>NC_041231.1:46777071-46858134 GCF_002837175.3 Physeter macrocephalus | reverse complement strand
GCCCAGCGTCACACAGGGAACATGTGGCAGAACCAGAGTCAGCTTCACTGCTGGCCTTTGGAACTGTGTGGCTCAAAGACCAAACCAGAGCAGACCTCCCTGGCAGGGAGTATGGAGGAGGGGGCAGGGAGCTGAGAACCAGGGAGCCCCCTCCAATGCCTTGAGGGTGGAGGGGCTGTGAGGGGTCCCTCCTTGGCTGTGTTGGTTTCAAGGAGTAACTTCTGAGTCTTGAAAGAACTTACTGTGGTTATGTTTCCTTCTCTTGCAAGCTCATACACAGCTAGAATTTGGCAGGCATCAATATTGCTTTCATCTTTTTCTAGGATTCTGAAATAGGAAGAGGAGTCACGTGAATTGAGAGTGTTCAGAGGCAACGCTAGGAAGGTGTGGCAGCAACTTCTGATTGTCTCCTAACATCCATTCTCCCCTTCTCCTTTTCATAATAGAACCCCCAAACTGTTGGGGCACGGGGCTACCGGAAAAGACTACATTTCCCAGCCCCCCTTTGCAGCTCAGGTGTGACCATGTGATTAAGTTCTGCCCAATAGGATGCAAGCGGAAGTGCCCAGGGTATATCCAGTGGTGCCCCTACAGCATCCCTTCCATTTCTTCTCTTTCCTCCTTCCTGCTGGTTGGAATGTGGACTATGTGAGCAACATCTTAGGAACAGGACAGCAATGAGAGAGAACGGGCCTGGGACCCTACAGAGTTAAGCTGTCATCCTAGCCCTGGCCCACCACCCAAACTTTTCCCTGAGAGAGGAATAACATCTTATGTTATTTAAGTCACATATTTGGGGGTGTCTTTGTGACAGAAGCCCATTATGTCCCAAATAGCACAGGTATGACCGTGGTACCAAGGTCCAGGGGGGCCAGAGAGGTGCTTGGGGGGCAGTCTGCAGCTGTAAGATGGAAAGGGACCTTGGTTTCCATCATATGTCCTTGGGAAGATGCAGCTCCTGATCATATTGTGGAGTTTTCTATATTCTGTTTTGTCTTTTTTTATATTTTATTTTATTTTATTTTATTTTTTGGCCACACCGAGTGGCATGCAGGATCTTAGTTTCCCAGTCAGGGATTGAACCCATGCCCCCTGCATTGGGAGCATGGAGTCTTAAACACTAGACCGCCAGGGAAGTCCCAATATTCTGTTTCTTTACAGGAAATTTCATATTTTTCAGCCTGATCAGGGAATGGCCCTTCTGCTTAATTGATGGTTACTCTAATTGACATACAAAATTCCAACACGATTAGGCACAGTCAACATTCAAAGACTTCTAAGCATTTATGATGATTTTGAAGGCACTGTGAACCTCATAATTTGGAAACTTAAAAAAACTTTTAAAAGATGTATGGACTAAAAAAGAATCAGAACGAATGTTAGAAAATTCTTAGAACCAAAAGATACTAAAGATACTACTGAAGTATCCAAATGTGTAGATACTGTTAAATGGTACCTCTAGGGACATTCATAGACTTAAATGCTTATCTTCTAAAAGAAGATTGAGAATGGCCAGGCATCCAACTCAAGAGTCAGACAATAACAACAGAGTAACTCCACAGGAGGTAGTTGGCAGAAAATAATAAAGAGCAGAAATTAATAAATTAGGAAACAAATATAATAGCATCAACAAAACTCAAAGCTCGTTCTTTAAATGAAAGAGACAAATTATTTTAGTATCAGTAGAGAAAAATAAGAGAGAAGGAAAAAATAAACAATTTTTAGGGCTGAAAAGAGAAACACACCTACAGAGAGCAGAGATTTAAAGAGCAATGGGGGAGGGGCTCCCCTGGCAGTCCAGTGGTTAGGACTCCACGCTTCCATAGCAGGGGGCATGGTTTTGATTCCTGGTTAGGGAACTAAGATCCCGCCGCATGCCGTGTGGTGTGGCCGGGGAAAAAAAATAAATAAATAAAGAGCAATGGGGGAACTCTATGAGCTGGGAAACCCTCCGTGAGGGAAGGCGTCGGGTGTTGGACTCAACCCATTGGCACCAAACACCATCTCCCTGCAGATGGATGCGGCAGGGCCTGGGCAGGGAGGCTGCACACACTCAAGGTTGAGGCCTTCAGCCAGGTGTTTCCAGGTATCCTGTGGGCCCAAGGCAGAGCCTCCAAAGCAAGCTCTTGACCCAGCTCCTGCCAAGGACACCGGCCAGGTGTCAACTGTGAGAGAGTGCTGCTGAGGACCTGCCCAGGCCTGGCACAGGCTGGAATCACTTTCAGTTTCCTACCAACGCCTCTTTCTGAGACTCAAATTCCAGCTATCAACAGAGGAGTTATCATCCCTCCACAGGGAAGGAAGCGGTATGTTTGTGTTTTGTTTTTTTTTTCACACTCACAGTTTAGTAAAAACTTGTAGTGGGGATTCATGGTCACTCAGAAAAAAACATAGTCCACTAACACTTTTTAGAAAGAAAATTGGTACTGTACGTTTTAGGATTACTGTGATAAAAATAGTTAAAGCATTAGAGGTTAAAGAGATAAGCTTCAGTTATCTAGAAAATTCCATTCTACAAAACCCTCCATCAAACATCCCTCCCCTGAAGCCATCTTTATCTCTATTCACAGTGAAAGTGCTTCAGGATCACCCTATACTTGGCTCTGGCTTCCACAAATCCACATAACTCCTGAACCCTAGGCTGTCTTCCGGATGCACTCAGCTTGCTACTAAAGTCTTCTCTCAGGCAACAATGACCTTTGTCCCCTGAAGTTTTTATTAACGCATATCACACCCACAGTTTTTTTTTTTTTTTTTTTTTTTTTTTTTGGTGGTACGCGGGCCCCTCCCTGTTGTGGCCTCTCCCGTTGCGTTTTTTTTGTGGTACACGGGCCTCTCACTGTTGTGGCCTCTCCCGTTGCGGAGCACAGGCTTCGGACACAAAGGCTCAGCGGCCATGGCTCACGGGCCCAGCCGCTCCGCGGCATGTGGGATCTTCCCGGACCGGGGCACGAACCCGACACCCACAGTTTTTAAAAGTAAATAATACAATAGTCCCTTTCTCCCTTTACTCTCCCCTCCCCACCACTCCTCAGAGACAATTGCTGTTTACCCTGTAACTCTTGTTGCTTTGGGTTCCTTTGGTAGTTCCCTCCATCTTTCTCCTAAACACTATGCTTAGACCTCTTGATAGGCCTATTTCTTGACTCTTCCACTGCAGGTCTCCGCTGCTGGCTTCCTGCTATGACAGGTAAGTGTCTAGTTCACGTCCATCATCCTTCTCCTCCCCGACCCCCAATGTCATAATGTCACTATTCATAACTCCTGTTGACAATACTGACTTTTATGTCTTACTCCATCAAGTACACAGCATCTCCCATCTCGCCTCCGTGTAAGATGGGAACGATTAGCCCCCTTGGCTAGCAAAGGAAGGAAATAGCAGGTCGGCCCCGCCCCTCACCTGTGTCCCGTTTCTACCGTCCGCTCCCAGTCCTGCCGAGCCAAGAACAGCCGCATCTTTAGGACCCAGGCCGGCAGGAAACTGCCCCAGGTGACGGTGATCTGGTTCACCACCTCCAGAGCCCCCGAGTAGTTCTGCAGCATCATGAAGTACGTTGCCTGTCGAAAGCCAGAGCAAAGAGCCCCACTGGTGCCCACGAAGAATGGAGGGGTGTCAGGGTCCCCACCAGGACAGGAGCAGAGCCTGACATGTGGGGAGGCGCCATCACTCAGAGTGACAAATCAGGGTCCACAGCGGTCTTGGGTTCCTTGACAGGCAAGGCAGGGGCTCCAGGAGACGGCTGAGCCCTGAGCAGGCCTGGGACAGAGCAAGGTCATGGGAGGGCCCCCC
The DNA here is from genome assembly GCF_002837175.3 of Physeter macrocephalus. Taxonomy (NCBI): domain Eukaryota; kingdom Metazoa; phylum Chordata; class Mammalia; order Artiodactyla; family Physeteridae; genus Physeter; species Physeter macrocephalus. The sequence goes on along the minus strand of NC_041231.1, from coordinate 46,854,344 downwards.
CTAGTGGAGAAGCTGGGGTTGCTGGGCACCTTCCAATTCCACATATGGCCCATCATTTCCCATTCACTTTCCTAAAATTCACCACTGAAAACTGCTCACTGGGCCAGTGCAGGAACTCGGAGTCGGTTAGGGTTTGCAGGTAACCCTCCCCTCCCCATGGCAAGCCTGCGGTGCTTTTTCTCTCTCAAGTCACACTGGGCTGGGGTCATGGCCTCTGCAGGCAGCCAGCCACCAGGCTCTCCTGGGTGAGTCATGACACAGATGCCTGAGGGGCAGAGGGCAATGCTCCCAAAAGGCTTGAAATTGGACTCCGAAAGGAGGCTTCAGTTTACAGTAACCCTCCATTAAGAGACTTATTAAAAACAAGAGGAGGATTATTCTAAATAAAGATATATGCATAAACGTGTTCACTGTAGAACTCCTTCTGAGTGTATAACTAGAAACAATCTCAATATCCAAACAATAGGAGGCGGGGTTGGCAAATTACATTAGGCCCACACAACAGGGGCCTGGCTTTATGCAGACATTCAAAATGACACGTGCTTGTGATATAACCTTACATGAAGAGGAAGAGACCAAACGGTAAGATGCCCTATGATTACAACTATATGAACTACCCACACTATCTCCCACCCCATGGTGGGTGCTGTGTGTGACCTTCTTCAGGAAAAGGGGAGTTGGCCGCTGACAGCTCTCGGGGGAGTCTCCCTCCTGGGATCACCCGTGGCTACAGGGAGCTGCCTGGTACCAGGTCACACACCTCCCCGAGGGGAAGGTCACACACCTCCCTCTGCGAGGGGCAGGTCACACATCTTGTCAGTGAGGGAGTCAGCATCTTGTCAGTGAGGGAGTCAGTGAAGGGCCATTCCAGCTCCATAATTCCAAGCAGAGCTGGCTGAGGCCTTCACTGGAGTTGCTTCACAGCCCAAGTTCTCCCTCCTGCTTCTTTCACTTTCTCCACAAGTGTTGGTCCCAAGGGCACAACCTGCTAAACCTCCTGTGTGATAACCTCATGGCCTCTGCTCCCCAGAAAACCACCGAAGGCACACCCCGAACCAATGAGTAGAAGAAAGACTTGGAGACATGGACCTAAAATGTTAACATGGGTTTTTCGGGGGTGGTAGGGCTAAGGATGCCATTTAAAATCACCTTTTGACCTTCTTAGACTTCTGGTTTTTTAATGAGTAAGTATTCATTTTATAAGAAAGGATAAACAAGCAGAAGAGGATAAGAGGATGGTTTTTCCCTCATAGATTGATTCAACGAGGGCCACATCAGAAAAAGGAAACAATTTAAATTAAGGTCAGAAAATACAAAACACATACCTCCCTTCTCTTATGGCCAACTAAGTGAATTTAACAGGTGAGATGAGAAAGTGTGAAAGAAAGATGCATAAAAAAGGGGCAGTGGGTGAAAACAAAAGGCAAAGAGACAAAGCCTGCCAGAGCCCAGGGAACCTAGCCCCCAAGAAGACCCCACACAGGCAACGGAAACTCAAGACTGGGCAGGAAGCAGGGAGGACTGGAGCAGGCCCGGGGCTGTTCTGAGTCCCTGACGCTCTCCAGACATTTGTTCCTCATCCACCAGCTGGGGGGTCTAGAGACTGAGGTCTCTGGGTGGGGACACTCTTGCCCCTCCTACCTTTCCCATCAGCCCCAGAACATCTTTGGTGTCCTGAATGCCATGCTCCAGGTACTTGATGGACTTCTTCACCGTGTGGGGTTTGTCTGAGCTGAGGTCCACCCAGCCTCTGAGCACGTAGCCCTGGCATAAGAACAAGGGGAAAGATGAAGTGCTTGGTCCTGTATCGTCTCCATCCAGCCTGCCTCTCCTGCCCACATCCCGCCCTTTGTCATTCCACTCCCTGAGGCCCTGCCGGGCACCACTGCTCCCAGATCCCAGGCAAGCCCTGCTCTCTCCCTGCAGGCCTTCGTATCTCTTGTTCCTTCGTCTGGAATGCCCTTCCCAGTACGTGCCCCGCAAACCAAGTCCCTTCATCTGATTAACCATCACCAGTCTTTAAAACTCAGCCGAGGAGGCCCCTCCTGTAGGAGGCTTTCCTTGACCTTCCAGGCTGGGTTGGGGCCCTCCCTATGACCCCCATGGTTTTCTTACCCCTTATGGAGGCACTACCACCTGTCTTGTCACTGCGTGTTTATTTTACACTGGGGTCAGGGCGCCAGGGTAGGGCCACTCCAGCTCTCTCCACTTCTTAGACCAGCACAGGGCCTGGCCTGCGTGGGAAGCCGGGAATGCTCTCTGAGCGGGCAAGCGGCCATACTGAGATCATGGGCCTTGGTGGCTCCCCTTCAGCCTTCACCCCGCCTTGCCTGGCAGTTGCCACAAGCCAGGCCCAGGAGGCAAGTTTAGAGGGGTGCTTGGAAGACCCTGCCTGGAAGCATCTCTCACAGCCTAGAGCAGGTTTCTCAATTCTTTTCCATTATTGCCCTCCTAAGGAGACATTTTAGTCATTTCTCCTCTAATCATTCCCTCCCCCTCCAAGAAATTTTAATATCACAGATATACCATTTATGTACTGTGTGTATATCTGTGTTTTATATACAAACAGTGAGGTTTTTTTCACCCCCTCCTCCAAGAACCAATTTTCACCGCCTTGTGGGGCTGGGGGGTGATATATGCCCTGCTGAGATGCATGGCTTAGACTGAGGCTTCTAATTCTACCATGAGTACAATTCTACAGCACATGACATCCACTGCATATGAGATCTTCTGTGTGAGCCACCACTGACACCTAGCAGATCACTGCAAGGAAGGAATACAGGTCCAGTGTAGTCAGCTCATCTAGTTTTTCAAAAGAACCAAGAAATTTGGACTTTTAGGTAAAAATCTTCTGATTTCTAAATGTCAGAAAACTAATTCAAGATTTTAAAAATATATAGTGCAGGCCATAAAACCTATCTGCAATCGGACTCTATGGACAAAGGCCAGTGTGTAGTTGTCTAAACCCTGAGCCATCATGGGTCTTGTTGGTGTCTGGGTGTGGCCCTCCCCCAGCCCCAGGGCCCTCCGTGGGAGTAAGGGCCATCCTTTAGGATGTGTTTTGACACTGCTTTCTTCGGCTGTTGCCCCCTCGATGCCCAGGGCCGGTACCTCTCTGGAGCTGCTGGAGACCTTCAACGTGCGGTCAATGTATTCCTTGGCCTTGTCATGGCGGCCCATGAGCCAGAGGAAGAGGCCGGCATAGTACAGGGCAGTCCCGCTGGCTGTCTTGCGGATTTCCTTCAGGCTGCTCTCAAGTTCCTGAATCGCTTCTCGGTCTGGGAATCCGAGAGAGAGGAGGAAGGGGACAAGTTAGGATGGGGAGGTCTGTCTGGCCCTGCCTCTCCACGCTCTGGGCCTCCCTCAACACACGGACCCAACTACACGACAGGCCAGGGCCTGGGAACCAGGAACACTGGCCCGTGTGATGCCACAGGAGCTGCCCAGCCCTGGAATTGGGTTTGCTGGCTGAGATTTATCTTTTCTCCTCTGTGCCCAGCAGTTTGCTGGGCAGACAGATCAAACCTGAACCCCCTACCTCAGGCCCATAATCCATTCCAGGTGGGGAAATTGTAGTTTGTACATAGTCTCTTAGAATTTCTTCCTGACTCTAGAGAGGTGGAGATGAGAGGTAGAATTTTTTATTTTGGCTTGGTTTTTCTCAACAAGATCTTGGCAAAGGAAAGCAGGGTGTCTCCCCAGCTCTTGGGATGGGGAAGGAGGACCCCTCCCACTGTCATGCTTTCTGCCTGCGGCTCCCACTCAATTGGGCCTGGGCATGGGGTCTTCTTTGAGGTCTCAATGGGGAAGGGAGGGGAACCACTCCTCACAGCATCTGCAGTCTCAGGTGCACACACCTCCTGCAGCCCAAGAGGGACTATATCTCTGGAGTGGGGCTCTCTTTTCCCCGCTGGGCCAGGCCTGGCTGAGCATGGCTGCACTCACCGATGGTTTCACAGCACTTGTGAGCATAAATGAGAGCCATGACGGAGCACAGGGACACGTCGGGGTGATTCTGGATGCTCTCTAGGCTGCTGATGGCATCCTGGATGTGCTCTGTGAAGAGAGCCCAAGTGGTTATTCTCTGGGGCTCCACGCTCAGAGGGCAGGAGGCTCCATGGCAGACACAGGGCTGACTCAAGGCGTGGTACCACCTGACCCAAGACTTGGACTAACTGGTCCAAAAGGTCACTAGTGGCCCAAGTTCCCTGAAGACTGAAGCTTCCTGAAAGGGCTGCTGGCGCCATGGTCCAGGCTGCCAGGGGATGGAGGACTTGGAGCTGAGAGATGTACCTGTGAGTACTCACAAGGATTCCTGTAGGACGGTTCTGAAGAAGGACCTCTGTGCATTCCCAGCTAGCTGCTCAGCTATATTTATCCTTCCATGTCCACTGACATTGGCCATGGGCAGCTCAGCTGGCCCCCCGCCCAGGATGACCTTCTAAATGTCAGTGAGTCACACCTCCACGGGCCCCACTTCTCTCCCTGCTCCTGTCCCACACCTGCCTGTGGCCACACCTACCACTTCCTCCTTTTTCTGCACTACTGGCTCTCAGTTTCCAAGCCTGGGATTGGTTCAGTAATCTTGCAGTCATCTTTCCCCCCACTCATTTTACAGATAGGGAAACTGAGGTGCAGAGCAGGGGTAGTGAGGTCTCTGAGGCCTCAAAAGTCAACTAGATATGGATTACATTCTGTGGATTAACCTGGGAATCTAGCTACTGAGTGTAAGACTTTTTCCACGGGAACATGATTGGGGTAGAAGTAGGCATCCAGGTGGAGCTGGCACGTTAGTGCTGGGCTACTGCCTGAGGTCAGAAGGCAACACTGACGAGTTCCTACCTTCCCTGAGGACTCCATAGGCTTTAAAGAACTGCAGCACTGGGTCACTGCTGAATTTTTCCAGGCCCACGGCCGCGGCCTGCTGCACATGGCGGAAGTACTTTTCTTGGCTGTAATAAATGATCCCAGCCTGCGAGGAGAAAGACACAGTTGCAATAGTCCCAGCCCCTTTTCTGTCTGTTCTGACCTGCTCCCTCCCTTAGTCCCTGCTCCTCTTCCAGTTCTGTAAAGAGAAGAGAAAGAATATTCAGGCCTCATTCCATTCCTCTCCAGCCCCAGGAACAGCTCCATACAGTTTTCTTGGGAAGGAGTTTGGAGATGTTTGTTTTGGAATTAACCACAGATTCTGGTTCAAATGTGATGGGGAGTTCAACTCAGGTTTTGCCTTAGGAAGGGAATAAGAGGGAAGAAAGCGAACCGATAATAAGAATCATGATGCCAGTACTTAGAGGTTCAAGTTATTGTGGGCTAACCACCTGTGGGGAAGTGTACCAAGGGCTTTACGGCCATCATCTATGCATTATCCTCTCCATATTCTTCACAGTTAAGGAAGCCGAAGCCCATGGAGGCTGTGGCTTGACAAAGGTCACGCAGTAAGAGGCGCTGAGATTTCAAAGTGAAGTCTCACTTCCCCTAAGGTTTGTGGGTGCCGGGGTTGGGGATAGATGTGGTTGGATTGTGAACAGCCTTGTGGGCCATATGAAAGAGACCAGACACCATCCTGAGGGTAATAGGAAGCAGCTGGAATGGTTTGAAGCGTTGGGCATGGGGGTGGAAATGTACTCAGGTGTGTGTTTTTGCAAACACTCTGGCGTGTGTGTGTGTGTGTGTGTTGGGGTGGTCGTGGATGTTGGTGGCGGTGGTGGTGGTTGTGGGGGACTGCTGGTGAAGGGAGCCGAAGCAGAGAAACCAGTTGGGAGGGGGACTGTTGCAGGTGCCCAGAGGGGAGATGGTGGTGATCCTGGACTAGGAGACAAAAAGTGGGTGATCTCAGGAGACAATTAGGAGCTGATACTTCCTGCCGATAGACAGGATCTGGAGATGAGTATGGGAAAGAGTAAAGGCTGGGGGATCAAATGGTGGTGCGATCCACTGAGGTGAAGGACCCAGAAAAGGCACAGACAGGGGAAGGGGAGATAATGGCTAGGTGATGGAGCTGGGTTTTTATGCTTTGGTTTGGGGGCGCTCGGGGATAGGACTGGGTGGGGATGATGACTGTGGGCTCAGAGAACACTAGAGAGGATGCGCTTGCCACGGAGAGTGAGGCGAGAAGGGACGAAGACAGCCTGAAGCGGCCGGGGACAGAGAAAGGAGGGTAGCGGAGGCAGCACGAGCGGTCAGAGAGGTAACAGGAGAGCTGCAAGGCACGGGGGTCACCGGGCCAGGGGCGGAGAGTCCCGGAGGGAGCGGCTGGGCAGTGCCCGGCAGCGCACCATAAGGGAGGAGTCATTGATGCTCATCTCCGGGCACCCGCGGCTCCGAGTCCGGGTCTGGTGGTGCCTCGCGGAGCGGGATTCCCGAGTCAGGGTCCCGGTCGCTCCTCTCGCGGCCTGCTGTTGGAGGCGCGCGCGTCCTTGGAAACGGAGCAGCCGGCCGCTCTCTAAGGGCGTCAGAGTAAGGGTGGGCGTGGCCAGGCACCCACGTGACAAGGCGCGGGTAGTCGAGCGCCGAGAGGGCGAGTACGCGCTGGTGGCGCCGTGGTCCCGGGCACCGGCGCCCGAGCCGACCGTGGCCATGGGCCTGGGCGCTAGCGCCGAGCAGCCCGCTGGAGGCGCCGAGGGCTTCCACCTGTACGGGGTGAGTGGCCCCTGCGGCACCGGTGGCCTTGGCATGGCGTCCGCACCAGCGTGTGGGGGACGTCCGATCACCGGCCGGGGGACGGTAGAGGCGGGGTCCCGGCCTTAGTGCGGCCGCCCGGGGGAGAGTGATGCCCCTTCCCGGTAGGAGCCGCCGGCAAGAGATGGCGCCACGGCACTTCTGGGCCCCGGCCCGTCTGCGGCCGCGGGTCGGCCCGGCGCCAGCCCCAAGTGCCAGCTCTGCAGGAAGCTGGAGCGTTTCCTGGTCGGGTCGGGCCGCCCCGGAATGGCACTTCTCCCGGGTGAAGAGTGAAAGCACCGGGTCCAGTCGGGACGCATTTGTGCACTTGTATGATCATATTTATGATCGCCTGTTATGCACTGCGCTTGTTACTGGGCCTGGGGAGAGAGCCAGCTAAGCCCAGGGTCCGGCTGTCCCCGCCCTTGGATCCAGGGGGTCGGGGTAACCGAGTGGACGCCAGCTGCGGGGGAGCCTGCCAGCGCGCATCCTGCCTGTGGTGGCGTCGAAGACCGATAAGAACCAGCCCGGGAAAGTGGGAGCGGGAGAGCCAAGAGAATGCGGCAGAAGGCTCGGAGAGAGAGTTTGTGGGGGATGGTGGTGGGGGGGGAGGGCTCCCCAGTGGAACATTGCGGAGAAGCGCGGTAAGGCCGCGGCTGAGAATGTGCCTTCGGTGTCGCCACAGAGGTCTGGATGAGCAGTCCCGGGGAAAGTGGAGATGGAGTGGGTTCCTAGAGCCTGAAGGTGAGGAGAGGGGCCCGCAGCAAGATGGAGATTTGGGGTGATTTGTACTGCGGAGAAGGAGGAGCTGTAACAGAGCTGAGAGGGACAGGAGAGTGTCCGTCCCCGGCGCGCCGCGAGGCAGGACTCCCTTCTCCCTTGTGCACGGTGGATGGCAGCAGAGATGGGGGTAGGCAGACAGGCTTGTCAGTTTGGTGCCTGGCTGTTGAGCGGTCTCTGTATTGTGATGGGAGGCTCTGTTAACAACTATGGGGGAGGGGGGCAGCTAAAGAAGAGGTTTCCTAAAAGGAAAGCCAGGATGGCTTCAGGACCCAGAGGTAACAGAATCTGTGCTTGGTGGTGGGCTTTCCCTAGTGGACGTCATGGTGAGGCACCGGACAGAAAAGGTGGACGGTGAAATACGTGCAGCCAGAAGAGTCTTCCAACAGGTTTGATGGAAGGCAAATTGAGGATATCGACAATGGGGGGTGGTGATGGTAAGAGTGAAGCTGGGAAAGGCCTGTTGGAGAGGGACAGAATGGAGTGACTGGGGAATTGGAGGTCTTCATTCACAAAACAGTTTTTTTTTTCCCCCGTTTCATACGTGTAGTTTTATTTAGTTGCTGTACAATATTATATATGTGTACAATATAGTGATTCACAATTTTTAAAGGTTATACTCCATTTATAGTTATTATAAAATATTGGCTGTATTTCCTGCATTGTACAGTATATCCTTATAGCCAAAACAGTGATTTTGAGCACATACGCTGTGGCAGGTAGAGTTCCAGGCACCGGAGATAAAGCAGTGAGCAGAAAAGATATTGTCTCTTTTCTCATGGAGTTTACATTTGGATGCCGGCAGAGAGGGAAGGGAGACAGACAGGAAGTATATGGTAGGGGGTGATCATTGCTAGCGAGAAAAATAAAGCAGGGTGAGGGGATCCAGAGTGATGAGTGGGTGCTCTTTTTGTATACAGGGGTCAGGAAAGGCCTCTGATCAAGTCACGTTTGAACAGACACCTTGGAAGGAAGGAGTGGACAGTACAGATGTTTGGGGGAAGTGTGTTCTGGGCAGAGGGAGGCCCTGAGGCGGGACTGTGCTTGCTGGGCTGGAGGAGAAGCCAGGAGGTGGGGTTGGTGTGCTTGGGTGGCGTGGCCCATGTGAGGAGAGTGCTAAAGTATGAGGCCAGGTTGCTTGGGGCCTTGCGTTTTGTCCTGAGGATATAGGATTTTATGCTGAGCTGTGGAGCCATTGGGAGGTTTTAAGTGGAGGTGTGACATTGCCTCCTAAACATTTAAAAAAACCGAAGAGCAAGTGTGCTGCCTTCTCTAAATATTGGTGTTCCCACGGTGTGCTGGGCATGGTGGAGAAGTCACCGTCCTTGGCAGTCGACAGGAGCAGGCTCTGGGTCGGATTTCCTGGGGTCAGACTGTTGCTGAATAACTGAGTGCTTTTCCTCCCCTGTCAGTTGGGGTTAGTGAGCCCGTTAAATGACAGGGGAAGCAGGTGGTGCAGTCTTCTGGCACCCAGCCAAGCCTCAGAAGGCGTAAACTGCCATCATTGTTAATCACTCTAGGTGCCCTGATGGGAGATACAGGGGGCGGGGGGAGTGTTATGAAAGCAGCACTCATTGTGGGGCTGCGGGATCTGGGATCTGGGGTGATGGGAACGCCCAATGGAGAGCCAGACAGAGGGGACGCTTGTTGCGGGGCTGGGGGAGGGGTGGGCAGCACCGCAGGTGATTTCTGCTGTGGAGCCATAGTGGATGATGACAAGGCCCAGAGCAAGGGGCCTTGACAAGGCCAGACTGAGGACAAGGCCACAGGAGAGGGGAGGTGGAAGCGCTGGCTGGGCTGGGAGAGGGCTGGGCCTGCGCACTGGGGGCCCGAGCCCCTGAGCCTCATTAATGATGGAGGTTGGCAGACACAGTGTTGAGGAGGGTAGAGGGCAACCGGCCTCTGGAGTGGGGGCCTTACCCGAGGGAGGTGGAGTGGCCCAGAGCAGGGAGGAGCAGCTTCCCGCCAGCTCTCCCTGGCAAACTGTCCTCTGATTCTCAAAAGACCCCTTGTCCCAGCTTCTCCCTGAAGAGACGGCGGGGCAGGCTCCAAGCAGCTGCCCTCTGGGCCAGGCCAACTAGGGCTGGAGTTGGTTTCTGGGCTCATTCTCACTGGAAGCCATGGCAGCTTCTGGAGGTGGCAAGGCGGGGCTCCTTTGGTTCCACTGCCTGGACAGAGCCCTGATTCCAGGGTCGAACTGGCCTTGATCCATAGCCTCAGCGGTGAGCTCTCCTTCAGTTTGGGGACTCCAAGACTGGAAGGTCTAGTGGGTGGCAGAAGCCAGGGGGGCCTTCCCCTCAAGGAAGCATCCAGAACCTGAGGCCACATGAGCCCTGTGCCCTGTGGGCTGCGGGCCTGGCTGGTGCCTGACCAGCAGGGCATCAAGTGCTCACAGCCAAAGGCCTGAGGGTGTGGGGCCCATCTTCGGTCCAGACCTGGGGATAAAGGCTGCATTGTTTGAGCAAAGCCCTGTGAATGGGGCCTTTGAGATGGATTTCCACCATAGCTGCAAGCCTGGTTGTGGTGTTTTTGGAGACAGCAGGGAGTTTGGGAGTTGAGGGCAGGGCAGGAGCCCCTTGGGCTGGGAATGGCTTCCTGGAGGCGCTGTCCTGTGTGGGGAGGTTGGATGGTGAGGGGACTCTGCGCTGCTCACCAGGCTCCCTGGCTCAGGCTCATTCCAGACCCTGGGGTCTGCTCTCCTCAGCCATCCCTCCTCAACAGCTCCTATCGCCCCACCTGCGGGACTGGGCTTGGATCTGTTACCGCAGGGTCAGGGGCTCTCTGGGATCTGGCCACAGGCTGCCTTCTGCACTCTGTCTTTCTGGGCATGGCCCTGGCTCCATCCATCCTGGGGCACTCCCTTCCTGTCCACATCTAAACATTTCTGGTAAACACTTCTGGCTTTCCAGCAGCCCCAGCCTAGGCTTCTGGGGAAGCCATCTGTGTCACCCTGTCTCCGTGTGGCCTACTGCTCTGGGTTCTCCTATGAGGCATCTCTGGAAGCATCTGTGGATCATAATCAGGAAAGTCATTTTCCGAAAGAGGAAAACCTGTGCCCGGGAAGGTAGTGAGAGAGGATGGAGTGAACCTTGACCATGCCCATGTGTGGCCTGCCTGGAACGGTTCATGCTGGCGTCTCTGTCCTCGCCGGGACACGGGGAGTGGTGATGGTTTCTAGAATTGACGGCTGGGGGCTTCTGGGAGAGTCCCGGGGTCGGCGCAGTGACCGTGGCCTCTGTGCAGCACAGGTGCAGGAGAACTCCCCCGCCCAGCAGGCAGGCCTGGAGCCCTACTTCGACTTCATCATCACCATCGGGCACTCAAGGCTGGTGAGGCCCCCCTCCTGCCTCTGCTTTGCTTGTGTGTGTCTCCTGCTGTCCCACAGGGGCCCCAGCCCTGCTCCTGCCTCCCTTTTCTGCTGAAGGGAGGCTGAGCCCCATCTCCCCTTCTTCCTGAGCTTGATGGGGGCCCTGCCTGGAGCTCAGCTCCTGGGCTCTTAGGGGTGGACTGGAGCAGGTGGACTCCTGGCACTGGCTGCATGTTCTACGGGGCCTGCCCAGAGGGGCCTGAGAGGTGTGAGAGCTCTGGAAGGGGCAGCTCAGAGTGGGCAGTGCTGCAGTGCTCTGGACCCCGGGGGCTCTTTGCTTACTTTGTTGTGTTTTCCAGGGGGACTGAAGGAGGAAGGTTTAGCAGGGCTTGGGGGTACTGGGGGTCACAGTGGCTGCAGGCCCAGCCCAGCCGCCAAGGTCCTTGCCCCATCTCAGACCCAGACTTGTCTGGGGGGCCCGGCCGGGTGTGTGTGTGGGGGTCCGGGAGTCAGCCTCACTGCCCCTGCAGAACAAGGAGAATGACACGCTCAAGGCCCTGCTGAAGGCCAACGTGGAGAAGCCGGTGAAGCTGGAGGTGTTCAACATGAAGACCATGAAGGTGCGCGAGGTGGAGGTGGTGCCCAGCAACATGTGGGGCGGCCAGGGCCTGCTGGGCGCCAGCGTGCGCTTCTGCAGCTTCCGAAGGGCCAGTGAGCATGTGTGGCACGTGCTGGTGAGTGCGCAGGGCGTATGGGATAGGTGTGTGGTGGGGGCCTCCCGGGAGAGGCCAGCAGGCAGTGGGTCTATTAGAGGGTCCCAAGGGCAGGGTGTGGTCTCCCCTCTGCAGTGTCTCAGAGAGGGCAACTCCTCTCAGCCCAACAGTGCCCTGTGACTTTGGGCATTTTCTTACCCTCTAGACGTTGGCTTCTTCTTTGGAAAAGTGGGGACGCCATCTGCTGGAAGCTTGGTTGTACTGCCAGAAGGCTGCTGCTGCGGCTGCTTTAGTCTTTATCTAAAAGAGTGTGTTTTCTGGTGTACTCTAGCGGAGGGGTCCCCAACCCCAGGGCCGCGGACCAGTACCGGTCCGGTACCCAGCCTGTTAGGAGCTGGGCCACACAGCAGGAGGTGAGCGGCAGGCGAGCGAGCAAAGCTTCATCTGCCGCTCCCCATCGCTCGCGTTACCGCCTGAACCGTTAACACCCCCGCCGTCCGTGGAAAAATTGTCTGCCACAAAACTGGTCCTTGGTGCCAGAAAGGTCGGGGACTGCTGCTCTAGGGTATTATGGTTTTTCTTGGCAGGTCCCCTGAGAGCACCTTTGGGCACTGGGCTGGTGCCTGGGGTCTGAACCTTGATGAATCTCTGTGACTGAGTTGTCACAGATGTTGCTGTTAGTGTTCGTTCACAGACACACATGCACACGTGACATGCACAGTCACTGATGGGGCCCGAGTTCTCGAATGCTCGGTCCTACGGCTTGATGAGAGGGTGCCCTGAGCTGGAAATTGGCTGATTTGGTTTCTAGCCCCCTCTATTGCTCACTGACTCCTCACGGGAGCCTTCTCAACCTTTTCAGCCAGGCTCAGTTTGTCCATAAGTGCAATGGGGGTGGTGGTGCAAATCCCTCTATATTTCCCGGGAGACTGGGGGTTGGGTAGTGGAGCTTCCCAAGGGAGAAGGCAATCCTCATACCCACTTCTCACCACCCTCTCCTTCAACCTCCACCCACCCGCCACCCCAGGGGTCTTCAGTTCTGTGCCTGCAGCCGTAACAGTAATGCAGTTGGGCACTTACTGTGGGCCAAGGTGTGGTTTTCATTCTGTGCATATATTATTTTTTTTAATCTTCTCAGCAACTCTTGAGTGAGTCCTACATATCCCACTTTTAATTGTGGGGAAACTGAGGCCGAGGGGTTAAGTGTTTGTCCACAGTGCCCCAGCTAGCCGCTGGTGGAGCTGGGAGTTGGACCTGGGTGGTAGATGCAGGAGCTCCTGCCTGTGGCACAGTGCTGCCCTCTGCTGGACAGGCTGTGGACCGGGGGAGGCAGGGGAACCAGGGGCTGGGCTGGGAGAGTCTGGGCTTGAGGTCCTGGCCTGGGGACAGAGGACAGGTGGAGAGGCAGCTCCTGGAGAGGCAGCTTCCCACCTGCCGCCCCCCAGTAGCAAGGCCAATAGTTGGATAGTTCGTGATTCTTTCATCAGGATGTGGAACCCTGTTCCCCTGCCTCCCTCGCTGGCCTGCGCCCCTACACCGACTACGTGGTTGGCTCAGACCAGATCCTCCAGGAGGTAAGGAACCACGGCCTTCCCCCCGGCCCCCTGGATGGGGTGTGGAGAGGTGGGTGCTGTCCATGAGAAGCGTCTTGTCTTGTGAGGCTTCCCATCCCAGGGTGGGAGCAGGGCTCAGGTGCCATGTGTCTATTGTAGTCTGAGGACTTCTTCTCGCTCATCGAGTCCCATGAGGGGAAGCCCTTGAAGCTGATGGTTTATAACTCCGAGTCCGACTCCTGCCGGGAGGTGACTGTCACTCCCAATGCAGCCTGGGGAGGAGAGGGCAGGTATTTCCTGGGGTTGCAGGGCTGCAGGGTGGGGCCGTGGGGGACCCTGGCCATTGGGCATGGACCTGGAGTCCCATGGTGGGGATGGAGGGCTGGGCCCTGGGCCCAGGGGTCCTGAGGCTGACAGTTGGTCCATGAGGCCCCCTCATTGCTGGTGGATGGGGGTGGCAGGGATAGGAAGGGCTGTGGGACAAGCCCTGGAGTGAATGTTTCTGGTCTTCGGCAGCCTGGGCTGTGGTATCGGCTACGGGTATCTGCACCGGATCCCAACCCAGCCTCCCAGCCACCACAAGAAGCCATCTGGTATCCCACCACCTGGTGTCCCGCCGCCTGGAGTCCCGCCGCCTGGTGTCCCGCTGCCTGGTGTCCCACCACCTGGACCCACCCCCCAGGACTCTCCTGCCCCCTCTGGCCTGGAGACAGGCTCCAGGCAGGGTGACTACGTGCAGGTACTTGGGGAGCACCTGCCAGCTGTGGCGAGAGGGGAGCTTCATGTGGGCACAAGGGCCTGCAGCTGGGAAGAGGAGACTGGGGGCTGTCCTCACTGGGGGCCTGCCTGCAGAGCCCTCGGGAGGCCCATCTGCTTGTGGGACCCAGTGGGAGAAGATGGGCCCATCCTGGGACAGCAGAACCTACTTCGGTTCTCCTGCCACTTGGGTCTGGAGGTGAGGGTAGTGTGAGGCACTGATTGTCATTTTCATTTCATGACTGGGAAACTGAGGCTCAGAGGTGGGCAGAGCCTTGTTCTGTGCCTCCGTGAGTCTGTGGTAAAGTTAGGCCAGGGGCTGGGTGTCTGTCTGGGTCTGCAGCCAGATCGTGGCTGTTGAGAGGTCCCCCAAGTGCCTCTGGGCATCGGGGTAGTGCCTGGGGTCTGCACGGGGGCCCGTGGGGACTGCTCTCCGGGCATGGACTCTTCCTGTGGGTCATGGATGGGGCTCCGTCAGGTGGGCCCTTGGGGCTGGCTCAGCAGAGTGGGGAGGGTGCCCCGAGTCCATGTCCGCACTGCACGGGAGGCCAGCCAGGCCCTCTTGCCTGACTTCACATCTGTTGTAGAGGAAGCGGCAGATGCCCAGGGCTGTTTGCTCCCTTGGGCTGAGCGGTGCTCCCGGAGGGTGTGAGCTGGCGGTTAGGTTGGACTACTCTGTCCAACAGGCCCCTCCTGTTCCTTTTTTTCCCTGGCTCCCTGTAGGCCCTGCTGCAGGCACCTGGCTCCTCCAAGGAGGAACAGCTCCCTGGGCTCGAGAGTTCTGGCCATGGCACTCCAGACCTTGGCGACCTTCCCCGTTCCATGGAGATTCCTCTTCAGCCTCCGCCTCCACTGCAGCGAGTCATGGACCCAGGTACCGAGCAGGCTGAGAGGAAGCTGAGGGCCTGCAAACCCTGTGCCAGAGCGGGTCCCGGGCTCTGGGGTGGACTTCGGCAGACCCACTGAGCCCTCCTATCTGATATCTGCCAAGATAACTGCAGGTGATGCAGTCAGTATACGGATGGCAAGACTGCCGTCCAGAGAAGAGAGGGGGCCTGCTCAAGGTCACACAGCACACTGGGCACAGAGCAGGGTCTGGGCCCTCTGCCACTGGGCTATTCCCATGATACCCAACCCCAGGCCCCTTTCTTTCCTCAGAAACCGGCAGTGGGGAACCTCTGGGGTTGGCTGGGGGCATTGCCACGGGCTGAGGAGGTTACAGCCTCTGGCCGGGCCAGATGCCCCAGGAACAGGGCGCTGTGAGCCCAGGGTGCTGGCCTTCCAGCGGTCAGGGTTTTGTTCTGGCAGAGAACTGCGCACCTTCCCCTAGGCTTCCTGGACGTGTCTGGCATCTCCCTCTTGGACAGCAGCAATGCCAGCGCCTGGTCTGGGCTGCCCTCCTCCACAGAGCTGACCTCCACTGCAGTCTCAGCCTCAGGGCCGGAGGACGTCTGCTCCAGCAGGGGTTCTCGTGAGCGTGGTGGTGAGTGGCTGGCCGGCACCTTCGGAGGCCTTCTGGGAAGGACCCCGGGTTGTGGGGAAGGTGGCCCTGAGTCTCTCAGCTGGGTTAGAAGCTGGCCTGCAGGTGGAATGCAGCCGCATCAAGGCATTTGTATGCTAAAGCGCCCATCCCCCATCAACGCTGCGGGTGGGAATTGAGGGTCAGCAGGGTTACTGCCCCAGGCCACACTGGCCCTGGTCTGTGGGCCTCCTCAGCTCCACCCCGTGTGTTTCAGGTGAGGCCACCTGGTCTGGGTCAGAGTTGGAGGTCTCCTTCCCAGACAGCCCAGGTGCCCAGGCGGACCACCTGCCTCAGCTGACACTTCCTGACAGCCTCACCTCTGCAGCCTCACCAGAAGATGGGCTGTCCGCTGAGCTGCTCGAAGCCCAGGCTGAGGAGGAGCCAGCAAGCACAGAGAGCCCAGATTTCGGGGCAGAGGCTGAGGGGGCAGCCAGCCAGGCACAGCTCTCCACCCCAGACTAACACCCCAGGCTCTGAGAAGGGCCTCTGATGGCATTTCATGAGGCCCAGAAGTGGGAGGCAGCTCAGGCCACACTGCGTGGCCAAGTTCCCTGCATTACGCTTCCTAGGCTGCTGCTGACGGGGTGGGGGGTGGTGTGGCTTGTGTCCACTCAGACCCTACTGGTCTCCAAGAGGTGACCTCCCAGCGTTCATTCTGCCTGATGGTCCTGCCTTTGGGGAGTTGGCCACTTGTTTGAGAATCTCAAGTACTTTTGGGGTAGAAGGGGGCTGGGAGTAGCACCCAGGTTAAATAAGTTTTCCAGGAGCTAGGGTAGGAGAGCAAAGGATTCTTTGCTGTTCGGGTAGGGCATGCAACTTCAGTGGGTGGAGTAAGAGGAGGCCGCGGGCCTTGGGGAAGGGCATCTTTTGGCCACGTACCCACTGCTTGCTCCTGCTCTGGTCACTGTGGCTGCACAGAAGGTAGCAGAGTCCAGGCACCATCAGGTGTGAAGATGGGGTGAGGGACAAAGGGGTTGGTGTGGAGTGTTTGCCTAATCGCTCTGTAGGGCTTGCAGTGATTCCACAGAGCTCAGCCAGCTCTATCTGTAATGGAAGGCACCCCCAAGCCCTGGGGACCCCTGCCGCTCCAATTACTGTCTCACCCTGTGCTACACTGCACAGTTGGCTCATGCTGACCACATATTCCAGCCATGGTTGGAGGAGAGGCAGTGAACTTGCCCACCTCCTTCTGAGGGAGTATGGTTGGAAATTCTAGGCCCTTCGGCACACTCACCTGTGCTTGGACCACAATGCTTCTTCTTCCCCACCGTCTACACCCCGCAGACCTAGTTTCCCCATTTGTGACTCCTGTCAGCTCCCAAAGTTTTACAATCATCTCTTCTAAATATACAAGTCATCCAGCCAGCCCCAGTGGTGAGTAAAAGTTACAAATTTAATTTCACCATCCTAAGCAGACTCTCAGAGCCAGTCCTCCCGACTGGAGTGCTTTACACACAGCTCCCACTCCAAGGGGAGATGAGGGGCCTGGACAAGATTGGGTAAGGGCCCTTCTGTTCTTTCCTGTAGTACGGGAGAGGGCTGTTCCCCTCACCTCCAGTACCTTGGGAGGCTAAGACTAGGTTGGGTCTTTTGCTCTGCCTGGTTCCTGCAGGAAGAGGAGGGCTCCATCCAGGGATGGCCCCTCATCACTTGAAGTCCTCTCCTCTTTGGCTAGAGTCCCTCACCTTCCCACACCCTTTGCTGAGTACCATGAAAGCTGCCTCTGGCCTGGCCTTCTAGCCTCGGCCCAGTCGAAAGTCCCACCTTTACCATTTGATTTGGAATGTGTGCACTTACAGGGAATTCAGAGCTCTCAGGCTCATAGGACAAGGACTGTCTGCTTTGGGGGGCACAGGCCAAGTATATGGAGGGAGGGCCCAAAACCAGCAAACACTTTGCTTTTAGCACTGTGACTACATTTAAAAAGCAAGTCTTTGTCAAATCTACCAGAGCAGCTGATAAGCCCACAGAACAGGGAGGCATTGTGTCCAAAGCCAGTACTGGAGCCTGGTTCCTGGATGGTCTGGGAGCCCAGTGCAGCAATCCAGGAAGTAGAAAAGAATCACCATGGGCCTGTTCTGAGGCCAGCTTTCCTTCACTGTAGCCTGGCAGTCCGACCCAGAGTCACCCTCACCCAAGGGACCTGGTTCTTCCCTCCCTTACTTTCACACACTCCCCTCCTTAAATTGGGGGATAAAATGGATATCAGTGCTAATTATTTCCAGGGTAAACACAAAACCAGAAGTTTCTTCCTTTCTCTGTAATCTGCTACGAAGGAAAATGACAAGTGAAAATAAATGTGTACTACACTTTGAAATATTGTAACTAAAGCCTTTATTCTATACAACTGTGAAATACAGATTTTTACCCTTTTGGCATTGCAGACTGTCAAGATTTTCTGGAAACTATTACTGGTTTGACTGGAACAACAAAAAAAACCACAACCATGCTGGGGGTGAGATCTATGACGGGAAGGGAGGACAGCCGCCCCCTCGAGGCTCGGCACACAGGGCAGCATGGCCCAGCGAGGCCCATTCCTTCAGCCCAAGGGCCCCTCGTGCAAACACAACTGAAGGCTGGTAAATGAGTTTTTTTTTTTGGTTTTTTTTTTTTTTGCCATTAATTCACAACTATTGCTAAAAAACGTGCACCAAAAGCGCACTGTTGTATTCAACAGATAGAAAGGATTTTTAAAAACAGCCGGTTGCTCTCTGCATAAGGGAGACAGGCTCACTGGAGATGTGGCATGTCTTTGCGCACTTCTTCAAAGTGTGGCGGCAGTGACCAGCCCACTTTCCAAAGGAGGCTGACCAGCAGTGAGGAAACCCTGTCTCTACGGTTGTGCCGGTAGGAATATCTCAGATAGTGAGGTCTGGACTCAGGCCACCAGCTGCCTCCAGCTGAACCTGTGAAGGTGTAGAAAAGAAAAATCCTTCCCCACCCCCTCCCCAGTCCCTGCTGTTGTGGGGACGGGCCACGCTGGGGAGGCAACTGGACTGGAATAAACTGCCCTCTGAAGGCACTTGTGCTTCTGGCTTCATCCAGGAGGCTTGTCTTACGTAGTTTTATTGGGGTGGACCATTGTTCTATTCCAAATACAAATGACCCTGGGGAGAATCCAAAGTATTTTTTTCTGCCAAAAGTTGAAGTATTTATCCCCAATAAGTTATATTCTGTACAAGATCCAAATGCTTCTATGAAAGCTTTAGATTGTTAGAAAGAACAGTGAAAAGAAATCTGGATACAGGTACAACAACAACAAAAACCTGCATATAAAACTGGAAAAAACAAACATGTATACTTCCAGGACATGAATATCAAATTAACTCACTATGATACCCTTTTACTCTGACACCATAAATATTAGGTAGCATTTAAATGAAGTTAAAATCTCATCACAGTCTTAAGTCTTGATGGTGTCACACTGCTCACCCAGAGCAAGAACCTGTGGTGTCACCTGGCTTTGCCCATAAATAAAACGACACAGTGGAGGAAGGAGTAAGAGAGCTGCACCTCCCTGTGGCTGCCACACAGTCCGGGCACCGTGGGGGTATCACCTCTGGGCACAGGCTGGGCGTACTCTAGGCTGGCAGTCCTAGTGCTGTGATCCAGCACCTGGAATTTCAACAGATCTTCCTACAAGAACACATCTGAGATGCAATATTAAAAACAAGCCCAACAATAATCATTTATTATGAAATGGGCTGGCTCTCGAATTGTGCAGCAGCAAATTCCTATTAAAAGTAACTGTCTTAAATGGTGAAAACAAGTTGTTTTTTTTTTTTTAATGACAAACTTGGAAAAAGCCTTCATAGGTACTGCATGAATGGAATGTACTCTTAGCAAAGCTCAAGAGTGTGGGTTTGGAGTTGAAACAGTGACAGATGTGGCCCTACCAATGTGTTTCTAACAAGTGCTAACAGATCAAGATAGGGTCCTTTGAAACAAAAGGAGGAAGCAAAGTCTGCGCTGGCCTGTCGTTAGTTCTCTGTACACCTCGCAAGACACAGTCTGCTCGGGGCTCTTCTGCTCTGGCACTCTGCCTTCCTGGGGACAGCCTAATCTACACATGGAGACTGGTTTCTATATTACATCTCGATTAGTCACTTCAATTGAAAGAGAATCTCAGTCCATACCAAATCGGCCGTTAGAAGTCTTGTTCCCGTTGGGGCTCAGTGGGCTTCCTAGGACTACTCTTGGGGCCATAGAGGAAGGTCAGTAAATGAATACCCAGGAGCGTTCGCCCA
This sequence comes from Physeter macrocephalus, assembly GCF_002837175.3. Classification (NCBI taxonomy): domain Eukaryota; kingdom Metazoa; phylum Chordata; class Mammalia; order Artiodactyla; family Physeteridae; genus Physeter; species Physeter macrocephalus. The sequence goes on along the minus strand of NC_041231.1, from coordinate 46,834,809 downwards.
CCCTTCACGTGGACTTCTGACGGTAATGGAGGGTGAGGTCACCACCACTCTTCCATATGAAGTGTTTCACTGTTCGAAGGTCCATATTTGGATCCAAAACCTGAATAGCAAAAAATGAATAATAAAAAAGGTATATCTAAGGCTTTTATCGTTAACTCTGGGACTCTCCTCACCCATGCCTGGTGGCCTGTTCTTGCTGACACAGCTGCCTTGCAAGCAGGCACGGATCTGGGCATGGTAAGATGTGCAGCTTGTGTGGCTAGGCCAGACAGGCCATGTTCAGCCATTCCTCTGAAGAAATACCTTGAGTGCATCTTCATTTACAACATCTCCACCGATGCTCCACCCACCTCCACTTCAAATCTTAAACTAACGTGGCAGATGCTGCCCTGCAAATAAAGACGAGCATGTATCTTTCTTGTCAGAAAAAAAAAGCCACCAGCACATCCACATTTGTCTGTGTGTGCATTTAAGTCTCCATGTCTCTTTCCTGAAAACTGCCCCAGGGATAAATAAAAGCTTTAAGGTGGGCTATAAAGCCCTTCAGAAGGGGCCTCACAAATAGGTGGGAGAGACCCAGTGCTCCTCAAAGCAAAAGCCCCCCAAAGGCAACAGACTTGGAAACTACAATCCCACCACATGATGAAATTCTGAGCACCAGCACTGGAAAAAATGGGGCTGTGTCCTCAAGTCCACTTACCTGGTCCTGGCATAAAAGTTCAATTTTCTCCTCTGCCAACACAGCAATATCCTCTTCTTTTTCCTGTTCTCCTGGTTTTTCATTATTAGAAGAGCTAGTGGTTTGAGACTCATTATCCAAGTTGATGATTTTCTCATAGACGTGTTCCATTACTTTCCGGACTTGAAGCATGTCACTAGCAGACAGTCTATCTCTGTAAAAAGCAAGGGCAGATTGTGACATCAGGAAATCACTGGATATCATCTCTTCCATATTTTTTGGTGTTAACATTTGACAAAGATAAAACATACCACAGAAACATAAACCAATAAATGTTCTTAGTCACTGCCGTAATCCATTTTTAGAATCGCCAATAGATTAGTGTCCTCCCCTAAGACAGATTATGTGCAAATAAATGAGATTAAATACATATTCTTAAACCTTCTATAAGGAATAGCCTTCTGGGTTTTATTCCCTTAAAGACTTTCCCAGAGCATGGGCAAACTAAATGCTCCTGGAAGGGAAGGCAGCCCCTGGTGCTTACCAGGCTCCGATGATATATGTGCTCATTTCTCCCAAGGCTTCCTCCTCCTATATAGCCAAGCCCTTGAGTTTCAACTGCCTGTCTGATCTCCAGACCTACCAACACAACAGCTGGCTAGGCAGCTCCAGCTGGATGTCCCAAGGGCACCTCAAACTCTACATGTCCAAAACTAGGTTCAGCAATTTCCTTACCCCCAAACCTACTTCTGTATCTCTGACATCAGTTAATAATGGCCAAACCAAGTAGCTAAGGCTCATACCCTGAAAGCCATCCTGAACTTCAGTCATTAAACCTAGTTGAAGTGATATCTAGAACTTGCTTTAAAATAATCGTGTGTGTGTGTGTGTGTGTGTGTGTGTGTGTGTGTGTGTGTGTAGGCAGGTGGGTTCAGTGGGAGGGAGGGCAGGTAGAGGTATAGATGAAACAAAATGTTTAGCCATATGTTGAGAATTATTTAAGCTGTGTGATGGGATAATGGGGGTTCATTCTCCTATTCTCTTTTTTTGCATATGTTTGGAAATCTCTCTAACGAAAGGTTTTAAAGCCCTGCTGATTCTACTTGCTGGGATACATATCAGTGAAACCTTGAATGTTCTTTCTGACTTCCCTCCTAGCATCTCCTGGCCACCCCTCCATCCTATGCTGCAGCTACATAGGTCCTTGACAGTTTCAATATCTTATGCAGCCTCCTACTTCCACATCCCTGATCGAACTATTTTCTGGACCTGGAATATCTCTCTTTTGAAGTTCTATCCATCCTTACATGTCCAGCTCAAATTCCATGTCCTTCAAGAAAGCATTCTGGAAAGCTACAGCCAAAAATTCATTTCTTTTCCCTACACTCATCATTCCCTAAGTATCCATAAAAGCAGTTACTATACACAGATTGTGTCCTAAACTATGAGAGACAAAATCCATGTTTTACTTATTTTGAACATCTGCAGCCGGCCACAGTAGGTACTTGGTATATGGTTAAATTATATAAACTTTCAATATTATGAAATTAGCCTTAGATCTAGTACTTGCCTCCTGTGCTATAAAAGCAATTATAAGGAATTTTTAAAAATCTCTGGCAATAAATTAGATAAAAGTATCACATGACACTCCATTTACTTACTTTTTTAAGGTTTTTGCTCCTGAAGATGCATGAGGTTGGAGGTAGAAAGGAATTTTGTTGAATTTGGGCATATTTTTCTGAAACATTAAAAGTGAAAAAAGGTAAAATAGTTTCTATTAGCTGATAAACTAAAATGATGTCAACAGGAAAACTATCCACAAGTTATTTTACAATTAAAATTACAGTTATTTTACAATTAAAAGTGACCGTCTATGAAATTTATAATAAGCTATCAAATTATCTACGTCAGCCTTAGTGAAAAGGTATCAGAAAAGTATAATGTTTCATTTTGTAATAAAAGATACATAAAGACAAATTATATGCAATGTCAGTGGCAATATGAAATTGCAGCATGGATCTTCTCAATTAACAATTCAAGGAATGAAAAGGAAACAAATTTTAATTCTTTAAGCCATACAAACCAAAATCTGAATTCTACATTAAAATGCCGAAACAAAAAATTAAGTGTCTTGAATGAAACCCACAACATTCACCTTGAGCAAAACCATACGCTCTATGCTGGTGAGGCCCATTATCCAACTGAAAAGGCCAAAGTCCTCCCACTTTCTTTTCCTCTGACATCAGAGTGAGGTCTGAGGTTTTAAATGAGTGGAAACTTCAGCCAACCACCTAGATGTCCACCATGAGGTAAACCACATACTTAGATGAAGGATAAAATTAATTGGTCATCTTTTCTCTGGGGATTAATCCTCTCCAAGCCTCATGTCATATCCTGTCTGGATGTCTCCTCTGAGGAATAAGCCACAGGCCTAAAGTCAACAATGCATCCAGGTGAGTTTAACACTCAAAGGAAGTTGTGGTTTATGGGGAGCTCGGATTTAGAGAAGACCACAGAATATCTATCAGGTGTCAGACCGGTTTTAAGTTCTTGGAGGTATATCTGGGACAGAAAATGAATTTTCTGCAGGTTCTAGAGATTAAATCTCTTTTCATATGTCTTTAGAAATATAGGTCAACAGCACATAAAAGAGTCTAGAAACAGACCCATGTGTGTATAGAAATTTAGTATATGATAAAGATAGCATTTCAAGTTAGTAGGAAAAGTTTAGATTATTCAATAAATTGTGTTGGCACACTGGCTATCCATTTGGAGAAAGCATTCTACTTCACACCAAACAGAATAAATTCTAATAGATTGAAGATCTAGACACAAACTATTTCATAAACATACTAGAAGAGAATATAAGAGAACATTTTTGCTACTTTGAAGTGGGAAATACCTAAGCAAGACATGAAACTCAGAGCCAAAAAGGATCAATCTGGTCATATAAAAATTAAAACTTTTTGCCTGCCAAAAGACATCGTGAACAAAGTAAAATTCAATTGAGAGGCAAGATAACAGTCAAAGGGTTAATACTGAATATGAACAACTCCTACAAGTCAGTAAGAAAGACAAATAACCCAAAAGAAAACTGAGTAAAGAATACAAACAGGCAATTCACAAAAGAAGAAATAAAAATGGCCAACGTGAAAAGATGCTTAACCTCACCACAAATTAAAACAAAACAAAAAAACACATTAAAACAATGAGATAATATCTGCCTATAAAAAAAAATCTGCCTATCTTTCAGCAAAGGTTATAAGTATCCAGCATTGGTGAGGGTGTGCGGTACTGGGCACTCATACACTGTTGGTAAGAGTGTAAACTGGTACAGCCTTTGTGGAGGGCAATTTGGCAATATCTATCGAAATTTAAAATGTGCATACCCTTTGATCCAGCAATTCCACTTCTAGGAATTTATCCTAAAAAGTACACAAAGATATATGTACAAGGATGTTCACTGAAGCACTGTTTGTAATAGAAAACATGGGTACAACCTAAATGTCTATTTATAGGGACTGGCTAAATAGATCTTGGTACATTTATACAATGGAATACCCTGCAGTCATTAAAAAGGAATGATCCATATACAGACATGAAATAATGTCCAAGATATATATATATATAGAGATATATATATATATATATATTTTTTTTTGCGGTACGCGGGCCTCTCACTGTTGTGGCCTCTCCCTTTGCAGAGCACAGGCTCCGGACGTGCAGGCTCAGTGGCCATGGCTCACGGGCCCAGCCGCTCCGCGGCATGTGGGATCTTCCCAGACCGGGGCACGAACCCTTGTCCCCTGCATCAGCAGGCAATCGATTCTTAACCACTGCGCCACCAGGGAAGCCCCAAGATATATTTTTAAGTGAGAAAAAAAAAATCAAGTTGCAGAAAAGTATATATAGTAGGAGGTTTTGTGCAAAATAAAATGATTTATACACACACACATATACACAAATAATATATGCTTGTGTACACATAGAAAAAAGTACTGAAGGCTATGCATTAACCTATTAATATTTACTACCTCTGGGAAGAAGAATAGGGAGTGAATAAAAGAGAAACAGTGATTGGGAAAGGGATGGGAATTTCACCTTATTCATGTATTATTTTCTTTGATAAGCATATATTTATATAATTTAAAGACATAAAGAGATATATAAATAATTATCAATACTTCTGCAACTTTGGAACTGCAGGGAAGCAGAAGATTCTACTTGGTAGTCTAGTTTTAATTAAAGATTACACAGTCTAAAGTAGTTCTTAATTGTCTTCCTGATTTGGAAAAAAATAAAAGGGCAAAGTGGGAATGGAGGATACTTACATCCACAGTGATGTCAATTACCCATTGTGGCACTGTCTCATTCAGAAGCATGGACTCAGTCTCACCCCCAGAGTCTCGGCAGAGCAGCCTAAACATAATCCATCAGGTAGTAAGTGACAGAACAAGCACAGATCCCAAAATCATTGCCAATAAACGTTAGGGGGAGGGGCCGTTATAGAGTTCATTTAGGATAACTCTCACTTGACAGCTGAGGAAATAAAGTGAAGGCAGGCAGAATGACTCACTCTGCTAAGAGGGAGAGTAAGCCCTAAAACTCAGGCCCCCAAATTTTGAGGCCAGACATATACTACAGCTGCCTGACTCCCTGGGTGAGGATAGGAACCTGGGTGTAGGCAAAGCACTTGAGAAAGGTCGTCTGCCAGTGCTATAGAGTGTGGCACTCCTCACACAATGGGGGTCAGGTTTATTTTTGGTAACCACACTCTCAGGAAACCATCATAAAGGAAGAAAATTCTGCCCTCAAGGGCAAGACAAACATTTTTCTTACTTCTGGCCCTACAGAAGACTCTAGTAGGCTTTCCCCCATGACTCTCCCTGGGCCTTGGCTGGCAACTTGGAGATGAAGCCAGTCTAGCTCTTGCGTGCAGGGCCTCATGAAGGACTGCCTCACGCCTCAGGTTGGGCCACCGTTGGGCACAACAGTTCCCAAGAGCAGCCCAGTCCATCTCCCCTGGCCCAGCCTGAGGGAAGTTATCTACTCTGATGCTGTCCTGTGGGCAGGGACTTCTGGTGATGGTTTCCTGCAGAAATCACTAAGAAGCTGCCTCAAGGCAAGGTATCAACCTCATTTGAACACTAGAGGCTCAGCTCGCAATTAGAATGGGGTCTAATAGCACCAGACACTTAACTATGTCATGGAGATGAAGAAGCTTCCAAACCTGACACCCCTAGAAGTTAAAAATAAACATGTGCTTGAATGAATACTTCTTGGCAAACAGGATGCCTTCTTAGCCCTTCTTACCCATACCTGAACAAGGTGCGACCTCCAGCTTCACCAAAGATCACAGGAGTGTGTGGGGGCACCTGGAAATAGCCATTTCCCTTCTGTACTCGGTTCTCCTGCTCCCCATTTACTAGGAAAAGGTACAGATGGTGTCAGGATCCAGAGTTAGTGCTAAAAACACAGACTCTAAAGATTTCGTTTCCACAGAGCCCAACCATTGCAAGATTTTTTAAGTCAAAATCCTGTACGTCAGTCAAGAGACAAAAATAAAGGTAAAAAAACAAAGTTAAATTCTTGAAAATAAGAAATATGGCAACTTGGGAAGTACCTCATGAGAAATGACTACATTTTAGAGGATTTTAACAGAAGAGATTAATGTCTGAGATTTGAAACAAAAACATAACCGTCTATTTCAGGCTGTACAGGACAGCCTCTTTTTTTTTTTTTTTTTTTTTTTTTTTTTTGTGGTATGCGGGCCTCCCTCCGCTGTGGCCTCTCCCGTTGCGGAGCACAGGCTCCGGACGCGCAGGCCCAGCGGCCATGGCCCACGGGCCCAGCCGCTCCGCGGCACGTGGGATCCTCCCAGACCGGGGCGCGAACCCGGCCCCCCTGCATCGGCAGGCGGACGCGCAACCACTGCGCCACCAGGGAAGCCCCGGGACAGCCTCTTTATAAACGACGAACTGCTCTTTTTTTGTTGCGGGGACGGGATGGGGCCGGTAAAATGCCGAGCTCAGAAAAATTTCTGTCAGAAAAAACTTTATGGTTAACGGTAGCCACAACTAATGGCAGAGGTATTAGTGAAAAACAAAACCTCAAAGAGGTCATAATCTCATTTTTACTGCTCTCTGCAGACTTCATTTCACTCTGCTTTCTTTGTAATCTTTTGAACGGAGTGCCGTCGACCCCCATTCAAGTGCCAGCTTGTGCATAAACACTTCCCTGATGAATCTGGAAGCAGTCTTGCCCTCTGCAATCTTACTCTCAGAACCTCTCTCACAGCACCTACTCTCTGATCTCATAATGCTAATGTAAGCGGCCCTTTGCCCAACCAGAATGCCAGTCCCTGAAGGGCAGGGTCCACGCCCATTTATCTTTATTACCCCCACCTGCAATACAATACAGGCCTCAGAATACTTGAGCTGCTCCCCAAGTATAATCTAAGCAGCTCTTGAGTATCCACTGAGCATGGTGCAGATGTAGCAGAAGATTACCAGACACGTAGAGTATGCAGTGTCCTGAGCTCTGGCTGGGTCCTGCCCTGCCTTTACTATGCCAGTTTGATTTTAAGGATGATTTGAGGTTTCCCGTGACTTTTTCTTTATTTCCCCAACCAAAGCCTGGATCCAAGAGGTGCTGATTGTGCCACTGTTTTTTTTTGTTTTTGTTTTTTATCTTTTTTTTTTGAATTTTGTTTTATTTTTATACAGCAGGTTCTTATTAGTCATCTATTTTATACATATTAGCAAATATATGTCAATCCCAATCCCCCAATTCATCACACCACCCCTACTCTGTGCCACTGTTTTTTGTTTTGTTTTTAAAGATTTTTTAAAAGTATTTATTGAATTTGTTACAATATTGCTTCTGTTTTATGTTTTGGTTTTTTGGCTGTGAGGCATGTGGGATCTTAGGTCCCCGACCAGGGATCGAACCTGCAACCCCTGCACTGGAAGGCAAAGTCTTAACCACTGGACCGCCAGGGAAGTCCCTGTACCACTGCGTTTTCATTACTTAATATTTATTATTGCTACTTGGGCCTCTGAGGGCACCCTGTCATGTTACAGATGGAGAAAGACAAGCCAAGAACAGGAAATGACATGCCCATAGCTACATGGCTGATAAATGGCAGAGCCCATACCAGAACCTAGCTTGCTCAACCCTCTGTGAAGAGAAATTTCCACTGAATTTCTCTGGCTCACAGCCCACTGTACAATTCTAAAGGGGAATGAAGTGGGCCAGGTGACAAAAGAAATGACATCACGGGTGGGGTCAGTGCCCTCTCTATGTCAGGGACATCAGGAGACTGGCTTTCAGAGAGAGAGGTATGTCATCCTTGCAAAACAGATTTAAACTACAAAAATCATTCTGGATGAATCAGTCAGCCAGAACAAAGTCTCTGGCAGGAGGTCCTCGTCACTGCTGACCACCGTAAGCGGGCAATCTTCAGAGAATCTTCAGCAGATAAGTCCTCAGTGGGTGGGACTCAAGGTTACATATGAGTTGTGAAATTTTAAGCGTTTTTTTCCCCTTTCTTTAATGAAACTGAGCCAAATTCTCCTCTGCTTCCCAGAGAAAGTTACTGCCACTGCCTGTGGCACACAAAGCTTTTCAATGCCCTCAATGACATTAATTCTTTACACATACTCATTCACTTTCCCTGACACTTCTGAGTTGGGATTTGATTTTTTGAGCCAAGATCAGGTAGATCATCAGACTAAGTAATATCTACATTTCAAGCCAACGTGAAGTCTGACTACACAAGGACAAACCTGGCTTTCTGATGTTAATTAGCGAGCACTGGAGGTAAATCCAGCAGGTCCACGGATACCCTAAGAAATATCTTTGGAATAACCCTGCTAAGCTGCCTATGTTTAAGGACAAAGGTCATTTGAATACACAGGGTTTATTCTATATATCTTGTGTATAGAATCTCACTGATTAAAAGCTCTCTTGGAATCTCAGTTAAGACTGGATGGATGTTCTCTAGGATGTGGAAGGGAGGGCAGTAAATTGGGCACATCACATATATTTATTATGTCACACTTTAGCAAATGCTTAAAATAATTTAAAAAAAAACATTCTCAGGATAACACACAATCTAAGTATCCTTAACTTCTGAGTAATTTTTAAATCAATTATCCTGATATAAAAATACAAACCATGGTTTACTTCATTTTCTTCTTCATCTATTGGATTCACATGTGTCCTAGGCCAATATTCTAGGAGGGCCTGGAGTAAAAGTCCTCCTAAGTTCACTGCAAAAGAGTTAATATAAAAAAGAAAAGAAATGGAAAAGAGAATCATTAGCTTTAACCTAAAAATAGAGGGAAAGAAGCAAAAATTAAAAGTTTCCACAAACTCTGATGTTACATTCTTAACCCAATGCCAAGGATGTTTAAAAGCAAGATTTAGAGATTTCACGAAGTCTATTAAAATTTTATCTTAGAATGTTTAAAGCTGTGATAATATGGAGCAAACACATATTCTATTTGGTTGTTCAGATACAGCCACTCTTTAAAAATGAACAAACAAAAACAGCAACTGTAGTCTTTAAAGGGCTACTTCCATACAAAGCCAGTACATTATATTTATATATATCAGGTATTTCTACATGCTACATTCTTAGGAGAATACTGATCAAAAATATAATCAACAAAATGTAACAGACTCTTATGAAGATGAGTCTCTTCTCACCATACACAAGAATTAATTCAATATGGATTAAAGACTTGATGTAAGACCTGAAACCATAAAACTGCTAGAAGAAAACACAGGCAGTAAGCTCGCTGACAATGGTCTTGGCAATGATTTTTTTGGATTTTACACCAAAAGCAAGGGCAATGAAGGCAAAAATAAACAAGTGGGACTACATCAAACTAAAAAGCTTCTGCAGAGCAAAGGAAATCATCAACAAAATGAAAAGGCAACCTAGTGAATGGGAGAAAATATTTGCAAATCATGTATCTGAAAGGGGTTAATATCCAAAATATATAAAAAATTCATACAACTCAATAGCAAAACACCTGAACAATCCGATTAAAAAATGGGCAGAAGATCTGAATAGACATTTTTCCAAAGAAGACACACAGTCAAAAGGTGTATGAAAAGATGCTCAACATCACTAATCACAAGGGAAATGCAAATCAAAACCACAATGAGATATCACCTCACACCTGTCAGAATGGCTATTATCAAAAAGACCACAAATAACAAATGTTTCAGAGTATGTGGAAAAACAGGAATCCTTGTGCACTACTGATGGGAATGTAAATTGGTGAAGCCACTGTGGACAACAGTACGGCAGTTCCTCAAAAATAAAACTATCATATCTAGTAATTCCACTTCTGACTACTTATCCAAAGAAAAGGAAACCACTAATTCAAAAAGATATATGCACCCCCATGTTCACTGCAGCACTATTTACAATAGCCAAGATACTAGAAACAACCTCATTGTCCACTGATGGATGAATGGGTAAAGAAAATGTGATACACACACACACACACACACACACACACAGAAATATTATTCAGTCATAAAAAAGAATGAAGTCTTGCCATTTGCGACAAGGATGAACCGTGAAGGCATTATGGTTAAGTGAAATATGTCAGACACAGAAAGACAAAACCACTTATATGTGGAATCTAAAAACAAAAAAGCTGAAAAACAAAGCTCACAGATACAGAGAACAGATTGGTGGTTGCCAGATGTGGGGAGTAGTGGAATGGGCAAAATGGGTGAAGGGGATCAAAAGGTACAATCTTCCAGTTATAAATAAGTCATGGGGATGTAATACACAGCATAGCAACTGTAGTTACTAATACTGTATTGCATATCTGAAAGTTGCTAAGAGAGTAGATCTTAAAAATTCTCATTGAGAAAAAAAAATTTTCTGTGTATAGTGATGGATGTTAACTAGACTTATTGTAGTGATTATTTTACAATATATACAAATATTGAATCATTACATTGTACATCTGAAACTAAAACATTATATGTCAATTATGCTTCAACAAATTTTTTTTTAATTGGGGAGGGGGGGAACTGTTCCCTAGCTTCACTTTCCTAACCTAACAGACTTCCCGAATGGTTTAAGGGTAGAGTGTGCTGCATGTTTAACTGTTAAAGCTAAGCCATAGATTGTGAGAAAAATCCAGATCCCCAAAACATTTAAAATGAATAGTATTTTCCATTTCCATATGAGAGAATATACAGATTTCTTGAAAAATGATTTTAAAAAACCCCAAATATTGTTAAAAAAAAAAAAAAACAAGATGAGCACATAAAAAAACAGCACAGATTCACCTTCTCTTTTGAAAGGAGAAAGGGAAAGAAGGACACCTAAACTCACGTTTTGGATCTGACCCGTCAGGGCTGCTAAAGCCAGCATCTTTTGCAGAAACCCAAGCAGCAAAACAGTCACTCTCATCCAAAGTAATTGTCAACATCTGTCAAAAGAAAAAAATTGTTAGTGACATTCAATGTCAATACATTCTCCAAGTAAGTCTCTAAACCATTATTTATTTGTACTATTTAACTAAAGTGCTAAGCCACAGATTCAGAACCAAAATGTGTTTCTGCGTGATCCAATGCAACTACAATTTAATATACTGGGATATGAAAAGGCATTTAAACTGCATAAAATTTTTTCCTTTCATACATAAAAACACAGGACTCTATAACTAATAATACTTAATTTCGAGCTATATTAGAAATTTTCAACTGTCCCAAATCACACAAATATCAATTGCTAACTTACCCCTGTTTTTAAGTCTACTGAGAACCAATTTGGTACATATACCATCTTAAATCTTTTCTTAATTTCATCTTCAAAATCCACTTTGCCCAGATCTTCAACTTTACATGCCTATACATCAAAAATAAAGTATGATAATTATCAATGTTAAGTGGTCAACTGATTTGATTCTGACTTAGCTACTCAAAATTTTACACATTTGCCTAAATATAATGGAGTCTTAAATACATTCCAAAAAGAACATGGTCAAATATTTTTATCTTAAAGCATTTACCTTTAAGTAACTACATCCTATTAAAATTTTAAATTAAAAAACCACAACTGTTCTTTTTTGGGAAACTGTAACCTAATTTTGCTCATATTGATATAGTATACCACCACACTTATCAGGAAGCAACGTCAAATGAAGCAAAAAAAATCTTCAAGGAACAAATAACAGTTTCAAAAGCACTTTAAGAGAACTGTGAAGCTATCAATACCTTCAGACAACAGCTATAATATAGGCAGCAATTTTAAGTTTCTCTTTCTTGACCATTACAATCTTTCTTATTCATTCCCTAAATATCTATGCTCCCCCAAAGTATGTCCTGAACGTCCCCTCGTGCCATGGAGCATTTCCAATCACAGTTCATCTCAATCCTGAACAATATCACAGAATGTTCCCTCTACCTATTCTTCCTAACAGCAAACTGGCTCTTTCCTGAGGGTCCCATCTCATCAGCTGTCTTCTCAAAGGGTGGCTCTGCATCTTCTCCTACATCCCATAACTCTCTAATGGCATACAGAGACCATCATTCCACCATCGCTATGTAAAAACTCCTATTTCTTTGAGCCCGTATCATTTAGCTGCAGTAAACCGTACCCCCTTTTCCTCACAGCCGTCTAGCAACCTCTGTGCTCACTCTCCCTCATCTCCCTCATTCAATGGCAACTTGAGCCTGGCTTAATGTCTTAAAACCCATCTTGAGATCTTGCTTGCATCCCGGACAATATGAACATCCACATGGACAACACATAGGACAAGATGGCCTCTCAAATCCTTGACAGTATTCCCACTATAAATATACAGTCATTAATGCTACCTGGAACTTGTTTCTAAAGTCAGTTCTCCACAACATCTTTGTCAAATCTCTGCTCTCCTCATACCCCTGACCTTGCTGCCACCACCTCCCTCACTACCCCCAGCACATGACTCTGACCTCTACTTCTCAAAAAAAGAGAAGCCTTAACAAAATCCCCTTAACTTTCTGCTACTGTTCTTCCTGGTGCAAGGAAAAAGGTGTCCCTTCTTGCTGTGCTCTGGATCCCGTCACCTCTTGCTTCTTGGGGACCTTGTACCATCATTTACCTTCTCATGTCTCTATGGGCTTCTCTCCATGAACAGTGAACCACGATCAAATTTCTCCCATCTTAAAAATGCCTAAACACCAAAACAAAACCTTCCCTTGACCTTCTCATGCCTAAATCTTCTCCAGCTACTGCCTTTCCTGCCCATCTCACCAAAGTCAAATTTCATCTAAGATTGTCTCCCCTCAAATTCTGTTCCTTCACCTCCCAAACACTATTCAACCTACTCTATCTGGCTTTTGCCCTTAGGTCTCCCTAGAAACTGCTCTCCCCTGACACCATCCTCTTTATTGGCTAGATCCATGTGCACATTCCATTCCACTGTCTCACACAAACTCTCAGCAGGCCAATGCAGCTAACCACAAACTCCTTTCTGAAATGCTTAATTAGTCCTTGAGCTCTTCGTTTTCTTACCGCTTTTTATTACACACCTTTGTGGCTTCCTCTTTTTCTAAAAATTCTTGAAAGGGAGATGACTTGGTTTCTTCTATTTTCAGTATAGATGTATCCCTTAGAAACTATGACCTTTCTCATGGCTCCAATCATAATCCACAGCTGAAGACGGCTGAACCGATTTCTCCAGCCCAGTTCTTTCATGCGTGCATTAGGTTGTATAGCTCTCTGCCCAGTAAACATCTCTACCCAGATATCTCACATAAATTCAAATCTGTTGTCTTTCTCAGCATGTCCCTTTCGCCCAACAATGCTTTTTCCTCTTAAGTTCCCTATGTCACTTCCACTCACCAAACTAATCCAGAAACCTAGGACTAATCTCTGCTCCTTCCTTTTCTTCATACTCCCTTTTATTCAAGCATCACTCTTATCTACACGCCTAAATATCTTTCTAATCATTGTTTTTTTCCCCTTGTTCCCACCCCACTCCAGAGGAATATCCGATATTTCGCCTGTATTAGTACAACAGCCTCCTATTATGTCAGTCACTACAGTAAATACTTCTCAAACACCCCCTTAACATTACCAAGAAATATGGACCATCCAGATTTTAGGAATAAAGACAAAGGTAAGCATATTCTGGAGATCACCTGGCTAGTAGCTGGCAGAGCCAAGGTCAGAACGCAGCTCTAACTCTGAGCCTATGGTGCTAAATATTCTTGACTTCCATATATCTGTATAATGCAATGTCTATTTTGCCTGATCACTTGATCTTAAAACCTCAAGGTCTAGTGTCTGGATATGGGAAGCTGCCAGGGACACAAAAATGCCAATGATGGTGCATGACAGCTGAGCACCCCATCTAAGTAGAACTATCTCCCATTCAGACAGCAGGACCCTACTCAGACTTCAGCTAATTAGACCAAGAGAGGACATCAGACTCATAGGCAGAAAATCAAAGAGGAACTGGCTTGATTTGACTTTGTTAGATATTCTGGAGAACATAAGATGCTGCGCAGCATAAGGTAAAGCCTAGCCACAGGGCAGAGCTAGGACCACATTAGTGGTGAAGCAGCCAAATTCCTACTGATGAGGTCCTTAGGGCTACTCTGGATCCTCTCTGTCTTCACAGAACCCCTCTCTGAAACAAACGTGAGTTTCGGGTCCCCTGACAAGCACATCTCTACTGTAGGGAAAAAACCAATCGGAATTTTTGAAGCCTACTGCAATTAAATTTTCCACTCAACTAAGGTCTCTTGTTTTGAAGCCATGCTCACCAAGCAACTGTTCTATAATATGATTTCCCACACAGCTGTGCCACAGCGGGGGAACGTGTTAGTCAGGCCAAGGTTTCCATTCAGAGACAGTCCCCTTTTCCGAGAAAGAAATGTGTTTATTCTTTGAATCCAGAAGTTAACTTAAGTGAACCTCTGTTCCTTATAACCAGGAACCTAACCAAAATACCAGATCTTTTCAATTCTTCCTTTAAAATATACCCAACATCTGTCTCTTCTTTTATTTTTGGATCAAACCGTTTTATTGAGGGACTCCAGGGGAGGGTGGAAGGCCTGGAGGACAATGAGATCTGATGTCTTCGGCCTGGCCAGGATCTCTCCAAGGCTTCAGAGTGGCCAAAAGTCATCCATCTCTTTCTTTAGATTCCCCACGTCATTATGCTTAAGACAACTGACTTCCTGACTTCCAGCTTCTTTCCCATTATACATACTGCTACTGCTCTGAACATAGGGTTTTCCTGCTCTAAAATCATCTACGATTAAGAATCTTTAGGAAGTACCAAAGAAAGGCTAAGCCTGGAGCCTGAAATTCATGACTTTTTGGTAAATGACATGAATCTCATCTTTCATCTTTACACACCCCTACTACTCTTATACTTACTCTGGTCTCCAGCTATACAAAACTGTTCACCTGGCCCTGAATAAGTATGTTTTGATTACCTTCCTCTTCTGTGCCTTTGTCATTCACTCCCTCTTCCTAAACTGCCCTCCCATAATCCATCTGCTGGAATCCTTTAAGGCCCTGTTCAAATGATTTCTCCACTGTGAGGTTCTCCTGATTTCTCCAGTTGTAAGTAATCACCCTTGTCCATAAGCTATCTTGTGCTCTGTTGTCCCTCCTACCAGAAGGGATCATGAAATAGACTTTTTCATCATTTGTGACCCTCAGCACAGTTCTTTGCACACAGTATTCATTCATTTCAGAAATATTTTTTGAACAAATATAACAACAACACTAAGAAGGGACATTTGTCAGGATTCTAAAAGCAAACTTTTCAATCTGTCTATAAATTCTTCAGTGCTATTTATAATGTGGTTGAACAGCTTAATACATCTCAACTATCCAAGGAGTCACTATAACATGACCAGTAACATTATAGCAGTAGTAACTGCTATAATCACTACTAGTGATGGCTATAAATCCTAAGAAATGGCCAAACTTATTCTGTGTACTCCAGTGGTTCTCAACCCAGGGTGATTTTGCATCCTTCTTCTTCCTTCCTCCCCCTAAACATGTGGCAATATCCAGAGACATTTTTGGTTATTATAACTGAAGTGGGGGATAGGGATGAAGGTGGCTACTGGCATCTACTGGGTAGAGGCTAAGGGATGCTCCTAAACATCCTACAATGCACAGGACAGATCCTACCCCACCCCCCTGCCAAAATGTCAACAGTTTCAAGGACGAGGAACTCTGATGTTTTCATTTTAAGGGAAGGCAGCACAACACAGTTTGTAATACACTTAACAGAGAAAACGGTTCCATTCAAATTCTGGGTACTTAAAAAGATAAACTATGGCCTTATCTAATATTCACATAAGAATATATATATCCACCCCAAAATAAGGCTGCAATTAAATCTTTATTTATATGATTATCATCTTGGTTATTTTATACACACACACATATAACACATACACACAGACTACAGTAAAAAATAAAGGGATACATAATCCAATAACCTATATTTAATTATAAACATACTTACCTTTAATACATCCCAATATGCCACATTATTATTGGTATCTTTGGTTAATATATGTCTCTTATCATTAAGAATGTGACACTGAATAATACTAGCACCCCCTAAAGGAAAAAAATCCACACAATTAGGAAAACAATACTACATTTAAATTCACAGTACAGCAATAATGTTAACTGGCATGTATTGTAACAGAATGTAAATCATACTAGCCCTCAGAAAGGAGAAGGTAAATCAGAAGACCATATAATGATATCTAAGGCAATTTAAGGCTAACCAAAGAAAAACTGTCTGATTTTAATAACAGATTAAAAGACTCTCCATTCATTTCAAGGGTCTACTAGGAAAATTATTAAGAGCAAACCCCTTAATAATTTTTTTTACCCACTAGGAAAAGTCCACATGATGACAGGAAATCTCTGAATTAGTCCTATCTCTCATTAACTTTTGTTCCCTATCTTCCTTCTCCTGAATGGACATTCTATCCTAAAGGTCACAGCATGTACATCTAACTATAGATAAACACACCATTCAATACTCTAATCCCCTTGAAGTCAGAGCTCTCACTCACAGTTGTAGCATGCAGAATTCAGGGGCCAGATCTGACCATTCTTGCTTGTGCCAAAAGACAACATTACATCTTATATCTTTTACAAAGTGATTGCTGGCTTTACCAAGACCAAGATTATTCTAATGCTGGGCAAAAAGATTAACTCAAGAAAGCTCAATTTTTAAAGTCACTAAAAAGCATTTAAAAAGTATTTTTCTTCTATTAAAAACAAACCAATATACTATTTGTCTTTTGTTGACATCAGGATTACATTTAAAGGAAGGTCATCTCCTTTATTTTTGTCAATTTCTTAGTAAGTATAATTAACTTCAGTAAAATGGACAATACCTTCCAACATCCTTACTTACCTTTAATAACCTGGTCGGGTTGTGTACAAAGGGGTGTTATAGGATTTGTACAGTCATTGTCATAATCTCCAGAGGCTCTAAAATTATGAATTCCTTTCAATGTCTAAAGGAACAAAATTCATTATTTAATCATTTTATGCCAATTAGTTTAAAGTGGCAAGAAAAACAAAGAAAAAAAACAACAACAAAGAACAAATGAGAAAAACCGACAATAACAACATCAACCAAAAAATACTTAGTCACAAAATACAATTACCTATCATGATTTAAAAAATACAAAACAAAAATTAAGAAGGGAATGTTGTCTTTTTGGAGAGAAGATTAGGCACTCTTCCAGGTAAAGCTATGTTGATCTCAAATCGGCACAATGAAATTTAAACAAGTTTTATAACATTTTTTTAAGAAGTACAGAGAAAGACCACTTGATCTACATATAAACAGGAATAAATGCAAACACTTTCTCTTTTGTTATCCACAAACAGTCTGGTAAGCAAGAAAACTTAAATCTTTAATTAACACTTAAGAATTAATAGTACTTTTGTGACTTCTCTCTGCTTATCCTTTATTTCTATACCTGTTCTTCATGCTATAAAGAAAAAGGAAATGAATTTGAAAAAACAACTTTCTGCTTTCTCTTACGTTTAGAAAAATAGAATCCTAGAGTTTCCCTGCTGTGTTGGTACTTGGGCTGCCTCTTTTCAAATACAGCTTCATGAGGTCAGAAGCTGTACTACTTTAAAGCTGTACTTTACTGGTTTTATCAGGGAACAGTGCTTATTCTAAGCACATCAAATGTGTATCTCGGCTCCTAACAAAGAAGTCAGAAGCTGCATTTTGACTATGACCTTAATTTTTGTACAATCCTTAGGATTACACCTGCATTTGTAGGGGTTTTCAGATTTTTGTCACTGTCCAAAAGCATGCTGAGAGTCAGGCTCATACTGAGCATTTGCTACTGGTACCTGGGAGGTCCGTGATAACAAACCACATGTTTATAAACCTTTGCCAGATATACAGTGGCTCACTCACCCATTTATTTACTGTAGACTTCGTTGTTGCAACCCAAATTGCAGGAGGGGGATCAGCTGATCTGTCAAGCTCCATCTGAAATAAAGCACAAAAATATTGCTTTGTGGAATGCTGACTCTTCTGAACTGCCAGGACCAGCTATACACTATTAAATATCAACTCCTTCATTCAACATCTGTGTGCTGATGATACCACAGCGTGTGTTAAAAGCTAGGGATGCACAGAAGAATGAGTCTCTTTGCTAAAGGAATTCATAGCCCTATGAAAGTGTAATAGGGGTGCCTACTTACCAAAAACAGTGGCTTAAAGTTTTAAGTGTGGTTAATTTAAGGGTTCTAAATGGGTACAGTCAAAAGGATGACTTACCATAACTTGTTGGTTTTGTCACTCCTGTGTTTTGTCTTCATGTTCTTAGTAACAAGGAAATACGTTTTTTTCTTGGAAAATGTTTGTAGCAAAAACCAAAACAACCATTCTAACAACACAGCAAAAGGAAAAGTACCCACATAATGTACCGCCCCCACTTGCTTAAGGAATACAACTGTACTTTGTGAACAGTTTACTGTGTCCTCCTATATGTTTAAAATAGCATACATATAAAAATACACATATACCCATGTATACATTATGCAAATGGAATGACTACATTTGCCCACTATTCTTCCTGCGCCAGGAAATTGGAGGCTTTTAGACATGGGGACAGGGCTGAACCACTAGCAAGTAGGAATCCTCTTCAGTTCAAAGTGATGCTCCTTACAACATGGTTGTGCCTGTGCTAAACACTTCTAGTCTTTTTCTCCACAGCCAAGAGATCCTGGTAGCTGCGGGACTCGCAGTGCAGTTTCTCCTCCACACGTGATTCTCCCCAGCAGTGTGCTTCCTGCACACATGCTGTGTCTGTATTTTAGCCTCCACTCTCTTGCTTCTCTAAAGGATTATTGCTTTTGTCCATTAGGCTGTGCCATCTGTTTTAAAGAACTGTAATTGGCCAGTATTATGTGAGCTCTTAGACCATAGGCATCCTCTCAAGTGTCTCATTTGACCTCTATTCCCTTTTTCAGTCCTTCCTCCTATACTGTGGTTTCAGATGTCACTTAGTTTCGTAGATGATGGGTATTTACAATTCTGTTTCCTGCTTTCCTTGTTGTTTTCAGATGATTTCCGAGAAGGGGTGGGGGGGAGTGCTGTCTTTACGCCTCTATTTTAAACCTGGAAATCTCCTCACCATTGTCTTAATGTGCAATTCTGTGAACATCGGTGAGACTGAACATCTTGTCAATGATGACTGGCCATTTTCTAGGCTTCACTTTTAGCAGGTGTCAATATGGATGGCTTCTCAAGTATCCTTTTACCCATTACCCAGGACTATTTTGAGGCAGTGATGGTTTGGAATATGAACCAGCTTCCCCTCTTCTTCAGGAGCACTCTTCCACATCCTCCTCTTGAGGCAGTGGACAAATTTCTGCTTTGCTGTCCACTCTCAGATACCTGAACTCCTCGTATTCCTCCTCTAAGGACAGGTTAGGAAAGCCAGGAGAGCTCAGGAGCACTTTGGGGCCAGCTCACTAGGATTTGCCAGTGCGAGAGCCATCCATCCCTGATGTACCCATGAAGTTGCCACTTCTTCTATGGGTGACTAACAAGTATCTTTTTACAACCTCACAGTTGACTTGTGTTTTAATATTGATTTTGCTGTATTTGGCTAGCACATGTAACAATCTTAATCATAAAACTAAAACATATGACATACCTTGAGAACTGGTGCTTTTTCTTCACAAATTAGCACCCGAATGTCAGGGTTTCTTAGGTCTGTACAATAAATCTTCCTGTCCCTTCCTCCAGAGTACACATGTGTGAAGGTGTCATTGACCTGTAGAGCCCAAACACCTTCATCATGCACTCGGTACGTTGCTATACATCTCTGCTGGCCAAGGGACCAAAGGCGAATTGTCCCATCAGAACTGCCAGAAAGGCACTGAGAACAAAGAAAGCTAAGGTTAGAAACCTGCCAAAAAGTTCCTGCTTTCTTGTGCTTTGCACTTGTCTTCGCTCCTGACTCCACAATGTCAAACACACGCCTCTAACAACCTGTATTCCTGCCTCTCATAAAGACTTCTGACAAGCATACACCACAGGCTGAAACAACCAAAGGCAACAGTATGGGCTCAAGCAGGGGAACCCTCTGAGCAAAACTTCCTCTGTCCTGTGTACCTGGCCACTTGCTGCATCACCATCCCTTGGGAACATGTTAAAAATGTAAATTCCCCGTTCCCATTCCAGACCTAATGAGGCAGAAAATCTGGTGGGGCTCAGCAATCTGTTTCAACAGGCTCTCCAGGTCATTCTGGTATGCCAAGTTTGACAAGCATTGCACTAGGCAAGGAAGCCTTCTGGAGCCCTGGGTCACACCTCTGTTTTGTCCCCCACCTCACAGCTCTGGATTCCTGATGGCCTGCCAGGTCTCCTGGATTCTACTGACAGGAGCCAAAAGCAAAATCTAGGCTTGCCACTCACTCTGTGAGCTTGGATACTTCCCATATGAGCTTCAAGTTCAACATCCATTAATATAAAATGTAGACCCTCAGCCTTCAGAGTTAACACTGGCAATTCTGACGATTTCTAAAGGTTCAGGAGTGTCAACTACATAGAAGTTGCAGGTACACAAATCAGGGCTGAGCACACAGAGAGTGTGACAGAAACAGGAACAATCAGCCACCCCACATTCACATTCAGCATGCCTGGTGTTCTCTACTAGTTACTGTGGTGACCTGAGGAAAGGGATAAAACTTATTTCTTTGGGGAAAAAATCACCCTGAGGGGAAAGGAACTGCTGGTGCTGCTGCATGAAATTAAGCAGGCAAAGAGCATCAAAGAAGAGAAGATAGTTGTGGGCTTGGAGACCTGGACAGTGTTTGAACAGATGAGGCCTTCAGGAGTACTAGGGATTTACTGGCCTGCTCTGACTTGAAGGGGCCTTCAGACATGTTTAATTAAACAAACACCATACTAACAGACGCCCCCATAAGCTGTCAGGAGCATCCGTGCTTTAGTCACCAATTCCAACTAGTTCACAAGAGAACCAAGAGACTAACCAATAAAGAAACTGTCAGGAGTAAGGTGGCAAGCAGACCTTCATCACGTGTGTAGGAGCACTGTGGCAGTCTGATGGGGAGAAGGCAGGGAGGAGTTCTCCATTCCAGGAAGCGATGCTACTCTGTGGTGGCAAAGCTGTTAGTAAAGCTTTGATCACTCAGATTCTAGACCACATATCTGCAGGGAATAAGGTCTGACAACTTTAGGAAAAGGAAGGCAAAGATGATGGGCTGAAAGTCCTCACAGGCTGGGTGACTTACAGCAGTAAAGAGATAAGCTCCAAACCCAGAATGCACAGGTGAAAGTGGATGAGGAAACACAGAGTATATTAGAGTTCTATATCAACCCTGATATAGAATACAAAATAATCTTTGATGGTAGTCAGTATTCTAAGACTGCTAAAAAGCAGCAAACACCTTTAAAGTACTATGCAGGCAAACATCTTTGCAGCATTTGGTAGTATGGTTGAAGGATGTGCCCATCTTATAGGAATTCTAGTGCCTGATATCCTATAGGAGCTAGAGGAGTCATCAAAACATTTCCCACTGCCTCCACCCTTTCACTGGATAAAAATGAAGACCCCTTCATTATCAGGTGGCCTCTGGGATTAGGACAGAATGCCCCAAATGGTTCTGCTAAGTCAGACTTAGGGGAACAGATTCTATAGCCTGATCAGGTGCTCTGTGCTTCTGCCAATGGACATGAGAGGTACCAGTGTATTGGGGCCAGGCTGCTGTTGACCAACACAAAGTGTTTCTGGGATGGTCGCTTACACACAATTGTAATTGCCAATAGAGAGCAGCCCAGTGAGCAAGTCAGGGGCAAGGAGTGACCTAATGCTCAGATACCCCCGACCCATGAGCTAGGTTCAGCAGGACTTGTATTACCAAGGAAAACCCTGTGAGTGACACACAAGGATGTGACTGACTCAGAGCAAGATGGCAGGTTGTCCCAGATCCTCAATCAATTGCCTGAGCGAGTACAAGGACTGAAAAGTCAGCTGGCTTGCCCCACGAATGTTGGCACAATCAGAACAACTGCCATGGTGACAGACCTCAGATAGTAAGATTTGCTATGTATCTTACTATCAATACAATGAAGGAAGTGAGGCAATAGGCTGACATTGATGGGATTCTTTGGCCTATTATACATATCTTATCATAAGTCCCTGACTTACAATGCCAGCAAAGACCCTACATTAGAAGCTTGCAGGGCAACTCTGCAAGATGCAGTATATACTCTGGTCCAGTAACCGATGGTTACTTCTTCCATGTTGCAAGAGTTTGTGAATCAGTATGTAAAGGTTTCTTTTTTCCTCCTCTCTTTTCTCAGTTGAGTAGTTATTACAGACATTTTCTTGATCAATTCCCTAATGTAAGGATGCCGTGTTGTTGGTGGCTAAATCTACCTTTAGTCTCTCGTTGCCAATAAGGAAAACAGATGAAGGAGGAACTAGAGGAGGAATGGTATCTGCTTAATTATTTACTCTAAGGCTGACAGGCAGCTTTTAAAGTAGTACTACATCACCTTCTCTGCTTTCAGTAAGTGGAACTGACTACAGGTGAAGTGCATTTGTAAGTAAATGTGCTACCTAAATCGTCTTAAGTAAAAGCACATTCATAATTGTCTATATAGGAAACAAGGCATGGAGTGTAGCAGACAGGAGGAGATTTACGAAAGTCTGCCAGGCCCACAGCCCATTTCTGGAAACCATCTTGTCTATAGCCTCTAGTTAAGCGCAGTCCCATGGAGACCACATGAACTAGTTCAATCCTGGACAAAGCTAACAGAACTAGGCATGGACAACCATCTCAAGTGTAGCCTAGCAGCTACTGCAACAGTGAGGAGCTAACTGTACTGGGCTTTTTTTGGCCACGCCTCATGGCTTGTGGGATCTTCGTTCCCCGACCAGGGATTGAACCTGGGACCCGGCAGTAAAAGCATGGAGTCCTAACCACTGGACTGCCAGAGAATTCCCCTGTACTGGGCTTTTTAGACTCACATGAAAATGCTGCTATGAAGAAACTCAAGAGCTCTAGAAAATGTCATGGCTTACAGACAAGAATATATTTATTATTTCTACTCTTCTCACCAATTACACTAACTAAATATTATGACTCCCACTTTGCACATAAGCAAACTAGGGACCAGTAGATTCCTCTCCTCAAGGCCACACAATACTTTAATATCAAGATCCTTCCACATCTCCAAAGACCTCCATGGGAATATTCAAGCTTCTCTGCCTGGTTCTGAAAAAATAATTTCTTTCCTTTGGCCAGTTTTTCAAACCTTCTTTTCACCTCTGGAGACAAAGGCTTCTCTAATTCATGTGTGAGGCAACTTCCATGACATAATTTCCACAGTAGTAACAGACCAATGGTGTTTCTCATCTCATCTCATCACATTCATACTCTCCTTCTAAACCAATCACAATCAATTCCAATGACCCCTGCCCTATGCAAAAAATGGCAGCAGTACATGGTAGAGCTATGTCATAACATAAAATGGTGCTCAGTTTTTGTTTTTTATTATCTACACTGATGAAAGATCACTTTCTACTGCTACAGGACAGAACTGTGATATAGAATTCACAAATTATGTGGCCAACAGAGTATTAATACATGTTCAAACATTACCAAAATGTTTTTCTTTGAAATGCTGACTCTAAGTACTATGTTAGATAACTAAATCTATAGACTGTATCTACATAGTCAACTGACAAGATCTGCTTGGAAAACAGACCCACTGTGAGGAAATTTTCCACCTACTACACTGCCAGAAAGCATTCAATACCAAAGCTTCCTTCTGCTTTACACAAGGGAACATTTTAAATTATTTCAGCTATACATATCATAACTGCATATACTCACCTGCATTAAAATTATTCTTAGGAAATCCTTCATTTGGCCTTTATTTAAAAGTTAGGCAAACAGAGAAATTTTGAAATGTGGATTATTATATGTGCAACTCAGTATTTTAAGGATTTAAAAATTAGACCACAGTTTCTAATATGCGTGGCTTTTGGATCAAACCAACTATGCAACAATATACAAAGTGGGGGAGCTTCTGCTGCATGAAATTTTGACAAGGTCAGTAGGTAAATGTTCATGTGAACTGCATACCTGTGTGCCATCTCTGTTCAACAGCAATGCTTTAACATTATCCGTGTGCCCTTTAAGCTTCATTAGTTTTGCACATGTTCTTGGATCCCATACTCTTAAAACCTGTGAATTTTAACAAAGTATCATACAAATGATCACATTTAAATAATAGATGACTTTTATAAGTCAAATGACAACTATTAAATTCTGAGAGGGAAGTACTACTTCTGCCAATAGACAGTGTCCAAGGCTCCCAACTTATTTAAGTAGGAGGAAGTCTTTTTAATGTCAAAAAAAGCACAGGCTTCCCCCACTCCACCCTCCGCCTCTGTTACCACACACGACAGTAATTATACAGTTATACTCTTATTTGTTCAAATAAAACCTTATTTTAGTATCCACCAGGCAAAACCGCTGTCTATATATTTTATAATTACACAGATCAAATTATTTTGGTTTCTTTATTTTCTAGTGTTAAAATATACCCTTTAAGTTTCCCCTTACCTTCTCAGTGGACCCTGATACAATGATCGTTCCCAGTTGATTCATTGCCAGGCTATAAATGGAATCTTTGTTCCCACTTAAAGAAGAAGCTAGTAAGGATAAATGGAGCTATACGTTAAAATCATCAGCTGTTTAATAACTAGTTAGCACAAATTGCAAGTTTAATTATTCGATTTAGAAAATCTTATCTTTATGAGTACTCCAAGGAAAAGAAATCCCTATAATGGAAATAATTCTAAATCATAATATTGTTAACAAAATTTACATCTCTTCTGGATTTGAGCATACACAAGTGCTCAATAAATATTTGCTAAATTGAATTGCACT
This sequence comes from Physeter macrocephalus, assembly GCF_002837175.3. Lineage (NCBI taxonomy): Eukaryota > Metazoa > Chordata > Mammalia > Artiodactyla > Physeteridae > Physeter > Physeter macrocephalus. Next base: position 46,809,646 of record NC_041231.1, on the reverse strand, counting down.
GCCATTTAAGAAACTATCTGCATAAGTAATGTATTTTCAAAGATGCACATGTGCCAATAAAAATGAAAACTATGGCTAAACTCATTATTTACAAGAAAACACAAATCAAAACAAAAATGCAATTTTTGCCTACCATATAGATAAAAAACAAGGCAATACTTAATTCTCAAAAAATACAGTTAAAATGGCACCCTCATACATTACTTGTGGAATGATAATTTGGTACAACTCTTCTAGAAGGAAATTAGACAATGTGTAGCAAGAATCATATTCATGCCCTTTGATTCAGAACTCAATACCACTGAAGTATGTATATAAAATTGTCTATACAGTATGATTCCAACTGTACAACAAAGAATAAATTTAAACACACTGAGATGCTGTGAGTAAAGGAGTAAATACATGTAAAGTATTTAGAAAAGTAACTGCTCATATTAAATGCTCAATAAATGTTAGCTATTATTATTGTCTCCATAATTATAAAAAACTTATTTGATATCCTCTCTAAACAATTCTAAGCAAGACATATCTGTTGCAGAATCTATAACCACTAAGCCTCGTCTCTGACCTTGGGACAATCTTGCTTTTTTTGCTTCATTTCTTCTTGTTAGTGTCTCTTTCAGGCAGGCCTTACATCTAGAGAGAGCTAAATGATGTATTATGACAGCCCCCAGCAGGGACCAGCTGCTGAATCCCTGAGATTGTGTACAGGTGAAAAATCACGGAAAACAAGGGAAGAATAGTGTTTAGACCTTCACATATTTCCTGAGAAAAAGGGAAAAATAATGTTTAAGAAATTATAAACGCCAGTCTCCCAACCTACCCTTCTTGGCACACACTAGATTATATTAGAACTGTTAGTTATATCAACATGAGTATTCCACAGTCATGACAAATTGGACCTGTTATGTAGGAATCTAGATAGTTCAGGCCCATATCCTGAACACAGACCTTCTAGGCCAGGCTTAGCCGTAAATGTGCTCTCAAGAATCCCTACTGACACCTGGCCTAGTGAACTCTTATTGGTTGGGCCAAGTGTAAGCTGAGTTTCAAGTCTAGACCTGTCTGGATCTGACTGGGTAATTGAGATCTCTTAGTTGATGAGGCATCCATGCTACTAACCTGCTGTGAATGTCTCTGAATTGCCTCTAGATGCTAGGTTAGCCTTCCTGAACTCTTCTGTTCAGGAAGAGTTGGCTGGATTCTTTAGATCTGCTCTGAAAGGGTCCCACGATATTGGCACTAAAAACCTTTCTTTCCTTTGGGTATTTTCCAAGTTGGCCATTAACTCAAAGGCTCTTAGTATATAGTAACACTTTTAAAAGTCAAAAACTGCCTACTTTTTGCCAGGTAATCACCACCTCCATCAGTAATATCTGACTAGAGTGTGGCTTTGGGCCAGGCACAGCTGGGATATACAAAGTAATAAGACAGGCACTTCTGCCCTGTGGAAGCTTACACTTCAGCTAGGAAGCTAACACATGCACATGTACAAAAATAACCAGGTTACACCTGGAGAAGTTACCATTTTTAGATTGCAGTGAGAAACTAGTTCCTTGTTGTTTAATCATACTCTTGGGGGCTAGAACGCTGTAGGTAGAACCACTCTCTTGATGCAAACTTATCAAACTTGTTTTATAAACCATTCTTTATTTATGTCAATTTGGATCACTTTCAAAGAAATTTTTTTCAAACACCTTACTTGTGACAGTGTTATTTGAGGCAGTCAATGCTGTTAGAGTATTCACATCCCAAAGGAATATTTGTCGGTCCAACCCAGCCGATGCTACCAGTTCTTTATCCTTGGCATATGCTAAGGCTTTTACATAATCCTGCAACAAAATACACATACTCTGATCTACTCTGTAGATCAATAAGCAAATGAGCCACATGAAGTACTGAATCTGAGTATTACACTAAAGACATTGAAAATTGTGTTAGTTGTTTTACCTTATGTGTCCTTAATGTTGACATGCAAAATCCCTTATGTGCATTCCATACTTTTACTGTTGTGTCAGAAGAAGCAGATATTACTAGAAGAGGCAAAGAATTAAACTCCTTAGTAATGTGACTTAACACCATTTTAAAGAATTAACATAAAACAATGTAACATTGTCTCAAACTTTCACACATACATACAAAATGTTCATACATAAATATTTGAATATTTATGTATATTGAATATTTATAATATTCCCAACATTAATTCAAACACCTTAATATTCATACACACATACACATACACATATATGAAAAGTTTCTCTAACACAGATTGCAAAACCAAGAAATGGATCTTACCATAATGAAAACAAAAAGAGATATTAATAAGGTTAAAAGAAGAATACATGTTGTATGAGTCTATTTATATACAATGACAATGCAGGCAAACTAATCAATAGTGCTTATAAGACATGAGAGCAGTTACCTTGGGACAAGGGGTAGTGACTGAAAGGGTGGCATAAGGGGGCTTCCGGTAATCTGTTTCTTGATATGGATGTTCACCTTGCAAAATTTTAATGAGCTGTACTCTCAAGGTGTGTGTGCTTTTCTGTATGTATGTTATACTTCAATAAAAAGGCTTACATAAAAAAAAGAAAAATATATCAAATTGAATTAAAATCTTCCAGCAGCCCAAAAATTCAAAGAAATACTTACATGTTTTCCCATTACAACAGAGTACAATGTCATTTACCCAATCGGTATGGTGTTCCATAGATGCTATATATGGATCTTGCTGAAATTAAAAGAAAAATCATAAAAATGTCTTTAGTCTATATTAGAGGATAAAATATATCACAAATTAGATATGTTTATATTCTTCAATTAATGTGACACACTGCTCTAAGGTCTTAAAATTGACAACTGAATTCAGAGTAGAATTTCATCAAACAATTGATGCTTCCACATGACAGATATAAACAGAAGTTTTGTTTCAGGACAGTTTTATTACTGATGAAAGTCTAGGTTTCCAGGAAAAATGCTTAATTTTTATGCCCTGAATTAGTGAAGGCAACAAGATCTGGGCTAGGCACTGTGTGTGACACGTGTGCAATAGGAAGGGGTTCACTAGAAAGGACAGGACATGAACAAATCTGCAGGCTGGGGGGATCTGACTCAGTAGTGGTGAAGGCTCAAAGCAGACAGCAGGGACAGAAAGGAAGCTGATGAGAGTGGTGAGAAGCGTAGCCAGACCGCAGAGGGGGATGCACGCTTCTGCTCTTAGCTTCCTACTGATGTTTTAACCTGTGAACTAAACATTTTGTCACAGTATCTTCAGTCCTTCAGAGAAAAAATGGAAGCCAAGGGCTAAAGGATCATCATTTCAATTCAGTAACTCAAGATTTTTCTATTCCTCTCACTTGGTTTAATCACCAGAAGAGGCCTTTTAAAGAAGAGTATTTGGTTATATCCTACACCTAAGACAGGCAAGTTCAAGACGATTCATGGGCAAAAAGAATAGCTCTCTACAAGTCTAGTTGAGAAATGATGCTATTCAATCTTGTCATAAAAATGAGGACCAGAAAGAGATGTCTGAGGGCAGGATAGGCATCTTTCTAATTCTTCCAGGCTAGTTCCTGTTTTCCTTAATTTGTTTGAAATACTGTAAATTTCCAGGAAAGTGACATTCCAATTCAAATATAAGTTCCAAAAAGCATTTCAGAGCCATAGTTTTCTTACTTTCCATGTTTTTAACATTGGGCCACCACTGTTTCCACTGGTTAAAGAATTCAAAGCCCACTGGACCAAAGTCCATTTAAAGAAACTATCCAGAAACCGTGCAAAGTAGTGGTTCCTTTTCAGATGGAACATCAGACCTGTAGGGCTTGCTAAAAGACACAGACTTTTAAAATGACAAGGTCTAACATCAGGGTTTCAGGGTTAGATTGGGTTTTAACTCTCTGTCATGAACTAGCTACTTAACCATGGGTTTCTCTGAATCCATTTTCCCATCTATGAAAATGGATCTGAATATCTGCCTTGAAGGATTATTAAAACCATATTGGATATGAAAGGGCTAAGTGTCTGGTACATAGCTAGGAGTTCAAGAAATGCTCCTTCTTCTTCCCTGAATCTTCCCTTCTATGTCATTCACAATACAGGCATTCAAACAAAATACAAAAAGAGCTCCTTTCCATTTGACTGGGGATTTATCTTCACATATCATTAAGTCCTGCTCCTGTTTTCATATTTTTACACCAACTTTATACTATATAATAAGGCCTATGGGTTTTGTGGGCACCCCAATCACTTTTATTTTTTATTTATTTTTTTATTTTTTTGCAGTACTCGGACCTCTCACTGTTGCGGCCTCTCCCGTTGCGGAGCACAGGCTCCGGACGCGCAGGCTCAGCGGCCGCGGCTCACGGGCCCAGCCGCTCCGCGGCATGTGGGATCTTCCCGGACCGGGGCACGAACCCAAGTCCCCTGCATCGGCAGGCGGACTCTCAACCACTGCGCCACCAGGGAAGCCCCCTAATCACTTTTAAATGAAGAGCTCAAATACTTGTTCAAGGTTAATTATAAATGTAAAAGCATATTCAATCTTTTTTTAGTAACACTGAAAAGGAATGCAAAAAAGCTTTTTGGGAACATATTTAAAACAGAAAAATAAATTGTTTTTGAAGCTGTTGGGGGTAGGAGTTTATTAGTTAATTTATTTATTTTTACTGTGTTGCATCTTCGTTTCTGTGCGAGGGCTCTCTCTAGTTGTGGCAAGCGGGGGCCACTCTTCATCGCGGTGCGCAGGCCTCTCACTATCGCGGCCTCTCCCGTTGCGGAGCACAGGCTCCAGATGCGCAGGCTCCGTAGTTGTGGCTCACGGGCCCAGCCGCAGCACATGGGATCCTCCCAGACCAGGGCTTGAACCCGCGTCCCCTGCATTAGCAGGCAGACTCTCAACCACTGCGCCACCAGGGAAGCCCAGAAAAATAAATTGTTGAAAAGAAGCTCCCTACCAGACAAATCTCTTTGTTCCTTTGCAGCAAAGGGCTCTTATCACAAACCTAGTTTACAGAGTCCCTGCCTTAGCTAAAACACTTCTGAAACTCCCCTGTGGTGTTTTTCTCAGAAGCTTACTGAATTCTGGTTGCAGTGTCTTTATTTATAGAGTGTACCAAAGAACTCAGTGCTCAAAGAGATTAAATCTGAAACTGCGAAAGGCACCATATTAGAAAGACCAAAACTTACTGAGTATAGATTTAAAATATAAACTCAATCCCTGACTTACCTTGTGCTGATTGACACTCCATATTCTTATGATGGAGTCTCGACCTGCCGTGAAAAGTCTGTTTAGTGCTGGGTCCAGCTGCAGGGCATTGACCCCATTTCGGTTGTACTTCTCCACTTCATCTCGAATAACATAGGAAACCTGACAAATATGTCAAGATTGGCTGTTTATGAAGTTACAAAACATGTGATAATAAAATGTAGCCTTCTAGTGGCCAATCTGAAATTCAAAACCCCATGTTTTCTAATATAAAACTTATTTCCCAATCCTATAAAAACTTTATTTTACTCTATAGAGACTGAAGGGCTGAGGAGAGAAGAGTGACATTAATAATAGCCTAGACCAAGATAAGCAAGTTTGAGGCTAAACCACTGCAAATATCTCCTAACTGGACTTTCTCTCCTACCCTTGTTTGTCTTTAATCCATTTCCCACAAAGCAGCTGGATAAATCTTTAAAATATGAATAGAAATATCTTTTAAAAATGTAAATAGGAATATCGCTCCCTGTTCAAAAACCCCTCTGGCTGCTTACTCCACTAGACTCAGGATTGGATCTAGACTCCTCAAGCGCCTCTCCTGCTCCTCATCCTTGCTCACTGCTCCCACTCCTTGCACACACTGTGCCTCCAGAAGGCCACATGTGCTAGCCCCTCTGTCTAGAAGCTCTTCCTCCCACTCTGTCTGGCTAAGCTCTTCCTCCCACTTTGTCTGGCTAACTCCTACTGCAGTCTCTAGATTGCTGTTGAAATGATGCTTTCTCAAAAAGACCTTCTCTGACCTGCTAAGCAAAATGAGGTTTTGCCCTCCAATAACACACTAAAATTTCTTTCAGAGAACTTTTCCCTACTCTGTTATGGTTGGTAACCTCTGTCTGCTCCATGAGAAAACTCAAGAGAATAAACCAAAAGCAATTACAATTAAGAAAAACTCAACAAGCTGGCTGGCAGCCAAAAGCAAAACTTTTCTATTCTAATGAAATAACCAGTTAAGATATAATAGGAGGAAGGGGACCCTATTTACAATAGCAACAAAAATAAATATCTAGAAATTCATTTTGCAAAGAAGATACATAATCAACAGAACAAGGTACATAAAAGAAAACTTGAATAAAGGAGACATACCATATTAGTACAGGAAGTACTACAGGAAGTGGTACAGGAAGGTAGTACAGGAAGAGTCAAAATAAACAATTTTTTCCTAACTTTGTGATTTTAACCCAACTGTGGTCAGAGTCTCACTGGATTTCTTTCTAGAAGTTGACAAAATACATACCAATAGTACAATATTTTGAGGGGACTACCCAGTCACTTTTTTAAATGAAAGGATATTCTTTAAAGAACTTAAAAGGTATTATAAAGCTACCAGAATTACAAAGGAGGACCACAATAGGAATATATAAAAGGATCAATGAAATAAAACAAAATTCAGAAACATATTTTCCCATTATACATTTTTTATTTTGATATAAACAGATTTTGAAACAATGAGGGCATGATAAATTATTTTATAACCACCTTTATTACATATTTTTTTATGCAACACTTCTCTACATGCATTACAAAATGGCTATTACATCCATTTTCTTCTTTTTCCCATTATACATTTTTTGTTTTGATATAAACAGATTTTGAAACAATGAGGGCATGATAAATTATTTAATAAATTATCTAGGAACATCTAGTGATTCTATTGCAAAAAATAATATCCTCTCTCCAAATCTTAAACCAAAATGAATTTTCATATGGACTAAAGATTGAAATTTAATAACCGAATCATGAAAATACTTGCAAGTATTTACATAGTCTCTACATAGAGAAGGCTCTGGTAACGTGACAAGACCACAATCTTTGCAAAAGAAAAGGCAAGCTGATCTGACCAAACACAAGCCAAAACTTTCTATACATACACAAATGTTCACAGCAGCATTATTCACAATAGCCAAAAAATGGAAACAACTCAAATGTCCATCAACTGAAAAATCCACAGACAGTAGATTAATGGTTTCCAGAGGCTTGGGGAAGAGGAGAATGGGGAATGACTACTATGGTGTACAGGATTTCTTTTGGGGGGTGATGAAGATGTTCTGGAATTAGGTGGTCAATGCACTTTGCAAATATATTAAGAATCACTGAGTTGTATACTTTAGAAAGGTAAATGTATGTGAATTTTATCTCACTAAAGCTGTTATTTAAAACAAAGCAAGCTTCTGAATGTCAAAAAAATAACATGAGCAAGGTTACAAGGCCAACACCTAACTGGGGAAAAAATGAATACAAAATACAAAAGTTTACTCTTGACAACATACAAAGATTCCTTAGATAACAATAAGAAAAAGTCAACCTCTCCAACAGAAAGAGGAACAGAGATCACGAAGAGGAAATTTTTTTAAAAGAAAAGAAAATGGCCAACAAACACATAAATAACAAAAGATGTGAAAAGGGCCAGGGTTGTATACACAAAGACAAGGATGTTTTAACCCGGCCTTTCAGTGCAAGTAACTGTAACTGAAATCTACTTAAACAAGCTTAACTTTTTTAAAAATGGAGAATTTAAGATGATAATTTAACAAAGATATCTAACAGAGCTCAAGGGCAGGAAATTCAATCATGACTCATAAGAGACATTTTAAAAATAAAATCATGGCACTTCCCTACAGAAGCTTTTCACTGCATTTAAAGTCAAGTCCAAATTCCTCACATGCTTTGGTTCTACCCTGCAAACTCACACTCACCTCAAACTAACTTCCCCTATGCTCTTTGACGACAGTCGCACTAAACTCCTTCCTGTTCCTCAAACACATCAAGTTCTTTCCCATCCTAGGGCCTTCAGATTTACTTTTCCCTGTGCCAAGAAGATTGCTCACCTCTCCTCCAATCCCCACAAGAATACTATTCTCCCAGCTTTCACCTTGGCTGACTCACCCTCACGCTCACCCTCCAGGTCTTAGCAGAAAAATAATCTCCTCTAAAAGGCCTTCCATGATCTCCTTCCCCTATCACCTCCCCTACTCCATTTCTTCTACAGTTCTTACCACGCTGCATATTTATCTTTTTTGCTATATCTTCTCCATTAGAATAAAAGCTGTAAGAGGGCAAGGAACTTGTCTGCCTTGTTCCTCCTACCACAGTATCCTTATTAGAGTATCTGGCATATAAAAGACATATATTTTTTGCATGAATCAGGTACTGAAAAACCATGAGGAAACAAGTTGGCGTCAATGTTAGTTTCAGTCTCTCTTAATGCCTCTTCCTCTGGGGCTTCAAGGCTCCTTATCAGCTTTTCTCAGTACATTTCCTATTTAACAAAGATGAGGTAGCATATATGAATCTTGATTTTCAAATTTCTGGGAGATGATCTGATTGGCCCAGTGGGAAAGGGTCAGAGAATAACAACATGATTGTCAGTCCTCATTCCAGGTGGCAAGGAATTCTTAGCAAAACAAGTTTGGACCAACCTCTTTAAGGGCATCTATTACAGATGTGTGATTAAAAACAGCAAATAACTAGAAGTATCCTACCTAGCTGGGTAAATTTTGGCACACACATCTATAAAAGAGAATAGTATTTAATCATTAAAAATGTTGGTGTAAATCTAGACTGATTAATATGGGAAGAAACCCAGGGTATATTTAAGTGAAGTATGCATGGTCTAACACAGTAGTGTATAATAATCATTACTGTGAAACTGTTGCATAATATTAAATATACATATATTTAAAAATAAACACACAAGTTTAGAAGGATATACATGTATAAAACTACCAGTAGTTATTCCTGAGTGATGGAATTATGGTGACTGTCACTCATTCATGCCTTTTTAATACAGTATAAATGTTTTTTAATAGGCATATATTACTTAGTTTTTTGAATTTATAATTTAATTCTTATCCAACTAATTCTTGCCTGTATTCAGAAAATCAAATAGTACTGAAAGACAATAATGAAAAACCATCTCCCTACTGTCTGGTTAAGACTCCCCATACCCGGTCTTAATCCTTAGAGGTAATTAATTTCAACTCTTGGTTGTTTCTATTAGAAACATTTCTCGAAATATTGTGCTTATCCTTATCCATTTTAGACATCGCCTATGTACTCAAGCTATGGTAGATTAGGATGTAGCTCTGAAACTTCCCTCAGTAATTCTTCCCTCTACTCTTCTGATATCGATAGATCTATCTCTGTTTTTGGTTGATTAAATAATCAGTGCTACACTGTTGGACTGTAATTGCTATCTACTGACTAGCCAAGTACTACATTATGAATACATTTCCTTCCTCAGAGAGCTCTTCATTTTCCCTAGAGTTCTTTCTTTCCTTCAATGGCTCCCTCTATTTTAACTTGGATTTTCTTGAATTACTGCAGCATATTAGATAGTCCAGCAAGAAACCAACTCCAACCCCCACTTTCCCACAAGGCTTCCCCCTCAGAATCCCCCACATTCTCACTCTAATCTGGGCTGGCTGCCCTCTCGGTCTGCTGGCACAGTTGTCACGTTCGGTGCTTCCCTTTACTGCTTTTCTGGGTTAGAGCCATCGTTTCCTGAATTCCAATGTCTCTTTTCCTTGTTCACTTCCCAGTTTGGCAGAAATACATCCCCAGGATCTTAAGAAACTAACATAGAAGAAGGTACACGGGAGGTGACTTAGCCCTTGCATGTCTGAAAAGGTCACTACCTTTACATTTGATTTGGCAGGATAAAGAAGTCCATGTAGAAAAAAACCTCAGCTTTTGAAAGCACTACTCTAACTTCCTCTAGCATCCAGTGCTGCCACTGAATTCAATGCCAATTCTGTTTCACTCAACTTTAAGGTGATCCCATTTTCATTCTCTCCCGTACCACCACCTATACAGCCCAAGATTTTAGGATCTTCTCTTTTTACTTGGTGGGGTATTTTTGGGGGGGGTTCTTTATCATGATAATTTTTGGTCATTTTATCATTAACTTTGCTGTGCACTTTGAAGGCCCTTTCAATCTAGAAACTTTCAGCTCTGGGAAATCTTACATCAATTCATTAATAACTATCTCTGTTTTCTTTGCTCCTTCTTGAATTCTCATCAGTCAGATGTTGGAACTTTCAAACTGATCCTTCATCTTTTATGCATTCTATACTATCTATCTCTGTCTTTTTGCTTACTTTCGTAAGACTTCCTTTACTATTTCATAACTCTGCTATTAATTTTTTTTTGGTAAATTTTAGTATGCTGGACAAAATAGGAACAATAACTTCAATAAGAAAATGGCTAGGTCAATTATGGTCCATCCATTCTATGTAGTCATTAAAGAATAAATTACATACAATGATATATTCCAAGACATATCACATTAAAAACTTGTTAAAGAAAAAAAAAAACCGGCTGTAGACAGAAGAAAAATAGGATTCAAGTCTTTCAGCAAATACTGATTAAGCATCCACCAGTTGCCAGGCTCTATTCTAAATGCTGAGGATACAGTAGTCAGCACAGAAGCCCTCCTGGAGCTTTCATTCTAGTGGGGGACAGACAGTAAGTGAAGTTTTTTTTTCTCAAGATATAGGCAAACTTTGCAGGCAGAAGAGATGGAAGTAAAAGAAAAAGAAGAGTAGAAGGTGCTGGACACAGAAGCAATAAATGAGTGAACAAAGTCCTGGAAAAACTTCATTTAGGCAAAGTCAAGAGTACAGGCAAAGGCAGAGAAGATGAGGACTCATTTCTGCCTTGATTTGCTTAAAAAAAAAAGGGGGGGGGGGAGGAAGAGAAGGTACTATAAGGACTCCGCAAGGGATGGGAAGCCAGAAGCCAGACCTTCAGTAGGAAGTATGCATTTGGAAGAGACAATTAAAGGGACTCTGACAGGGAGAAAAATGACAGGGTATTCCCCCAGCAGCAATATCCAGTTAGGTTACGCTAGGAAAGCCTGCTCCCAAGCTCATTCAGGTTGGTGGCTGAATTCAGCTCCCTGTAGCTGTAGGCCCGAGGGCACTGTTTCCTTGCTGGCTTTTAGCCAGCGCTTCATCCGTGCTCCTGGAGGCTGCCTGCAATCCTCACGCTTTCTATGTGCCTTCTCCTGCAACAGGAGGGCCCCCCTCATGCCTCACATTTTTCTAACTTCGTCCTCCAGCAGAGAAAGTTCTCTGCTTTTTAAGGGCTCACATGATTAGATTGGGCCCACTGGGATAATCCAGGATAATCCTCCTATTTTAAGGTCTGTAACATTAATTACATCTGTAAAATCCTTTTTATCATGTAACCATAACATATGCATAAATTCCAGGGATTAGGGCATGGACATTTGGTAGTGGGGGGGGCAGGCATTCTGCCTACCACAGTAACAATTTTTTGTATGAAAACAAATATGGATATATTACAAAATGAGTACAAAATCACAATCTTTTTAAGAAAAGAAAGGAGACTTAAAGCATTTCAGGGTCACAAAGAGGACACTCTGGGCTATTCCCCCAGGCTTCCCTGAGGTGTGCATTAACTCATTTCCCTTGGATGTCTTAATCACAGCATGTCCCAAACCGAGCTCCTGACAGTCCTCTCCAAATGAGGTTTTCCTGTCTTCCTCATTGATGACGTTAATGGCAACTCCATTCTTCCAGTTGCTCAGGCCCAAAACCTTAGTGCCAGCCTTACTTCAACTTCTCTCATTTCACATCCTGTCAGCAAGTTTTGTCATCCAGAATTCAACCAACTTTCACCACCTTGGGTGGAGCCACTATCACATAGCACCTGGATTTCTTAAATAGCTACTGGTCTCTCTGCTCTGCCCTTGCTCACCTGCAGTCAGGTGATCCTGAGAAAACCCATTTCTTCTGCACAAAATCCACCAAATGCTTCCTACCTCACTCAGGAGTAAAAGCCAAAGCCCTACTATGGCCTGTAGTGCTCTACATGATTTGGCCTGCAGTTACTTCTCTGATTTCAGCTCCTACTCCCTTCCCCTCACTCACTCCATGGCAACTTCAATGGCAACTTTATTATTCCACAAATAGGCCAGGTACATTCCCACCTCAGGACCTTTGTGTTTCATATTCTCACTGGAATGCTCCTCCCCCAAGTAGCAATCTCATTTCTCTTAGATTCTTACTCAAAAGTCAGCTTCTGAGCAAGGCTTTCTCTGACCACCACAAAAAAATTTCACTTTCCCTCCTCTGCTGCTTATCATTAATCATTTTTTGACATTTAAAGGTTATTTCCCCCCCAACATCGTATTATGAAAAATTTAGAGAACATAAACGTTGCAAGAATTACACAGAAAACATCCATATATCCATATGGATATATTCTACAATGAACATTTTCTATCCATTTGAACATACCCATCTATTTGATCCATATCATTTTTCAATGGCTTTCAAATTAAGTTGCACATCATTAATAATATCTCCTCCTAAGTACTTCAGCATGTATATCATTGACCAGAGTTCATTATTTATTTACGGCTCCTTTTTCAAAGGTAAGATTTACATTCAGTGAAATGTACACATCTTAAGTATACATAGATACGTGTGACAAATTAATACACCTGTGTAATACAAAATTCTACCAAGACATATACATCACCACCCTAGAAAGTTCCCTCATCCTCTTCCCAACCTCTACACCCCACCCCCAGACAATCTAGAACTGACCCTTTTCACCATAGATTACTTTTGCCTGTTCTGTAACACCGTATAAAGGGAACCACACAGCTCTTTTGTGTAAGGCTACTTCTAGCTCTCAGGCTACATCAGGCTAAATTTGGCCATGAAAAATTGGCCAAATATGAATAATTCTTACATGTGTTTTTCCTGTTCAATCTCGTGGACCATGACTTTCTGCTTGTACCTATGTTTCGAGAGTGCTGATTTTAAAAAGTATTCTTAAAAGCAGTCTTGAATAAAAATAGGAAACTTTCTAGCCTGACTTCTCTTAGTCAGGGGTTAGTGAAAAACTTCTACAGAGGTTAGTAAAAAACCACCCAAGGGCCAAATCCAGGCCAAAGTCTGTTTTGTAAACAAAGTTTTAATGGAACACAGCCACACCTATTCATTTGGATATTGTCCTATTGGTGGTTCCACGTTATAATGGCAGAGTTGAGTGGTTACCAAACAGGAGAATGGCCTGCAAAGCCTAAAATATTAACACCTAGCCCTTTAGAGAAAAAGTTTACTAATCCCTGTTCTACTGGATATCATATTGGCACCAAATTTTTTATTACCCATCCTATAGAAAAAGTAACTCACCTTAGACATATGGCTAATTTATAAGGGTCTTTCCTTGAGAAACCAGGATTTGGCATCATCCTACTGCTACCCTAAGAAAGTCTTGAAGATTAAACAACCCAGAATTGGGGCTCAGAATGAGGAGTAAAGACCACGCTGAGCTTTGACTAGGTCTAGAATAACTAAATATTTGGCAGGGAAAGGGGATTAGTACTGGTAGAATAGACATTTGTTGGTTGCCTCTATATTCCCCACTGCTCCCCAATATCTTCCTCAAGGCAAGCAAATGCCAGAAGAAATTGTGTAGGGACTATTTAAGAGACTGTGACCATGCATAGTATGGGGAAAGGATTTGAGGTCTAGAAAAGGTGCAGCCACCATGCCACCAAGAGGGAAGACCTAGATCTAGGAGCTTGGGAATAGGAGAGGACAACTTGGAGGCAGCCCAATGGTAAAGGTGACTTTACATCACTCCTCAGGGTAGAGAGTCACAGTGAATCTGCTGGTTCAAGATTTGCATGAAGCTAGCACCACCTCTTGAGTTACCATTTATATGAGCCAATACATATGTTTATTGTGTGAACCTGGTTATGTTAGATTTGGGGTCATTTCCAACCAAAAGAATCATCTTGTTATGAAAGACCAAGTATTTACATTCTTGAACTAACACTGAGTACTAGGGCATGGTTATTGCTCCTAAAACAGGAACACTAGTGACTTTTGTCCAACCTCATTTCAAGAGTTCTGAAGCAAGTAAGGAAAAGAGGCCACAGCTGAAGGAAAGATGGAGACAGACAGCCAACCAACAGACCCAGGTTGTTGGAAAATCGTAACATTAAAGGGATTGCCAGGGACTGAAAAGACTTGCTTTGATATCCTGATTACCAGGAGAGAGCTGCATCATATATCTAAATTCACACATTTGTCTGATCATGTTTTGGACAATCACAAATCCACCCCTCTTCCTCATATTCACCTCCAGTCTCCTTAAAAGTTGAAGATGGTAGGACATGTGCTCATTCTTCATTATGTCTATAATTAATAAGTAGTATGCTTGGACCCTTCACCACTGGTTATTTATCAATATTATAAGTCTCAACGGTTCTTTCTGGCCTTCTATTTGATAACGGAGCTCAGGGCTACTGCCTCTTGGTACAAGAAACAGAGAGCCAAGAGGCAACATAAATTTCTGTAGCCATATATATTTTTTCCAAAATGGAAAGATTTTTTTTTAATTTATAAGAGCAAAGAATGTTGTAAAAAGTTAAAAAATATAAAGGTTCATATATTTTAAAGTAAAAGATATTCTGTTTCCCACCTTACCAATATCCACATAATGTAATACTGCAGAGATAACCACTGTTGATATCCTTCCAGACTTTGAAAATGCCTTATTTCCTTTGTGGAAATGGGACCATGCTATGTTGATTTCCTATTTTGACTTCTGGACACCTTTCCTTTTTAATAATATAAATCTAGCTTATCTTTTAATTGCAAACTAATCTACTCTATGAATGTACCTAACTTATCTGACAACTGACTACTGATAAACATTTAGATTTTTGTTTTTCACAATGACAGCATTCCTATAATAAACACCCTTGCATAATGAGAGAAAGATATATGCATATGTACTTTTGTAAAACAATTTTTTAGACAAGGAATTGCTGGGTCAAAGGAAATGTGTATTTAAAAATCTGACAAACAGGAAGACATGAAACAGTGAATACCATGACTCCACTTAGAGTAAAAAAATCACCTAAGTCAGGTACACACACACGAAGAAGTATAGAACATTAGTTTTCAACCAGCAACAATTGTGCCCTCCAGGGGACATTTGAAAATGTCTAGAGTCAATTTTCGTTGTCACAGCTGGGAAGGTGCCAGTGTCTAGTGGGAAGGCAGGATGATGGAAAACAACAGTCCTCCCACAATTAAGAATTATCCAGCCCAAGATGTCAATAGGGCTCTCAGTGAATAACCCTTAGCTAGGATTATATCTCACAGTCTTCAAAGCAGTTTTCTTTGAAGAGTGGAAGACAATTATCATTTACACTTTTGTTTGTGGGTTTTTTTTTTTTGCAGTGAACATTCACTAGTTTAAAAAACACTTCCATAAACAAAGGTTCTCCCTTGTGTTGAGATAAAATCAATCTCTGCGGCTTCTCATACTGGTTCTACACCTTAAAGACAAATTCTGAAAGCAGCTAACAAGACTCATTGAATCTTCTCTTCAGCAGACTGATCTTAGATGCTTCTTCTGAATGCTCTTCCTAGGAAATAGCTTCAAGTCACTTCACCAATCTGATTGCTATACCTATTAAGAACAAGGTGCTAAGTGCCGATTCCCAAACTCTAGTTTTGTACTCTGATCAGTGAAAAGTGAAATGATCATCTTCCTCATTCTGCATACAATGGCTCATATTCAGCTTATTAAAACACTGTTTTTCCACACATGCTGCAGCTAATTTACATTCTCCCCATCCAGTACTTTTATATTGCCTTTTAAGTCTAAATGCAAGAAACTAAGACACTTGATTAACTCTCCTTACTATCCTAAGGAATGTACCTACCACTCTAGTGTCTAGAATACAATCAAGTTACAATTTCGAGTTACATTTTAGTCAGGAACAGACAATCTTACCACCTGACTTGGATGCTGGGGTTACTTAAATCCCATCACTGATGCACTTAAAATTTTATCACCAACAAGATATGCTATTTTAGATTCTTATTAATGTCACTTAATTCAACAAACATCTAGTGAGTGCCTAGGACACTGTACTGATCAATGAGATCAATAAAACAAAGAAGTGAACTGGCCAGAAGACTTTATGGCCTATAGCCATTTCCTCAATGAAGGAATCCCTTGTCCGGACTACCTATTAAACACTCACTGATTTCAACCTGTAGAACTACATATAATGCTGTGTTTTATAAAGAAAGCTTGGGTGTTACTTATTCCTGTACTCTCTCAATTCTTTGCACATTTTGGGGCCTAAACTAAGTGCTCAGTAAATGTTTAATAAGTGCACCGTACTGTCACCACTACATACAACATACCTGCAGGTAAACACCTGTAATAGGGCTTTTACTCCTTAGATCGTTGAAAATAATAGATAGCAATAACGCTTAAACGTACCCAAAACAAAACTGGATTCACGAAGGCATAAAGCACACACGGGCGGGTTAGGTAACTCTTTACCCTTGAATAATACATTAGAGAAACAGAAAGAAGACTCAAGGATGCACTCTGAAGAAGAAATGGTGAGGACGAAATTAAATTCCAAAACAATGAAAATTACAATTCCCCCACTACCACCAGCATACTCCCACGTCATTTCCACTTTGGGTGTCGGGGGAAGCTCCCGCATAAAAGGAGGCAGGGAGCTCCCACATGCAGACCTCTGCTCAAAAACCCTGCAGGGCTCCGGAGCCCCGCCACGCCCCCGCACGGGCCCACTCACTCCGCTGCCCGCCCCGCGGGAAAGCTCCCGCAGGCCTCCGCTCCGACGCCGCTGGGCACAGCGCTTGGGAGACAGGCAAGGGAACGGAGGCAGATGGGCGGGGAACGAGCCCAGCCCGACCACGCAAGCCCAAGCCTACGAAACAGTGGACGACCGGCAACCCCAGGCTCCCAACCGCGCGCCCAAAGGTCCCGGGACGGGGCCCCGGCGGGTCCAGTCTGCCGCCCCCCGCCCCTTCCTCAAGCCGTTACAGCCGCAGCCCCACCCCTAGCCGCCGGCCGCGCCCCGTCCCGCTCGCCCCAAGACGCTACCCCGGCCGCCCGCGGCCCGAGGTATCTGCTCGCTGGAGGTGGGCCCGGGGATGCCAGCCACGCCCGGGAGGTCGAGGAGCCGGGTTCCCCTACCTGCACTTTCCTCCGCCCTGCCGTGTTCTGCCGGTGATGGGCCGCCATCTTGCATGTTGACACTCCTACGTCATTTCCGGAAGTGGCTTGGACCGGGCGGATGTCCCGCCTCTTCCCTTTTGGCCGAGGAATGGTGGAGTTCTCCTCAGGGAGTCTCCGTCGCTGTGGCCGGTAATCCTGTGGTGCGGCAGAAGCACTTAAAAACCGTTGCGTGCATATAATGCTGGCGGAGAGAGAGCCACTTTGAGACCCAAGGGAGCAATCTGTATCCAGCTCTGTGTGGGCCTGGACCCTGGCTTGCGCTGTTCTCCTCAGAGGCCCAAGTAGGCATAAGAAAAGCGCTGAAAGAATTAATGCTGGAGATGGGTGCCTTGGACTCCACTTCCACCCCCTCAAACATTCGTGGGCAGCCAAGGGAACCGGCATATTTGCCATGAAGTACCTAAAAATGGCGGAGAATTATAAACTGGCCTGGAAGGAGGAGAAATAGAAAGGTTTGCAAAGGAGGTGGCCCCATCTTAGCGAGGCACACAGTGTTTGTTTAAATGAGAGATGGGGAATTCCCTGGCGGTCCCGGTTAGGACTCAGCGGCCAAAAAAAAATTGATGTTATAAGAAGGCAAAAAATACATACTAGTTAAAATTGTTTATAGCCAGACTTACCTGGTGATCCAGTGGTTAAGACTTTGAGCTTCCACTGCAGGGGGCATGGTTTTGATCCCCTGTCGGGGGGAAATAAGATGCCGCATGACGCACGGCAAAAAAAAAAAAATGTTGACAGAGACAACTAAATTCCAAATCCTGAAGGAGTTGGGGCTCACTCTAGTATCTGGTTTAAATCATCTCATACTGGGACAGTTAGACCTTTCTGGATGAAGGTTTGACCTGAGGAAATTATCCTTAAACTAATTATAAGTCTTGATGGTCCAAGGCTAATTATTTGGCCAGTTGGTCAAGGACATGGAAAGAGCACGATTGGAGAACTGGTGACAAGGAAGCCTTGGGAAGGGATATGGTGATGGACTTTGCAGAATGAAACTTAAGAATCATATGGATGAAATGAACAGCTTTGTGGATTAAACTCAGCCTCCTTTTCCAGGCTCAGTGATTGCTCAGTGGACTCATGAATGAAATGGTGATGATAACAAGGTTGGAGCTGTGTATGGGATCACCAAGCAACTGCTGAGCGTTCAGGTTGCTAGCAGCAGTGAGCAGTCCTGAGTTGGTGATATGCCTCATGCTCCAGGAGGACCAGCCAACCACTTGGAGGCAAGCGGATTCCATTGGCCCTCCCCATCATCGAGGAAGTGGTAGTTATTTGTCCTCTCTGAAATACACTAAGTTTAAATTTGCTTTCCTTGATTGCTGTGCTCTGTCAGCACCACCATCTGGGAACTTCCTGAATGCTTTATGCACTGTCATTGTGTCTAACACCCTATTGCTTCTGATCAAGAAATTCACTCTGTAATGAAAGAAGCAATGCAATGGGCTGTTGCCCATAGAATTCATTGGTCTAATTGTATAGTCTATCACCAAGAAGCACCTGGTCTTATTGAAGTCTTAGTTATGGTGCTTTCTGGAAAATAACCCTTTTTGATGCTGTTTTATAGGATGCAGTATATGCTTTGAACTAGTGTCCAATATTTGGCACTCTTTCTTCCTGTTCCTGTTATCTATTGCTGTATAACCACCCCAAAACTTAGTCGTTTAAAGCAACTTCAACATTTACTTTGCCTACAAATCTGTAATTTATGCAGGGCTCAGTGGAGACAGCTTATCTCTGTTCCACTTTCCACTTGATGCCAGTTGGGGCAGCTAAAATGTTGGCAGCTGGAATCATCTAAAGGCCCACTCCTTTACAGGTCTGGTGACTGATGCTGAATCTGTGGGCAGAACACCTACTCATGGCCTTTCCACAGTGCTGTTTGGCTCCTCACAACGTTGTAGCTGGGTTCCAAGGGCAACCATGCCAGGGGAGAGAAATCCAGGTGGGAACTGTAATGCCTTTTCTAAACTAACAGTAGAAGTCCTGCAGTGTCACTTCAACCACATTCAGTTCATAGAACTTAGTCACTAAGGCTCCTTATATCTAAAGAGACTCCTTTTTTTAAAATGTGAGAAATGTCAAAGAATTTGTGGATATGTTTTAAAACCACTACATTTCCAAAGGTAAAATTAGTGGATTTAGGAACAAAGGGATATTATACCTAATGTCCCCCGATTACAATTTTTTAAACTGCCATTCTCTGAGGTTCTGGACTTTGCTGGTTTAGAGGTTTGTTACCAATGAAAGGAATTCCTCCAACAAGGCTGAACAATGGTTCTACTGATTTGGAGCTGGGACTGCCACCTCACCATTTTGCGTGTCTTGTGTCACTGAATAGGCAAGAGAAGGAGAAGAGCAAGGTTATGGTTTTGGTGGAAGTAATGAACCCTGATCATGAAGCAGAAATAGGTTTGTTGATATAGCTTTTTTTAAAAAAAATTATTTATTTATTTATGGCTGTGTTGGGTCTTCGTTTCTGTGCGAGGGCTTTCCCTAGTTGTGGCAAGCGGGGGCCGCTCACTATCGCGGTCTCTTGTTGCGGAGCACAGGCTCCAGACGCGCAGGCTCAGTAATTGTGGCTCACGGGCCCAATTGCTCCGCGGCATGTGGGATCTTCCCAGACCAGGGCTCAAACCCTTGTCCCCTGTATTGGCAGGCAGATTCTCAACCACTGCGCCACCAGGGAAGCCCGCTGATATAGCTTTAAACAGATAGGTCCATAAAACACTCAGATCCCTTAGAAATGAAGGTATCGGTTGAAGGTAAAGGGACAACAGAATAGCTGGTGGAAAAAGGAAGTCATAAAGGGAAGTGAAATTCTCATGATCAGGGGAAGAAATGAGAGCAGTCATGTTTCCTTTCCTTTCTTGATGTATCATGTATACTTTTAAGTGTTTTAACTTTTATCTTCTTTCTTTACCCTTTACTTCACTATTATATGTGGGGTGTGCTATTGTTGGTAAACTTCATTATTTAGTAAGTCGCAGAGGAAAAGATAGCAACTAGAGGTTGTAGACTTAGAAATGGATGATGGATGTGGTAATTGATGAAACATTGGGTTGACTCTTTTGGAGGGTGACAGAGTGAGTGCATCTTTGACTGTGTAAAGGATAGTTGCAGTATTTTAAGTGACAACTTTTTTTGGAAGTATAAGCATTGAAAGCAGTGGTTATATTGGTGTTGGGCAGCCAAAGAGATGACTTTACATTTGATATTTTTGTGGCTTTATTTTCTGCTGTCCATCATTTGAGTTCTCTTTGTGTGTTTGGGGAATTCCCCACTATGTGTCTTGGTGGTGGTGAGCACTGCTTACAGAAAGTGAGAAGGACAGTTACTCAGTTTTTCTAGCCTTCTTATATATAGCAAGAGTCTATGCATGTGACCTCAGCTTAATTAATCAGATGACATCTTGACTGCAACTTGGTGAGAAACTCTGAGGCAGCACTATTCAGCTAAACTGCTCCCAAATTCCTGCCACTGCAGAAACTGTGTGAGATAATAAATGTTTGTTGTTGTGGGATAATTAGTTATGCAGCAATAGATAACTAATGCACCCTCCCTTCTCCATGAGGAGGGGAAATGTCACAGCACTTTCACAACTTTACAAAGAGAGTCTCATCATCAGCTTCTTCAATCTCCATTTAATTCTTTGTCTTTTCTTGTGTAACTGTCAGGAGGCTTATCCTGGCAGAATTCCTTCATCAGTCTCTTAGAATTTCCTCCATAGGAAGATTGGTACCTTTATTCAAAATGTAAGACGCCTTGACACATTATATTTTTCTCAGTTTTTGAGACCTCTGTTTAAAGTCCTAGGCAACATGAAAACTTCAACATCCTCAAAAAAAAATCCACATACATATTAAATAAAAATACAATCGATTTAAAAAGTAAATAAGAGTTCTAGAAGGCTTCTACTTCCAAATAAACCAGACTGGTTCTTGTTAAATCTTACTCTGCGGGGACCCTTCCCTCTGTCAGTTACCTGTCACTTAACTTCTTACATCTTCAGTTTTTTAAATCTGTAAAATGGAAGCACAACAGTACCTATTTCATATGGTTCTTATGAAATAACCTTACCACAGTACCTGGTAGGTAGGAAATATTCAATATACTTTAGGTATTATTTTTAATCATCACCTTGCTCAGGAAACATTGCCAAAATGTTATAATAACATTACCAAAATGTTGTAATTTCCCAGGATAGATTTTCTACTGTTTAATATAATGTAGGCTCTATCACTTTTTAAAGTTTTCAAACCAGCTTGAAATTTCATCTTTTCTTCTTGCCTACTTTCTTGTTTTCAACAGCCTGGAAAAAGATTCATGAAATGATAAGGCCTTTTAACAGATTTGTCCACATGTTTAAATACATGTTTTCTGGCTCCATGACCAATCCATTTACTGAAGGAAGTGAAGGTGACCAGGTATGTCTTTGAACCAAACCCCAGACTTACCATCATCGGGGGGAGACATGAATGTTTTCATGCTTTTTGTTTTAATTGTTTAAGAGGAATTAATATGTTTTGAAAATTTGTTTAAAAACACACAATCATGCAGCGCCTTGGTTTGCAGCTACTACTGTCTGCTAGTGCTTAATGCATTAATTTGGATATTTTAAAGATGAATTTTAAAAAGAATAAAATTTTAAGCCTCATGCAAGTAATGTGGAAGTGCTAAATAAACTTTGTAAAGCAAGCCTGTCGTGATATCAACCAGCTTCATGGAGAAATTGAGAAGCTGCATTATTTCCTTATAATTCTTTAATGATTCTCTAAAACAATGCTTCCTTAAAGAAATAGGATGTTATGATATATAATAGACTACAAGATCATAATTAAATAAACATGCATAAGTGAAGCAATATTATATAAGTAAACATAGAGACTCAGAATGCTTAATATGTTTATGTCAAAAGTTGTATGCTAGTTTATGTCTTGTCAGCAAATCCTCAGGTTTAAATACAGTCTTAGAAGTCTTTACTGAGTGACTCCTTATTCAACGTTAACTTATTTCTGAACACACTGGGAAAAAAGTATCCTTTAGTTCTTTTTACTTATTTTTGTCTATATTTTTACACGCCAATATTAGAAAGAGAAACCAGTTTCTTCTGTTCCAAAAATGTTTTGACCTTGTCTAGCTTTCCCACTGGAGGGCAGTAGAGAACCATCCAAGCCATCCCTGATTTTGAACCTCACTGCCTCTAATGTGTGACAAGTCAGACCTTAAAATCCTTGGTACTTATTTCCTACTGATAAAATGTCATAATCAAAGTACGTTTTTAGAAAACCTATTCACTCCCATAAAAAACCATAATTGATTGTGGGAATAAAAGAAAATAAAGCCAAATGAATGCATTTATAAGTATTTACTAAGTGGACAAAAAAAAAATAAACCTACATCACAAATGTACTTTTTAAAAAATTATTTATTTATTTATTAATTTTGGCTGCGTCTGGTCTTTGTTGCGGCATGCTGGATCTTTTGTTGCTCTGCGGGGGCTCTTCGTTGCAGTGTGCGGGCTTAGTTCCCCTGCGGCATGTGGAATCTTAGTTCTGAGACCAGGGATTGAACCCGCGTCCCCTGCGTTGGAAGGCAGATTCTTTGCCACTGGACCACCAGGGAAGTCCCACAAATGTACTTTTTTGTGGTGGAATTTTTGTACAGGAGCTGAACTGCCTGAGGCTTCCTAAAATACTAGTCCAAAAAAGTACAGTGTATGTGAATCTTACTCTAAAACTTTGACATATATCATATTAGCTTATTGAAATTATTTATAATTCTGAGCTCCCAGACAGCCAAAATGATGGAAAAGTCAACTCAGTTATTGTTAAGACTCCCCTGACTACCTTGATCCACTGTTAGGTCACTGACGAATGACCAGGAGTCATACGGGGAGGCACCAACAATCCTCAGGCCACAATGGTTAGGGCTGAGGTGCCCAGTGTCCTTTGAAAGTGGCCAGGCCTCTGTTCTTTTCCTCCACTGGGACTGGGGGTTTTTGTTATAGCTGGAAATCCTAGTGCCTAGGGCCCCACCCTTCTAAGATATGCAGCCATCATTGACTAGGGTCTGTCACCAACCGGGATGCTTTCAACAGTGGTCAAAGTTCTTTACTCTTTGTAGAACCTCTCATCCTGCTTTCACTGACCTCTCTGCCCTACAGAGAGAGTATGGATTTTTTTCCCCTGCACACCCTTTCCCACCTAGATTTGCAGCTTAAGCTCTTCAGTGAGCTTGGGCTTTCATTAAAGGCAAGACAAGAGGTAGTCTTTAAGCTTCAGGACCGCTATTACAAACCATTCCTGAGATCAGCAAGCACTATGGACTGGCAACCATCAGCAGAAGGTGGGGGAAGGAGGGAAAACTGCTGCAAAAACAAAGTACCCTCTAATGTCTCAACAAATTATCCTCCACAGAAGCTAGAACCCAAGACAATTATTTTCCTGGTAATCTCCCTATAGAAACCACAGGTATTCTTTATGCCTCCAAACACCTTTAAACTGCATTCAAAATTAGGGTTGTGAGTCTGGAAATCTTTCTTTGCTAATTTGTTGTACATGAATGCCTGCAGAAGCCTTTGAATGCTAAATGCTGTGGGAGGGGTAGTTTCCATGGTAACTCTTCAGTGCACTCTTTTTCTTGCACTTCAATTAGATCTTCATTGCTGAGCGGTTGTGAATGAGAAGGTAACAGCTCAGTCACATCTGGAGGGCTGGAGAGTTGCAGCCTTTCTAGATGCAGCTATATTCTCAGTCCACTGAGTTGTACTACGCTTTTCTTGCCCCATCTCTTCATGGTACTCCAGCACCACAATGGGAAAATATATTTGCAACACACATGACAAAGGGCCAATTTCCTTAATATACCAAGAGCATACAAGTTAATATGAACAATACCAAAACACAATGAAAAAAATGAACAAAGGACATAAATAGGTACAGAAAAAGAAAATTAATGGCTTACATTGTATGAAAATGTGTTTAATTGCATTCATAATGAAGGAAATACATATTTAAATAAGATTCCATTTTTCATCTACCAGATTGGAAAAGATCTAAAAGTTTGATAATATACTGTGTTCAGAGAATGTGAAAAACCCATCATTTTAGAGACTCTTCGTGGGAGGGTAAATTGGTATAATCTGCTTGGAGGGTGATTTAGCAGTTTCTCTTCTAGAAACGAGTGCAATTACATTTAACTTAAAAATACAAGTAAAAGAATATTTATTGATGCATTGTTGAAGCAAATGACTGGGACAGATTAAATGAGTTGATACATCCAGACAGTTATTCACACTGGACAATGAGAGACAGAAGTAAAGTTGGGTTTTCCTTAAATCCCAGAGTTGTATGTTCAGCCTATTTGTGAAACAATGTTAAAGGATAATTCTTAAAAAAAAAAAAAAAGTAAAATCATGACTCTCATGCAGATATAAAATGAACAAGTGTTAAAGATTTCATTTTGCTCACAGTGAAGGACTGTTGTCAAACCTAAGTTTGTGTGCCCAATGCACAGTGAGGCCAAACAAACCAAAACGTCGGCTTTTGGAACAGAGGAAGTTTTATTGCAAAGGCCAAGCAAGGAGAATGGGCTGCTTGTGCTCAAAAGACCCAAACTCCCCAATGGCTTTCAGGCAAGGGTTTTAAAAGCTATTGTTAGGGGATAGCGTTGTGGGATGCCTGATCAGCTCCTGAACCTTCTTCTGATTGGTTGGTGGTGAGGTAACAGGGTGATGTTTTAGGAATCTCAGCCTTCTGGTTCCAACCAGTCTGCGGTCTAGTGCTTGTGGTCAGCATGTAGTCACCTTCCTCCACCTGGGTGAGGGTCTCAGTTTCTGCAGAACAACTCAAAGATACGGATCAGATTGTTATCTATATTCCTTCAGGAGGAACCAGGAGTCCTGTGACTCTCTTTTCCTAATCATGAACTGCTTGAGCCAGCTTTTTGGAACGTGGGGAAGGCCTGTGAGACTGAAGCCTTTTCCCCACAATCAAGAAACAGGGACCTGGAAAGACTTTTATACTGAGGAGGGCTAGGCAGATGTCATAACTGGCTCAAAGGAGAAGTCAAGAAGCACAGATTCGTGTGCAATAAAGGAAGGTTGAAATGGATGTGCAAATTAGGGCCAAACTGGTTTACTACCAGTGGGGGAGGTTGTCCCTGCACCTGACAGAATTGATTTACATGTCTATAGATAGGAGTTATTCTGTCTTATTTTCAGTTATCTATAATTTACAGAGTTGTAAAATAGCTCTCATAGAAACAGAATCAGTAATGCTGCAGGGTTGACCACAGTGTATAGTTTTCCACTTTCTGTACAAGATTTAAGTGATAAATGCAAGAAGTCTAACAGAATGTAAAATCCTTTGATCCCAATTTTGTGTATGTGTGTGTGTGTATGACATTCAAGTATATGTACCTGAATATGGCATTGGTGGTATAGTGGTGAGCATAGCTGCCTTCCAAGTATGTGTACATGTGTACATATATGTGTTCACATACACATCGACTATTTCTTGATGGAGACAGAGGAAATTGATAATTGTGTCTGACACTCGGCAGAGGGACTGAAAGTTGGGAATCTGAGTTGAAAGGGAAATCTATTTTTCACTGTATACCTTTTTATATTACTTGATTTTTTTTCTTTACTTTTGCCATGAACATTTTTTTCATGGCAAGGAAAAGGAAATCTTTCATAAACCTTAATGTGACAGACAATAAAGCAATGAATTATAGAAATGAAGCATTGCAGAAAATACAAGGGGAAATGGATAGAAATGCAATAGCCATGGAAAGGGAACCCTTAACAGACCTCTTTCAGGTCTTGGCAATTGAGCAGACTAAAAATAAGTAAGGATATAAAAAGCAGTTTTCAACATGGGCTGCCTATTAAGAACAATTAGGGAGCTTCCTTAGAAAAGCTTTTTTATTTCAAACATATGCAAGAGTAGACAGACTAATCTATTGAACCAACGTGACCCACACCACCCAACTTCGACAGTTACCAATTCATGGCCAACTTTCCCCACTTTTTCCCCTTCTATATGATACTGAAGCAAATCCCAGAAATCATATCATTTAACCTACACACATTTCCTCCAATGAGTACCTCTAAAATATAAGGAATCTTTTTAAAAAATATAATGACAATACCATTATCACTTTTTTAACAAATTAAAAATTCATAGGTACAATATCATTATCCCACCTAAAAAATAGCAGTAATTCCTTAACTTCATCAAAGATTCAGCATTAAAATTCCCAATTATAAAGGTCATTTATACAAATAGTTTTGTTTGAATTAGGATTTGAATAAGGTCCATACGTTTTGATTAGTTGATGTGTCTCTCAATTCTTTTATTGTAATCTATACATTACCTGGGGAGCTTCTAGAAAATATTGTAGTCCAGGCTTCATCCTGACACTGTTGAATTTTACCTGAGCCATGTGCTCCTGGAAAACAGGGACAGTTAAAGAAACACACACACACACACACACACACACACACACACACACGTGTGTGTGCACACACAGAGCCTTTTTTGTGTTCTGGAAAAGACTTCAAAGAACCATCCTCTTCCATATGACTTAGGTAAGACTCACATGTGCCCCCTTGTTTACCTATGACAAGACTAGACACAGACCCTCTAAGTTCCCATTCTTGGCCTCATAAATGATTAACTGAACTGCTTGTCCCCATTGACGAATCAGAACAAAATGCTTGTTAAACTTTGGTTAAGATTCTTTCCTCCAAGGTCCCTAAGTTTTAGCCAACACTCAATCTGAGCCAGCACACAGTCCTCCTTGTGAGCAAAAAAAGAATGAGGAGTGTAACTCACCATCTGGTTCTACAAGGGGTTAAGTCACAACCCACTGCAGTCACCCACTGACAGTGCACAATGGGCCTTGAGGGGAATTCAGGATGAAAAAACAAAATGAGGCACTCTGTTCTTTGAATCAGTGCGCCCCTAGATAGCTAAGATGCATATCTCAGGAAGAATTCCAATGACCTCAGCTTCTTGCATCTTCCCGTACATGGAAAAGCATTAAAATCATTAACTTGATTTTGTTTGCGATTAACTTTAATCTTTTTCTTTTTTTTAGCGTTAATCTTTTGCCAAGATGTATGCTTGAGTTGTGTATATGTCTTAGCCAAAAAATTCATAAAAATACTGGCTCCTCTCCTACCTCTTTGGAGCAGTTTACTCAGAGCTACTGAACGGCTGGCTCCCAGGCTATAGTCCTCAGTAAGACCCTGAAAAAAACTTAAACTCACAACTCTCATGTTGTGCATTTTTGTTTAAGTCAACATCCTTAACAACCTCTCCTGAGAAAAGGTTGGCCTCAGGGTAAAACATTCTCTGATCTACTCCCATCAGGTCACTGCTGGGGCCCAGGGCAGACCACCCCAAAATACACCACAATGGCATATTGATTATTTTTGAATTAAAGTTACTTAAGAAATGGCCCATGCAAAGGGGACACTTTGAGCTTTCTCTCTGTCCCCTGAAAACAAGAAATAAATATCCCTATGAAAGTTTTCCCTCCCTGTAGAAAGGTAATTCTTATCACCAGAGATAGGGAATTCAGGACTGAGAAGCCTATATAAGAAAACTTTGTTACTTCTTTACTAATTTACTACCCAAACCAAACTATGCTTAAATTCCTTACTCATTAAGCACCCAAAGCCTAAGTTTCTTTGTTCTGTCAATTCCTCACAAATTTATTGTTTCTTTGTTTAAAAAGTTTAAAAACGGCCTGCTTTGGCCACTTCTTAGGTCCCATTTCTATGAAACCTTGGTGTGCACAAATTAAAATTGGTTTCTTTTTTTCCTGTTAATCTTTGTGTCAACTTTATTATTAGTCCAGACACAGGAACTCAAGAAGGGTAGAGGGGGAAATTCTCTCTCCCCAACATCACTTTTTTACCCCACTCCTCCACGCCTGGTTCTTTCTAGTCTTATTTCCTCCTCTGTATAAAAGAAAAACTTTTGGCCTAACCTTTGAGGTCTTATGGTCAGAGCCTCTCCCTATTGCAATAGCTCTACTCCCCTTAGTGCAAAGGTCCCTTCCGCCCCCCTTTGCAATAATCCTTTTGAATAAAATATATCCTTACTAAATCTGAATTTGTTTTTTTATTTGACAATCTCCAGAAATATATTTTTCTCCAGTTGATTATAATATGAAATGAGATTTAAGAAGCACTCCTTAGAGGATGTGAACAGTACAATTACTAGGATAATTTAATACATATATATCTGTGTTAGTCAGTGTTCCTCCAAAAGGCAGATTCTGTGCAAGGTCTTGGTGCAGCTGGTTTATTTAGGAGGTCATCTCAGGAAACACAAGAAAAAGAGCAGGGACAGTGAGACAGAAGGAGGAAAACCCCATCCAGGATTCATAAGAGAGCAGGTTTCCCCGTGGGTAACTGAAGCTCAGTTCCTGTGAGGATTCTCTGAGGAACATGTGAAATGCACCTTAGATTTGTTCTCTCCAGGGATGCAAAAGACAGGGTATTTATCCAATTTCTCCCATCCCTAACTGGTTAAGAATTATCTCTGAGGGTTTTAAGTCCCAAACCCTGCCGGGTACCTTCAAGTAGAGAAGCAGGCATGTATAGGTCCTTGAAGAGACTGTCAGCACACTGTCCCCTACAGCTGCAGGCAAATTCAGGGCGGGCCAAGGGGTTATGGAACTAGGATCAACAGCATGTGCTGCCATATTGAATTTTATGCCCACAGAGAACATCTTTTTTTAATTCTTGCAAGTGCCACTTGAACAGCAAAAGTTGACCACAAAGGACCTTCTATAAATTCCCCCAAATATAAATTAACTAAGATTTGTTGAATACTTACTATGTGCTAAAGGTTTTACATGAATTATTGTAATTTAATTCTCAGGACAACCATCTGAGATAGGTATTATTATCTCAATTTTACAAGTGAAGAAATTGAGCCTTAGGTTAAATACTCTGCCCAAGGTCATATAGCCAGAAAAAGAGCAGGAATTTAAACTCCAGCCTCTGACTCACGAATGAAAGCTGTTAACTACTGTGGGATATGCTTCCCCACAGCCTTTAGTCATAATGTGGGAAACCACATGTTAATAATAACAATGGTGTAAATGATCCAACAATAATAGTCCAACCATTTGGGGATTTAAAACATTTTTCTACAGAGAAAATGAAAGCAATGATAAGAAAAATCCTATATGACAAAATTTACGAGTTATGGTTAAAGCTGTGATAAAAAGAATATTATAAATAAGAAAGAGTGATGTTACATGAATTAAACATTCTATTCAAAAGGTTAGAAAAAGAACAAATTAACCTTGGACAATGGAAGTAAGAAACTAATACAAATGATAACAGAGAGGACTTTCAATTCGGGCAAGAGTTCTCAGGACAGGCTTCCAAAGAGGAGAAAATTGCACTCAGAGAGAAACCCAGAGACCTGTGGGTTCTCCTCAAGTATTTGGGAGAATACTGATCAGGTGTGAGGAAGTAGCTGCGGCCAGGGAAACAAGTATCCAAAAGAATAAGAGGTAACAGTGCCCAGTGCTCTGGGCTATTAATGCTGGTGTTTATTGTTAAGGTTTTCAAAGTGGAGGTCAAGAAAAAAATACTAAAACTTCTGCTTGTATTATGCATTTATTAGGGTCCCAGAGTGGGGTGTCTAGGGTTTCGTGGGTTCACTCTTCATTGGCTAATTTCAAGCATAAGAATGGGAATTGGGATGCAGGAAGGGAGAAGTGGGGTCACTCAAGTGGTCAGTTATCTAGGTTACCCAGGGCTTTCTGAAAGAGGGAACTTCATTGGTGGTGATAGCCTAATTCCTTATCTGGTTGTTTTGCCAGTAGCTGTGTCAGACAACTGGTAATATGCTTATTCAAGATATATATCTTTTGAAATGGATGCCTCAGCAATCAAAAGCCTAATGTCAGGCACTTACACTACCATTCTGTGTTAGGTACCAGCATGAAGTCGTTTCAGAGAGTTAAGGATGGGTAGAAGGGTGGGAATGAATGCTGAGTAGCATAGGGGTACTGTGCTGATCCTGTGCTTGTTTATGCCTCACTGTGGTTGACTGGGATTCCCCTCTGCAACCCGCATTTTCCAGACTCTCATGTCAGCTGGCTTCAGGCTGGGTTCAGCACTACTAGGAATCCAAAGAAAAAAGAGAGGAAGAAGCCAAAGAATCTCTTCCTCTTTGCTCTGGGCATCATCTCTGGCAGGGGCTGTGTCTCCTCCCTAGATCAGCTATGGCACATACAAACTTTTATGTATGTGAAAGATTGTGTGTGTGCTAAGCCTTTGAAATGTGTCTCTGGACCACTATGTTTGCTATAGCTCCAGGAAAAGGATTAGGAAGACACTATTAATGATGTAGTCTATTAAAGGTGGCTTTCTCTAAGTGGTCGCATTATTGATGACTTTTCCTCATTTGGTTATTTTTTTAAAAGGAAAAAAATTATGCTCTCCCTCACCTCCATTAATGCTCTTTGATGAATAGTGCAAACTATCACCTGGTATTTATTTTCATGAGCCCCTAATTACAGCTAATCAAGCATTTACCTTGCATTTACAAACTCTTGCTGCAGGTACATTTTTAGCCATCCTCAGTAAAGACACATAATTGCAGTAGACCATAGAAATGAACATGAGAAAAAGTAAGAGACGAGTATCATCATTTATTACCTAAGCATACCTCCTTTTTTTTCTAGCCACATAGAGATCAGAAAGAGAAAATAGCATCTAAAATAGAATTTATGAATCAGGGAAGCTGTTGGCAAGGAGCCTAAATAAAAACACCATGGCATTTTCATGTAAAGAAACTGTATCCAGTACACTGATTTTACTCAACAAATTGAGTTATATATTATTTAATTGGTAAATCTCAAAGCCCAAATTAAATATTATTTTCTTTTCCAAAATGTTTTTATTCCTATTTCAAAGATAAAAGAGTTTCCTTGTCTATATCAGTCTGACCTGCCTTTGCCATTCAGAATATTGGTGGAACATTACAATAATTTTTAGACTTAATTATAATCTTAGTGACCATCAAGTGCAGCCCTCTGCATTTAACATTAAACTGAGACCAAGTTACTTGGTTAGGTAAGTGGAAAAGCCAGAACCACAAACCACCCTCTTGACTCTACTTTCACTGCTTCGCATAAATATCAGTGGTTCTTAAATAAACAGTGCTTTTTCTTCAAACTACAGGTACCCTTCCTCAGCATTCCCGCCCTTGTGATTCTCTTATGTTCCCTTTCCCAGTTGAAAGCCAGCATTTTATAATATTCCATTTCTCAAATCAAAATGTAGAATCCCAAATTAACTATGATGGTGGTCGCTGATGTGTAAGATTAAGCTGCTATCTCTTATGAACAAATCAATCCCATTTTCCAGATTCTACTTTTTTTCCACAGAAAAGTCAATATGCAAGGTATGGAAATAACTTGTCTATCTCCATGTCAGTATTAAACAAATTAGATCATATCTGTATGATAGGGGCTAAATAATAAGATAACTTGAAAGATCTTTTCTTAAGAAAATTTGTTTTTGTCTCCTCCTCTTCATTCGTTTGCTTCCTAAAGGTTTATGTTCACACCCCAGACTCTGTGATGGGCTCCAGGGGCACAGCTCCTGCTGTTAATGCCGGAGCTTATTGTTAGGGTTTTCAAAGTGGAGGTCAAGAAAAAAATACTAAAATTTCTATTTGTATTATCTTTTTTCTATTTTCAGCTTTTACCTTTAACAAAACTATACATGATTAGAGTTCAAAGCGTCAAATAGCTCTATCAAAACAACAGGGTCCTACTGTATAGCACAGGGAACTATATTCAGTATCCTGTAATAAACCACAATGGAAAAGAATATGAAAAAGGATATATATACATATATATTGCACTTTGCTGTACAGCAAAAATTAACACAACATTGTAAATCAACTATACTTGAATGAGAACAAACAAAAAACCCTAAATTCAGGAGGCTGATGTAATTGGGGCCATTTGGCATGATCATGGTATTTATTCATTCATTTAATAAAGGATTTTTTTAAAATTTAATTTATTTTTTTATACAGCAGGTCCTTATTAGTCATCAGTTTTATACACATCCGTGTATACATGTCAATCCTAATCTCCCAATTCATCACCCCACCACCCCCACCCCCTGCTCCTTTCCCCCCTTGGTGTCCATATGTTTGTTCTCTACATCTGTGTCTCAATTTCTGCCCTGCAAAC
>NC_041231.1:46769647-46773335 GCF_002837175.3 Physeter macrocephalus | reverse complement strand
TGCGTTTAATGTTGTCCCAGAGGTCTCTTAGGCTGTCTTCATTTCTTTTCATTCTTTTTTCTTTATTCTGTTCCACAGCAGTGAATTCCACCATTGTGTCTTCCAGGTCACTTATCCATTCTTCTGCCTCAGTTATTCTGCTATTGATTCCTTGTAGCATAGTTTTCATTTCAGTTATTGTATTGTTCATCTCTGTTTGTTTGTTCTTTAATTCTTCTAGGTCTTTGTTAAACATTTCTTGCATCTTCTCCATCTTTGCCTCCATTCTTTTTCTGAGGTCCTGGATCATCTTCACTATCATTATTCTGAATTCTTTTTCTGGAAGGTTGCCCATCTCCACTTCATTTAGTTGTTTTTCTGGGGTTTTATCTTGTTCCTTCATCTGGTACATAGGCCTCTGCCTTTTCATCTTGTCTATCTTTCTGTGAATGTGGTTTTTCTTCCACAGGCTGCAGGATTGTAGTTCTTCTTGCTTCTGCCTAATAAAGGTTTATTGAGTAACTTCAATGTGCTAGGTAGTGAACATGTACTAACAAGATTAAGTCATGACAGTTGTACCGAAAAACTTCAATCTAGAGGAAGAAATGGACTATTAAAGGATTAAGTTGCATGTGGTAAGTGTTGTAACAGAACCGAGTAAAACTTATGTTACACAGAGGAAAGGGAGAACAGCTTTGGGGAGGTGGAGACAGCCTTTATAGAGAGGACATTTGAACTTGATCTTGAAGGAGAACAGTTTTCCCAGTGGAGGAGAGGTGGGCCAGCAGTATAAAGAACATGTGCAAAGTCAGACATGAAAGAATGCACCGTGGGGCCTTCCCTGGTGGCGCAGTGGTTGGGAGTCCACCTGCCGATGCAGGGGACGTGGGTTCGTGCCCCGGTCCAGGAAAATCCCACATACTGCGGAGCAGCTAGGCCCGTGAGCCATGGCCGCTGAGCCTGCACGTCTGGAGCCTGTGCTCTGCAACGGGAGAGGCCATAGCAGTGAGAGGCCCGCGTACCGCAAAAACAACAACAACAACAACAACAAAAAACGCGCCCTATCCCAGGAATGAATTTCCCAATAACTGTGCAAGCCTTGAAGGCTTGTAGAGCCAAACTTCACCCAGTCTGGACCAAACCAGACAAAAATCCAGAATCTCCCAACAGACTCCCAACAGAACAACAACAACAACAACAAAAAACGCGCCCTATCCCAGGAATGAATTTCCCAATAACTGTGCAAGCCTTGAAGGCTTGTAGAGCCAAACTTCACCCAGTCTGGACCAAACCAGACAAAAATCCAGAATCTCCCAACAGACTCCCAACAGGAAGAAGGGGTTTTAAGCCTTGCCAGACCTTGCAAAGTTCCTTTGGCCTGTTTAGAGCTAAGCTAACCTATCCAAGTGATAGACTGCAATGCATTGCCCCCTAGAGTCAGTTATAGTGTTGATAACAGTAAAATTGGAAATGAAGCTTAATTTCAGTAGGTGGCAGTAGTCACAAAGCAGATATTTGTGTTTCTTTTCAGTTATTTTAGCTTTAGGTGTTGACCAGCTTTAGGGCTTAAACACACTGGGTTTGGAAGCCAGAGCCTGGAGGGACCTTAGTCAGTCCCTCAGCCAGCATCCCACGGTTTACAGTTGATCACCTTCACCAGTGGTGGACTCATCACAGTTCTCCTAGTGGAGTCCTTTCACCTGAACCCGCAATGCTACTTCCTGTTTTTAAGAGCAAGGGAACTTCATTATCAGAGTACTTACTATTGGAGTACCAATAATTACAAGTTGTGACGTAAGGGTCATCCCATCGTGAAATGTTCACTAACAAATCGATGCTTACAAAGCTAGTCCCTGTTCACACCACCTTCTGGCTTAACATGGCATCTTCCCCCTCCCCCTCCAACATTAGTGTCAGATGTTGTCACTGTGATTACTGTGCCTACCAGTTGAAGAGTGAAATTGCCAATCTTGCAAAAGATGCAGGGTTTCACTAAGATAATGATGATTGAGCACTGATTCAATAATTGTTAGAAAACCTCCAAGAAATGAGAGTCTGGCAGAGTTTGTCTGGTTACAACTGAAAAAGAGAAAATCAACAAAGATGATGATATAATAAAGGCTTCAGAAGGGGATGATTGGAAATGCAAAGGATTTGGAGAGGTTCTGGGGAAAAGTGATGAAGCCCTTGACTAGTTTGCAAAATTTACCTTTTTTTAAAACCTTTCTGTGAAGGTCAAATAAGAAGTGATTGACTTCATATTTTGCTGTCTTAGAAATTTTTTTTCAGAATAAACATGCCCCAAAGAAGTCTTGATTCATTTTTCTGTTCTAAGAATTAGTCCATTTTTTGCAGTTATAATCAAAATGTGATTAAATATAAAATAAAATAAATTTACTATCATAATTTTTAGTTCTTTTTAATATAAAACTCCAATTCACACACACCCCCACCAACCCACACACACTATTTGCTATAAAATGTTGCTTCCCATTTAAGTGAATTCACTTGAGGTGACCTTTCCCCAGGACTAATTATCCTCAGAAACTTTTTTTCTAAGGACTCCTTAATTCTACCCTGTAAGAGCTTATAGGGCGTACTAGGCATGAAGACATTTTAGATGTGTTGTGTGTTTGGTTAGCAACGATTGCAAACCTGGCTGCAGATCGCTGGCCCAGTTCCTTCCCGCAAGAGGAGTGAGGTTTCCCCCATGATAGCTGCATCTGCTTGTTCCAGGCTTGAGTCATGGAAGTGGTGGACTGGCTTATAGAAGCTGCTCTCTGGGGTTCATGAGAAATTCAGCTGCTGATATAACTGACTGTTCGTCCTTCCTTTATAACGCAGCAGCCACATTAAACAAATACGGCATGTGGGATCTTCCCGAACCGGGGCATGAACCCGTGTCCCCTGCATTGGCAGGCGGACTCTCAACCACTGCGCCACCAGGGAAGCCCAAAAGTTTGCCTCTTTTTTTTTTTTATTTTTTTATTTTCATGTGTCTTTTTGAATTATGGTTTTCTCTGGGTATATGCCCAGTAGTGGGATTGCTGGGTCATCTGGTAATTCTATTTTTAGTTTTTTAAGGAACTTCCATACTGTTCTCCATAGTGGCTGTATCAATTTACATTCCTACTAACAGTGCAAGAGGGTTCTCTTTTCTCCACACCCTCTCCAGCATTTGTTGTTTGTAGATTTTCTGATGATGCCCATTCTATGTATATGTATAGCTGATTCACTTTGTTATACAGCAGAAACTAATACACCATTGTAAAGCAATTATACTCCAATAAAGATGTTAAAAGAAATAACTGGACAAATGCAAAAAAAAAAGCAATTCATGTAAATAAACAACTTATAAAGTGAATCAATGCTCAGGGAAGCCCTTTTTTTTTTTAAACATCTTTATTGGAGTATAATTGCTTTACAGTGTTTTGATTTGCATTTCTCTAATGATTAGTGATGTTGAGCAGCTTTTCATTTGCCTCTTGGCCATCTGTATGTCTTCTTTGGAGAAATGTCTATTTAGATCTTCTGCCCATTTTTGGATTGGGTTGTTTGTTTTTTTGATATTGAGCTGCATGAGCTGCTTGTATATTTTGGAGATTA
The DNA here is from genome assembly GCF_002837175.3 of Physeter macrocephalus. Classification (NCBI taxonomy): domain Eukaryota; kingdom Metazoa; phylum Chordata; class Mammalia; order Artiodactyla; family Physeteridae; genus Physeter; species Physeter macrocephalus. The sequence goes on along the minus strand of NC_041231.1, from coordinate 46,769,750 downwards.
ATCCTTTGTCAGTTGCAAATATTTTCTCCCATTCTGAGGGTTGTCTTTTCGTCTTTTTTATGGTTTCCTTTGCTGTGCAAAAGCTTTGAAGTTTCATTAGGTC
>NC_041231.1:46767361-46768171 GCF_002837175.3 Physeter macrocephalus | reverse complement strand
CTAATTTTATTGATTTGAGTCCTCTTCCTCTTTTTCTTGATGAGTCTGGCTAATGGTTTATCAATTTTGTTTATCTTCTCAAAGAACCAGCTTTTAGTTGTATTGATCCTTGCTATTGTTTTCTTTGTTTGTATTTCATTTATTTCTGCTCTAATCTTTGTGATTCCTTTCCTTCTGCTAACTTTGGGTTTTGTTTGTTCTTCTTTCTGTAGTTCCTTTAGGTGTAAGATTAGATTGTTTATTTGAGATTTTTCTTGTTTCTTGAATAGGCTTGTATAGCTATAAACTTACCTCTTAGAACTGGTTTTGTTGCATCCCATAGGTTTTGGATCATTGTGTTTTCATTGTCATTTGTCTCTAGGTATTTTTTGATTTCCTCTTTGATTTCTTCAGTGATCTCTTGGTTATTTAGTAATGCATTGTTTAGCCTCCGTGTGTTTGTATTTTTTACATTTTTTTCCCTGTAATTGATTTCTAATTTCATGGTGTTGTGGTCAGAAAGGGTGCTTGGTATGATATCAATTTTCTTAAATTTACCGAGGCTTGATTTGTGACCCAAGATGTGATCTATCCTGGAGAATATTCCATGCGCACTTGAGAAGAAAGTGTAATCTGCTGTTTCTGGATGGAATGTCCTATAAATATCAATTAAATCTATCTGGTCTATTGTGTCATTTAAAGCTTCTGTTTCCTTATTTATTTTCATTTTGGATGATCTGTCCATTGGTGTAAGTGAAGTGTTAAAGTCTCCCACTATTATTGTGTTACTGTCGATTTCCTCTTCTATAGCTGTTAGCATTTGCCTCATGT
>NC_041231.1:46765726-46766735 GCF_002837175.3 Physeter macrocephalus | reverse complement strand
TGCGTTTAATGTTGTCCCAGAGGTCTCTTAGGCTGTCTTCATTTCTTTTCATTCTTTTTTCTTTATTCTGTTCCACAGCAGTGAATTCCACCATTGTGTCTTCCAGGTCACTTATCCATTCTTCTGCCTCAGTTATTCTGCTATTGATTCCTTGTAGCATAGTTTTCATTTCAGTTATTGTATTGTTCATCTCTGTTTGTTTGTTCTTTAATTCTTCTAGGTCTTTGTTAAACATTTCTTGCATCTTCTCCATCTTTGCCTCCATTCTTTTTCTGAGGTCCTGGATCATCTTCACTATCATTATTCTGAATTCTTTTTCTGGAAGGTTGCCCATCTCCACTTCATTTAGTTGTTTTTCTGGGGTTTTATCTTGTTCCTTCATCTGGTACATAGGCCTCTGCCTTTTCATCTTGTCTATCTTTCTGTGAATGTGGTTTTTCTTCCACAGGCTGCAGGATTGTAGTTCTTCTTGCTTCTGCCTAATAAAGGTTTATTGAGTAACTTCAATGTGCTAGGTAGTGAACATGTACTAACAAGATTAAGTCATGACAGTTGTACCGAAAAACTTCAATCTAGAGGAAGAAATGGACTATTAAAGGATTAAGTTGCATGTGGTAAGTGTTGTAACAGAACCGAGTAAAACTTATGTTACACAGAGGAAAGGGAGAACAGCTTTGGGGAGGTGGAGACAGCCTTTATAGAGAGGACATTTGAACTTGATCTTGAAGGAGAACAGTTTTCCCAGTGGAGGAGAGGTGGGCCAGCAGTATAAAGAACATGTGCAAAGTCAGACATGAAAGAATGCACCGTGGGGCCTTCCCTGGTGGCGCAGTGGTTGGGAGTCCACCTGCCGATGCAGGGGACGTGGGTTCGTGCCCCGGTCCAGGAAAATCCCACATACTGCGGAGCAGCTAGGCCCGTGAGCCATGGCCGCTGAGCCTGCACGTCTGGAGCCTGTGCTCTGCAACGGGAGAGGCCATAGCAGTGAGAGGCCCGCGTACCGCAAAAA
>NC_041231.1:46759362-46763528 GCF_002837175.3 Physeter macrocephalus | reverse complement strand
TTGTAAATTTTGGAGATTAATCCTTTGTCAGCTTTGTCAGTTGCAAATATTTTCTCCCATTCTGAGGGTTGTCTTTTCGTCTTTTTTATGGTTTCCTTTGCTGTGCAAAAGCTTTGAAGTTTCATTAGGTCCCATTTGTTTATTTTTGTTTTTATTTCCATTACTCTAGGAGGTGGGTCAAAAAGAATCTTGCTGTGACTATGTCATAGAGTGGGGAAGCCCATTTTTAAAAGCAGAGAATCCCCCTTTTATGGTTTTTGTAAGGATTAAGTGAGATTAAAGCTATGAAAGAATTTTAGTATGACACAATGGCTGGAAAGGCTTTTTTTTCCTATTTAAAATGTATCAGGTAGAAGGTAAAGGGATTCCTTTTTTGGTTGTATCATTCATGTGCTATATATGAGCAGGAGAGCGATGTGATGGGAAGTTGATCGTCAAGATGGGAAGATCAGCCAGAGGAATGTAGATTCTCTGTAAAAACAGATAACAGAAGCCAGCAGTTATATTTAGTAAAACCATAGGCTGAAGGGAGAGCAGTGTGTTTCTATCCATTCTTCCAGGCATAAAAGCACAGTGCATTCTTGAGGAAGATTGAGCGTTGAGCTACATAAATGATTCGGCCACAGCCAGTTCTGGATGGATTGAAATCCAGGTCTTAACTCTGTATCTTAACTATGATGAATCAATTCATCAGGCCATCAATAAAAAGCTTCACTGTGAGAGGATGTGTGAATGGAAAGGCTGTGTTGGACTTTGTTCCTACACTCAAGGATCTTGGGGAGAACAGAACTGTTAAACAACTGGAGATTATTTTGCAATCTAAACCGCAGACTGCAAATCCAGCTTCTTACCAGGACCCAGCAGGGGATGTACCTGAGGAAGTATGCCAGTTATAAGAAAGCAATTGCATGGATGTATATAAATGACATTGGACCTTAATGTAAGAATATAGGCAGTGGTAAAGACAGAGGCAAACAGAGCTTGTGTCATGTCAAAAGGGGCAGCAGCCTCAACTCAGCTTCCCAGTTGCCCAGTGAGAATACAGGCCTAGAATTGCCAGATCTTCTGGTTTGGTCAAAAGAAAAAAGAAATCTAGATGTTTATATGGAATTTCTCAATTTTTAAGAGTTCTCAATATTAATAAAATGTCAAAACACGAGTCTGCAGCTTTCTTTGTGATCTCTGCAAACACGTGGTGATGAGTGGAAAGCTGGGGACACTCAGAGAAGAGAGAAGAGGGTGAGGATGAGCCTGGCATCTGTGGCCTGAGGGATGGACCCTTTCACTGGGAGGAGGGCAGGTCCCCAGCTCCCTCTGGGTGGAGGTCAGGATGCAGAGGCTCATCTTCCCAGCACACTCCTGTAGCCCAAGGACTGGCTCTGACTTGGTCCACTTGCCCTCTTATCAGCTATTTCCCTAGGAGAATGATGGGGACATAGAGGAGAGTCTTTCCTTTGTTCATTTTTTTACGGAGCAATATAGAATTGTCAAAGTGATTGGAGGCAATATTTTCTAACATTTGGAGAATTATAAAATAAAAAGTAAGAGCTCTCTTTCCATTTCTCCCCTCCTCTCTATTTCTAGTTCCAAGAGGTAATCACTGATAACATGTCTGTTATTCCAGAAATTTTCTAAGCATATAAAACCTTATATGTGATTTCTTTTTTTTTTCTCCAGGAGACAGAGGAAGGATGATTGGCCATTGAACAGGGAGCACAGTTCCAAGTCTGTGCCTTTGTGTCTATAGTGTTTCCCGCTTGGGAGACCTTTCTTTTCCGCCTCCTCTCCTGGTGTGAATGCCTCGAAAGGCAGCACAGTGCAGAAGAGTGCAGACCCCCAGTCAGACTTTCTGGCTCCCAGCCTGGCTCTCCTGTTTACTAGCTCTGACTCTAGCTGAGTTATTTAGCCTTTTCATGCCACGATTTTCTCATCTATAAGAAGGGCATTAAAAGTAGAATCTGTCTCAAAAAGTTGTTACGAGAAATAAACGTGTTTAAGTATATGAAGGGTGTGGGGCAGGATTTGTCATCAAGCAAGTGCTATAGAGGTGTTTACTATTATCATTGTTCTCAAAGGTCTAGCATTTGTTTCCTTACTGTCAATACTAGGAAACCTTCCTCAATCATCCCTAATTCCTGCTTCTCTCTCCTCCTCCACCTTACCTCTTTTAGTGCTAATTATGCCACCGAATTTGGCACCTAATTATATGGCCTCACATAGTCTCAACAGGGGTCATGTGTGCCTGTGCATTGCTGACCTGTCTAGGGCAGGTGCCATGCCTCTCACTTCTTTTTGTCTCTGCAGAGGCATCACATGAACAGAGATGGGCAGGGATGCAGGTGCGAGGACCTACGGGTCTGTGTCCTGCTCTGCCGGCTGTCTCAGAGGTCAATGAGAGGTCAGGGAGCTTGGGACACAGCTGCCCTTGCTTTGAACTGCTTCTCTTGCTTTGAGCTGCTCTTTATATTACCCAGAAGGTGCCTTGTCAAAATTTAGAGCAAACAGTTTTAGAAACTGTTAGCTAGCACCAGGGCCTTAAGGGCGGTGATGCTCGGCACTTCTCCTCTCCCCAGAGAGCCTCTGAGATCATCTCAGTAAAACTTTAATGCCTGGAAGTCAATTAGAGTGGAGAATTCTCCTGTAATCAAAAGAGGCAGTGCTTTTATTGGAAAGGTACAAACAAGAGGGGAAGGATGGCAGCTGTGTGAGGCTCTGTAGAGCTAATGGCTCAGGCTGGGAAAGTTATTTTGACAGAGTCAGACCATATCTACCAGGCATGAAGACAAGGAAAGGGGCTGTGGAGTGGGCAGAGGGGGAAACAGACTATAGGTGGCTTTCATGATTATCTTTAGAGTGTGCTGAAGCATTCCCAGAGCAGATTTACAGCTTCGCTCTCCTGGGTCATCCATCAGATCCATGAAGTAAGAAGAATTACTCTCCATCTCTCATTTTAGAGAGGAGGAATGGAACTTCAGAGGGGTTAACATGGCACTGGAGTTAAAACCACAGCCTCTCTACTTTCAGAAAGTAGACCTCGCTGAAGTGAGGAACGTGGATGAGGAGGTGGGGGAGCCCTGCTCTCTCTAAGCACATTCTCCGAAAGTGGCACCTTCTCAGTGCCTGCTAAGAGAATTCTGAAAAGGTGTTAGAAGAAGTCATGTGAAATTTATGACTTAAATATTAGTGGACAGATGCATGGGTCGTACGTGTCTGTTCCATTTACTGCTGCATAACAAATCATCCCCAAACTGACTGTCTTCCAAAAACCATTTTATTATATTCACAGATCTTGTGGGTCAGGAATTCAGGCAGGGCAACAATGAGGATGGCTTGTCTGCTCCATGATGTCTGGGGCCTCAGCTGGGAAGACATATAGCAGGGAGTCACTTGACAGCTGGAGGCTGGCATCTTCTAAGGGTCCAGTTGGCTGGACATCCAGGATTGCTCATCACATGGCTGGCAGCTGATGTTGGCTGTCAGCTGGGAGCTAAGCTGGGGCTGTTGACCAGAGCACCACATGTGTCTTCTCTAGCATGACAGTCTCAGGGTATTTGGTACTCTTCTGTGGAGGCTGGCTTTCCTCAGAGTGAGCCTCCCAATAGAACCAGGCAGACCTTTTATGACCTAGTATCTCTTCCACTCCAGTCTATTGGTCAAAGTAGTCACAGGCCTGCCCAGACTCAAGGGAAGGAACACAGACCCCACCTCCCACTGATGCTGAAGAATATGTAGCCATTGTTTTTAAAAACCACAGTGCTGTCTTATTCCTTTATGTCCTCATTCCTTTATGACCCCATTAATCCCTAATTACATAGGAGTTGTAGTTGAAGTCAGCAGGTGCTGGAATCCTGCCTTGGCTTTGCCACTAACTAGCTGTGTGACCTTGGAAAAGTTACCTCACCCATCCAAATTTCTGTTTTCTCATTGATAAAAGTATTTATTACAAAATAAATAAACTTTAAGATATCTTTTGTCGTGTATAAAATATATTAAAAAAATCATGAAAGAATGCACCGTGGGGCCTTCCCTGGTGGCGCAGTGGTTGGGAGTCCACCTGCCGATGCAGGGGACGTGGGTTCGTGCCCCGGTCCAGGAAAATCCCACATACTGCGGAGCAGCTAGGCCCGTGAGCCATGGCCGCTGAGCCTGCACGTCTGGAGCCTGTG
>NC_041231.1:46741244-46757713 GCF_002837175.3 Physeter macrocephalus | reverse complement strand
TTGTTTGTTTTTTTGATATTGAGCTGCATGAGCTGCTTGTATATTTTGGAGATTAATCCTTTGTCAGTTGCAAATATTTTCTCCCATTCTGAGGGTTGTCTTTTCGTCTTTTTTATGGTTTCCTTTGCTGTGCAAAAGCTTTGAAGTTTCATTAGGTCCCATTTGTTTATTTTTGTTTTTATTTCCATTACTCTAGGAGGTGGGTCAAAAAGAATCTTGCTGTGACTATGTCATAGAGTGGGGAAGCCCATTTTTAAAAGCAGAGAATCCCCCTTTTATGGTTTTTGTAAGGATTAAGTGAGATTAAAGCTATGAAAGAATTTTAGTATGACACAATGGCTGGAAAGGCTTTTTTTTCCTATTTAAAATGTATCAGGTAGAAGGTAAAGGGATTCCTTTTTTGGTTGTATCATTCATGTGCTATATATGAGCAGGAGAGCGATGTGATGGGAAGTTGATCGTCAAGATGGGAAGATCAGCCAGAGGAATGTAGATTCTCTGTAAAAACAGATAACAGAAGCCAGCAGTTATATTTAGTAAAACCATAGGCTGAAGGGAGAGCAGTGTGTTTCTATCCATTCTTCCAGGCATAAAAGCACAGTGCATTCTTGAGGAAGATTGAGCGTTGAGCTACATAAATGATTCGGCCACAGCCAGTTCTGGATGGATTGAAATCCAGGTCTTAACTCTGTATCTTAACTATGATGAATCAATTCATCAGGCCATCAATAAAAAGCTTCACTGTGAGAGGATGTGTGAATGGAAAGGCTGTGTTGGACTTTGTTCCTACACTCAAGGATCTTGGGGAGAACAGAACTGTTAAACAACTGGAGATTATTTTGCAATCTAAACCGCAGACTGCAAATCCAGCTTCTTACCAGGACCCAGCAGGGGATGTACCTGAGGAAGTATGCCAGTTATAAGAAAGCAATTGCATGGATGTATATAAATGACATTGGACCTTAATGTAAGAATATAGGCAGTGGTAAAGACAGAGGCAAACAGAGCTTGTGTCATGTCAAAAGGGGCAGCAGCCTCAACTCAGCTTCCCAGTTGCCCAGTGAGAATACAGGCCTAGAATTGCCAGATCTTCTGGTTTGGTCAAAAGAAAAAAGAAATCTAGATGTTTATATGGAATTTCTCAATTTTTAAGAGTTCTCAATATTAATAAAATGTCAAAACACGAGTCTGCAGCTTTCTTTGTGATCTCTGCAAACACGTGGTGATGAGTGGAAAGCTGGGGACACTCAGAGAAGAGAGAAGAGGGTGAGGATGAGCCTGGCATCTGTGGCCTGAGGGATGGACCCTTTCACTGGGAGGAGGGCAGGTCCCCAGCTCCCTCTGGGTGGAGGTCAGGATGCAGAGGCTCATCTTCCCAGCACACTCCTGTAGCCCAAGGACTGGCTCTGACTTGGTCCACTTGCCCTCTTATCAGCTATTTCCCTAGGAGAATGATGGGGACATAGAGGAGAGTCTTTCCTTTGTTCATTTTTTTACGGAGCAATATAGAATTGTCAAAGTGATTGGAGGCAATATTTTCTAACATTTGGAGAATTATAAAATAAAAAGTAAGAGCTCTCTTTCCATTTCTCCCCTCCTCTCTATTTCTAGTTCCAAGAGGTAATCACTGATAACATGTCTGTTATTCCAGAAATTTTCTAAGCATATAAAACCTTATATGTGATTTCTTTTTTTTTTCTCCAGGAGACAGAGGAAGGATGATTGGCCATTGAACAGGGAGCACAGTTCCAAGTCTGTGCCTTTGTGTCTATAGTGTTTCCCGCTTGGGAGACCTTTCTTTTCCGCCTCCTCTCCTGGTGTGAATGCCTCGAAAGGCAGCACAGTGCAGAAGAGTGCAGACCCCCAGTCAGACTTTCTGGCTCCCAGCCTGGCTCTCCTGTTTACTAGCTCTGACTCTAGCTGAGTTATTTAGCCTTTTCATGCCACGATTTTCTCATCTATAAGAAGGGCATTAAAAGTAGAATCTGTCTCAAAAAGTTGTTACGAGAAATAAACGTGTTTAAGTATATGAAGGGTGTGGGGCAGGATTTGTCATCAAGCAAGTGCTATAGAGGTGTTTACTATTATCATTGTTCTCAAAGGTCTAGCATTTGTTTCCTTACTGTCAATACTAGGAAACCTTCCTCAATCATCCCTAATTCCTGCTTCTCTCTCCTCCTCCACCTTACCTCTTTTAGTGCTAATTATGCCACCGAATTTGGCACCTAATTATATGGCCTCACATAGTCTCAACAGGGGTCATGTGTGCCTGTGCATTGCTGACCTGTCTAGGGCAGGTGCCATGCCTCTCACTTCTTTTTGTCTCTGCAGAGGCATCACATGAACAGAGATGGGCAGGGATGCAGGTGCGAGGACCTACGGGTCTGTGTCCTGCTCTGCCGGCTGTCTCAGAGGTCAATGAGAGGTCAGGGAGCTTGGGACACAGCTGCCCTTGCTTTGAACTGCTTCTCTTGCTTTGAGCTGCTCTTTATATTACCCAGAAGGTGCCTTGTCAAAATTTAGAGCAAACAGTTTTAGAAACTGTTAGCTAGCACCAGGGCCTTAAGGGCGGTGATGCTCGGCACTTCTCCTCTCCCCAGAGAGCCTCTGAGATCATCTCAGTAAAACTTTAATGCCTGGAAGTCAATTAGAGTGGAGAATTCTCCTGTAATCAAAAGAGGCAGTGCTTTTATTGGAAAGGTACAAACAAGAGGGGAAGGATGGCAGCTGTGTGAGGCTCTGTAGAGCTAATGGCTCAGGCTGGGAAAGTTATTTTGACAGAGTCAGACCATATCTACCAGGCATGAAGACAAGGAAAGGGGCTGTGGAGTGGGCAGAGGGGGAAACAGACTATAGGTGGCTTTCATGATTATCTTTAGAGTGTGCTGAAGCATTCCCAGAGCAGATTTACAGCTTCGCTCTCCTGGGTCATCCATCAGATCCATGAAGTAAGAAGAATTACTCTCCATCTCTCATTTTAGAGAGGAGGAATGGAACTTCAGAGGGGTTAACATGGCACTGGAGTTAAAACCACAGCCTCTCTACTTTCAGAAAGTAGACCTCGCTGAAGTGAGGAACGTGGATGAGGAGGTGGGGGAGCCCTGCTCTCTCTAAGCACATTCTCCGAAAGTGGCACCTTCTCAGTGCCTGCTAAGAGAATTCTGAAAAGGTGTTAGAAGAAGTCATGTGAAATTTATGACTTAAATATTAGTGGACAGATGCATGGGTCGTACGTGTCTGTTCCATTTACTGCTGCATAACAAATCATCCCCAAACTGACTGTCTTCCAAAAACCATTTTATTATATTCACAGATCTTGTGGGTCAGGAATTCAGGCAGGGCAACAATGAGGATGGCTTGTCTGCTCCATGATGTCTGGGGCCTCAGCTGGGAAGACATATAGCAGGGAGTCACTTGACAGCTGGAGGCTGGCATCTTCTAAGGGTCCAGTTGGCTGGACATCCAGGATTGCTCATCACATGGCTGGCAGCTGATGTTGGCTGTCAGCTGGGAGCTAAGCTGGGGCTGTTGACCAGAGCACCACATGTGTCTTCTCTAGCATGACAGTCTCAGGGTATTTGGTACTCTTCTGTCGAGGCTGGCTTTCCTCAGAGTGAACCTCCCAATAGAACCAGGCAGACGTTTTATGACCTAGTATCTCTTCCACTCCAGTCTATTGGTCAAAGTAGTCACAGGCCTGCCCAGACTCAAGGGAAGGAACACAGACCCCACCTCCCACTGATGCTGAAGAATATGTAGCCATTGTTTTTAAAAACCACAGTGCTGTCTTATTCCTTTATGTCCTCATTCCTTTATGACCCCATTAATCCCTAATTACATAGGAGTTGTAGTTGAAGTCAGCAGGTGCTGGAATCCTGCCTTGGCTTTGCCACTAACTAGCTGTGTGACCTTGGAAAAGTTACCTCACCCATCCAAATTTCTGTTTTCTCATTGATAAAAGTATTTATTACAAAATAAATAAACTTTAAGATATCTTTTGTCGTGTATAAAATATATTAAAAAAATTTTAAATTGAAGTATAGTTGATTTACAATGTTGTGTTAATTTCTGCTATACAGAAAAGTGACTCAGTTATACACATATATAATTCTTTTTTATATTCTTTTCCATTATGGTTTATCCCAGGATATTAAATATAGTTCCCTGTGCTATGCAGTAGGACCTTGTTGTTTATCCATTCTATCAATATACATAATAGTTTGCATCTACTAATCCCAAATTCCCAGTCCATCCCTCCCCTACCCCCTCCCTTGGCAACCACAAGTCTGTTCTCTATGTTTGTGTGTCTGTTGCTGTTTAGTAGATAGGTTTGTTTGTGCAAATATTTTAGATTCCATATATAAATGATATCATATGGTATTTCTGACTTAACTTCACTAAGTATGATGATCTCTAGGTCCATCCATCTTGCTGCAAATGGCATTATTTCATTATTTTTTTTATGGCTGAGTAATATTCCATTGAATATATATACCACATCTTCTTTATCCATTCATCTGTCACTGGACATTTAGGTTGTTTCCATGTCTTGGCTATTGTGAATAGTGCTGCTATGAACATAGGGGTGCATGTATCTTTTTGTACCAAGTATCTTTAAAATGTAGCTGTCCTATACAACTCTGAGCAGGATTATGATAAGGGATTGGAATATTACTAAGCTGCAGGCAGAACTCTTTTGTGGGTTGGAAGCTTGGTGACCTTGAAGGGAGAAATGGGAAAGGGCCTTGAGAATGATGGTGGGAGATGGAGAAGGGCTGGGCTGAGGTGAGAGGAGTGTGTGAGGACCACCCAAGACAGGAAGGGACTGGAAGGTGATCCAAGAGGTCAGGTATGAGCTGCGGGGATACCACTGCTGCCCAAGACAGGAAGAGAACTCTAAGAAGGAGGGATGGTTTAGGCCAGAAACATTGATGATGGAGACCACAGGACATGTGCCTGGACGGGGGTGAGGAGGGTAGTGGTGGTGGTGGGAAGATGAAATTTCCTAGGCTCAGAGAGTGAGAGACAGACAGTAAGATAAGGAAGAGTATTGTTCCTTCAGAGTCCTGTGTGGCTCTGCCCAGGGCTGGAGGGGACATGTAGGGAGACTGGCTGCATGAATGTCAATAGCAGGCATTGGGGCTGTGCAGTCACGGGAAGTAACAGGTAGGCAGTGCTGGCTTCACGTGTGTGCGACCTATGCAGTCACACAGGGCCCTCACCTAGGAGGGATCAAGCTTGGTTTAATGCTCTGCTGTCACCATTTTGAAATTCAGATACAAACACCTCTTTTACCATCTATTCCCTTGTTCTCACCACTGAGGTACCGTATTGGAGCTAAGGTTCTTGGGTTGCAAGCAACAGAAACCAACTTTTTCCTATTTAAAATGGCAATTACAGTAACAATTAATGGAAAACTTACTATGTCCCTCTGTGAGGGACCCAGAAACTTAATTAGGAATAAGAGAATAATTATCATCAAGACCAACACCATCTTAAAATAGAAGCTCACAAGGGAAAGCTAAACTATATTTTCCCAGTAGAATACTGATAAGAACTTGACCAGAGCCTACTGTCTGCCCACATTGCCTTCCCTGTCTTGATATTCTGGAAATCCTCCAGGAAAATTTAAAACCTTCCTCCTATTTTCCAAGTTAGGACCTCCTTCCCCTTTTGGACTTCATAACCTTTTGCTCCTCTTGTCAGTCATTTCTGGTTCACTCTCATCATCACCAATCAATCCCTTTCCCTCTCATTTCCCACTTCTCCACCCTGCCAGAGAGCTCAGTAGTACAGCTTGGTGAAATCATAGAACGAGCACTGCCCTGGGGTCATAGTGTCTGGGTTCAAATCTTGGCTTTGATCTTTATTATCTGTATGACCTTGACAAAGATCTTTAACCTCTCTGAGCCTCATCTGTAAAAGGAGTGAACAGTGCTTAACAAGCTAGTGTGATAATTCTGTGATTATAGATAGATGGATAGATAGATAGAGACACACATATATACATCAATATAGATATATAGGTATATACATGGATATATCAATATCTACATATACACACACATAAATGTCAATATATAAACCAATAGTTGATGACATACAAATCGCAATCTGTAGTTTTCTTAATTAGCTATTCATTTGCCTATTTACCATATTCTTGCTGCAAAATTGCCAGCTCCATTAGGAAAGAAAACTGGTCTGTCTTGCTATTGTACCATCCTCAATGCCTAGAACAGTTTCTGGAACATAGTAGGTATTCATTAAATATTTTTGTAAAAATAAATGTATGAATTGTTAAAAAATAAAATAAAATAAAATAGCAATTATGGAAGACAGAGGTGGGGGTGGGTTCATTTGATTGGTGTCAATGTTGAAGAGCCAAGAAGAGGCAGATAACAGGCAGCTGTGAACATACTGGTCTCCAGCTGGACATAGCATCTGCCTCTCTGGAGGGACCTCAGTTGAAGAATGAGTAAACCCAACTTGGAGAATATGGTCTGAGAGAGCTCTTATTGAAAAGGACCTGCTGGTCATAGAGCAAGACCGCTCTGTGATTCCTCCTATGGCCTGGCAGTTGAGGAGGTGTTGCAGGTGGGGGGAAAGATGGAGAGCTTGGAGAAGGATAACTGGTCTAGAAACATTTCCAAAGTAATTGGACAAAAAAGAATTAAAACTGTGATGAACAGGACTTCATTTTACCCCATTCTCCTGGGAACAAATCAGTGAACTGATCATTATCTTCACCAGAGGTCCATTTAGAAAGAGAACATTTGAAAAAGCACATAGAACTGAAGGACGTGTAATCTGTAAGTTTATCTCTAAGTAATTTCTGTCTCTAACTTCCTGATGGGTAAAACACAAGACAAGCTTAGCTTAAGCCGAAAGTGGTTTTGTTTTTTAAATAGAGATAGATCGTTCTTTCAAGAAACCACTGGTGAGTCATGATGGCCAAAGGACTAGAATCAGAAACTTTAGAGTCCTTAGCAACCCAAAGGGGTTCTTACTCTGTTTCTCACAACCTCCCTGTAAGGTAGGCGCTATTATTAACTCATAGGTGAGGAAACTGAGGCACAGAGAGGTTAAGTAATTACCTTGTCTTGCTCCTAGGATGGGCAGGCCCTCATTCGTCCTGATATAGTCCCTGGGGGTTTCAGAATGTCCTTGTTCATTCCTCCATTACTTCCTTTCTCCATTCAAGTGAGACTCAAGCTCCTGGCACAGGGGAGGGCAGGCTGCAGAGGGCCCGGTGTCCACTGAAACTCTGTGTCATGGGGCACAGAAGTGCCCTTCCTCAGTCCCCAATATTCCTGCTTCTTAGGAGTCCTCAACTGGGGGAGCCCAATGTTCTATACCCTTTGTCTGAGGCCTGAATATTGATGAGTGACCTGACCACTCTGGGCAGGGTGACATGGAGCAAAGAACATCAACTCTCAGGGTAGAGGAGAAATCACTGAGACCATCTAATCCAGGGGCCACAGACCCACAGGCTGCAAGAGCCACTCAGGCACCATGAACAAAATAAGTGGGACAAGAGTGTGAGGGCTGCAGCTGATGGCCTCATCTTAGAACAGCCTGACTTCTACTCAGCTCTGGCTTATTCTGCTACGTTGGACTGGTGCCCAACATTGTCAGATTTTCTGATTTTTTAAGAGAAGCTAGGCATTTTTTTTTTCTCCTACCTCATGAGATTATTGTAACAGTTGAAAGAAGTAACTCACCTAAAGTGCTTAGAACTCACATGTGGCATTGGAGGAAGCTCTGAGTAAGTGCTGGTTGCTGTCATTATAGCATTTCACAGATGTGGAAACCATGGCCCAGAAGGGGCTTCCCAAGATCACAGCTGTTACAGGCTAGCCCACGCTCCTGACCCGGTTTCCCTCTCCTGCCCCAACCCTTTCCTGGGCCATCCACTATCTTCGCTGTGTACCATGACACATTTTAGGTAACCACATAATGCCTTGCCACAGTATTTCTGCTGATTCCCTACTTTTAAGGAAATCTCCTTCCCTTGATAAATGAAACCTTTCTTTAAGTTTGTTCCAGCAAAACAATCCACAAGTTTCTTTCATCTTCCTTTAGGTTCACATAGGAGTAGCAGCTTTGAAGCAGCTCCCTGCCCTCTTTTATTAACTCCAAGGGCCTGTATTATACAAACTCAGACTTTTCGCTTTAAGTCAGGGGCTCACCTACTATTTACCCGGGGCCGTTAAACCATTAAGAAAAATGATGTTTCGTGGGCCAGGACAATTTGTGCACTTCGTTGAGAGTGAAGCTAATTTCCTCTTGCTTTGTGGAAAATGTTGTTTACTCTCATTAAAAATTCCAGGAATTCTGCACCCTGAGCTGATCCAGGTGTGGTCCCAAAAGAGCAGGCAACAGGACTACCATTTCCTCCTGAGCACTTGGCTTTTGAGCCCTAACAGCTCCAAACAGGGCTTGGTGTTTGCCTCAGTCTCTACTTTTGGCTTATGCCTTTTCCCATGGTTCTGAGTTAATGCCAACTCACTTTCCCTGTCAGATTAATCCCCCTCACTAGAAAGTCTGAGGTTGAATGGGGCCACTCTCTGTCCCTCCTGGTTTTTGAACTGGAATTCTCCCTGTGGATTGCCATGTTGCCTCCTTCTTTGTATTGGGATGGCCACCATGACACTTGACCTCAAAAATCTGTCAAAGTCAGACGGCCTGCTGCCCTTTCCAGAGGCCACAGATGAAGAGGACAAAATGAGAAACTGAAGACCGATCTCTAAGGACACGACCACCGGGCTGCACCCAGGAGGCACTGGCTCCCCCTCGTTTTCAATGTTACTACTTTTTCAGTCCTTCTCAGCTGACAGAGCTTTACTTCCTGTTGGAGCCAACTTTAAGCCATTTTCCAGGTCTGTTTTTCTGAACTCCTTCTTGGAAATGTAATTAAGCTGCAAGGGGAGACAGCTGCACTCTTTGCATTTGCCATCAGGTCAGGAAGTGACATTCCTGGATAATCAGAATTTCCGTGATAGATGGAAAGTCCAACCCCAGAGAAGGCTTGTGGTTGATGAAATTAAGGTTTTTCCAAGTGAGGATGATAAGGAGCCACGTAAAATAAACTGTGACCTTGGAAACTGACGTGTACCAACAAATGTAGGCAGAAGGATGGAAGTCTACAGAGAGGATAGACAAAGGAAGACCAGCGATAAACCAATGTCAAGGTTTGTTCAGCTGCAGCCAAGGGAGTAAGGCACTGTGTCTGGCGTTCTGGTGTATCTCATCCTGGGTTTTAGGCAAACCAGTCCACTGCATCAGAAATTTCAGGCTCTATATAGGTTTTGGTTATATATATAAAAAAAATGTGTCTGCAATTACCTGATTCCCTTTAGCTTACTTCCACCCCTAGTGAGTAAACTTCTGGTTAATAATTTGGCTTCCCTGAAATTCTTTTTTTAATTTATTTTTTATGGCTGCCTTGGGTCTTAGTTGTGGCACTGGGATCTTCGTCGAGGCATGTGGGATCTTTCGTTGCGGTGTGCAGGCGTCTCTCTAGTTGTGGCAGCAGGTTTTCTCTTCTCTAGTTGTGGTGCACGGGCTCCAGAGTGCATGGGCTCTGTAGTTGTGGCGCGTGGACCCTCTGGTTGAGGTGCGCGAGCTCAGTAGTTGTGGCATGCGGGCTTAGTTGCCCCACGGCATGTGGGATCTTAGTTCCCTGACCAGGGATCAAACCCACATCCCCTGCATTGGAAGGTGGATTCTTTACCACTGGACCACCAGGGAAGTCCCTGGCTTCCCTGAAATTCTGATGTTGGGAAGAGGCTGCCTGGGATAGTAGTCATGACTATTTTGTTAAATAGATGAGATATTTCTGACCCATCAAAGCTGAGGACAAGATTCTGTGTCTGACTCGACCCATCCATGAGCTCTTCCCTGTTAGACACAACCACCTACTGGAAACTTGAAAAGCTCCCAAATCTCTCCTGGGTTCAGAGACACCTGAAGCCTCTTACATGTCTCTCCTTGTCCTCCTGCCTTTCCTATGGTGTTCAGTTTGTAGTCTCCATACTGCAGACTTGGAGAGGGAAGTGACCTGCCTGGGCTCCTGCAGTGAGCGCATGTAGCAGCTGCGACTCCTAACTCCCGTTAATGACTGAGATCACAGTACACAGTTGCCTGCACTGGTTCTGGGTATTTTGCTGCACTGCTCACCCATTAACTTCCCTTCCTGGAAAGATGTTTTAAAAACCACTTTGCTTCTGGAATTGGGCTGTTGGCATGCTGCAGGCCTGGGTTAAATCTCAGTACAGCTTTCTCGTTAAGGAAATAGGCTGAGTGGTGAGGTTAGACCACGCTGAGGAGGATCTTAAATGTTTGCTGGGAAATTCTCGAAGAATTTTGTAGGGAATTGGGAGACTTCAGCTTTTTCAGCTAAGAGGCAACCTGCCCATATATGAATTTTTGACTGTGTAGAGAATTGATTAGAGAAGACCAGGACTGGAGGGGTCTGTTATAATGGTCCAGATGCCAGAGGATAAGAGTGGGATTAGCAATCGAGATGGAGAAACAAAGTTAGAGGAGATTTTGGAGGAACGCTATGCAGAATTGGCAGAGAAGTGTTTTATGAAGGGTGAAGTTTAAAAGGTTCATGGAAGGCCATTTAAAACTTTATTAGTTATATGTTTATTTTTATGTGTTGAAGTCCCTGCCTGCCATGGTCTCATGTGAATGACATGGCAGAGGTCTGAAGAAAATGGACATGGAAATGGCAGTGTCTGGAGGACTCATAAGGTTCAGAAAGCTCTGCTTCTCAAAACCTGTGAGCAATATGCCCTGCTATGCCTTCATGGTCCCAGGAAGAAGTTCTGACCCCAATGGAGAAAGCTTGTAGTGTCTCCCATGCCTCATTATCAAACTGGAAACACAGAAGTTGAGTAAGGAAGAGAAAAGTTACACCCACAAGGAATTGCCGGACTTTACTACTTTATATCTCAACAATCTAAGAATCATTCATTCACTCATTCATTCATCCACTCATTCACTCAGCAGATACCATTGAGTGCCTATAATGTATCAGGCACCATACTGGAAATTTAATGGTGAGCGAAACCAGGAGTGGTCATAGCCCTGGTGGAATTTACAGAATCCAGAGGAAAAGACAGATGTTAATCGATCTCATAAACAAATAGAAAACTGCCCCTGAGATAAGTGCTAAGGAGAGACTTGCGGTGCTCTGAAGCCTGAGAGTGGGAGGATTTGGCACAATCAGGGACGTCTGTGAAGTATTCCCAAGGAAATATCTTACACTGATATTTGAAAGGCTGGAAGGAGTTTAAGTGCACTAAGAGGTGGTGGGGAAGAGGGTTCTGGGGTGAGGAGGGGGGGACAGCATGTGCAAATACCCTGTAGCTTCAGGAGGCATGGAAAGCACTGAGGACAGGAAAGAAAGCTGTTGTGGCCAGGGGGAGAAAGAAGGGACAGGAGGCTGGAGGGGACAAGGCCAGACCATGCCAGGTCTGTGAGCCATGGTAAGGGGCTTGTCTTTATCATTGCTTATCATGTTTAAAGTCTAATCACATCATGTTGTCTTCGCTATATTGCTTTTTTAGGATTATTTTCTATTTACAGCTAGTATTATTAATTTTTAATGTGTCATAGTGACTTATAGATTTTTTATAAAAATATATTTAAGATTAAAAATTGACTTGATTTAAATAAAAATAGTAATAGTCATACAGGTGGTAAGCAGAACTGTCAAGAATTGCAAACATGATGTGGAGTCAACTCTCATGGAAGGAGTGTTGGTGCTGATCACAAGTCTATTTACCATCCATCACCATACAGTTGACCCCTTTCGCTTATTATACCCCTTCCTCTCAGGTAACCACTAATCTGTTCTCTATATCTATGAGTTTTGTTTTGTTTTATTTTGTTTGTTTGTTTGTTTTGTTTTTGTTTTTTTTTTTAGATTCCACATGTGAATGAAATCATATGGTATTTGTCTTTCTCCATGTGACTTATTTCACTTAGCATCATACCTTCAAGGTACGTTCATGTTGTCGCAAATGGCAGGATCTCATTCTCTTTTTATGGCTGAGAAATATTCCATTGTGTATGTGTGTGTATATATATATATATATATATATATGAAAAGCAGTAAAGAATGGAGATTGTTGTACACTCTGCAAAGTGAAATAAGCCAGTCACAAAAAGACAAATACTTTATGATTCCATTTATATAAAATACCAATGAGTAGTGAATTCAGAGAGAGAAAGTGGAATGGTGGTTGCCAGGGGCTGGAGGAAGGGTAGAATAGCGAGTTAATGGGTGCAGAATTTCAGTTTTGCACAATGAAAAGAGTTCTGGAGATTGGTCTCGCAACAATGTGAACACTTAACAGTATTGAACTGTATGCTTAAGAGATGGTACATTTTTATTTACAATAACCAAGATATGGAAATAACCTAAGTGCCCATTTAATTGGACTTACAATAGGCTTTCTTAATCTATCCTCCATGTCTCTTAACCCCGCTTACTTGTTTTGCATCATTTTGTGTTCTTTTGCTGCACTTTGGTTTAATTTCTTTATATTTATCTTCCAGTTTTAAAATTTTCTCTGCCTGTGTGTCTACTCTGCTGTATAACCTGCATACTACATTTCTATTTGCAGTTGCTAAATATTTTAATTTGTGGACATTCTATTTGTTTCATTTTAAAATTTGCCAAGATCATTCTTTATAGTTTCTTGTTTCCTCACATTTTTTCTGTTAGTTTTTAAATTTTCTGTCTGATAATTCTAGTACCTAAAATCTTTGTGTTGTCCATTGCTTTGACTGGCTCTCACTGATGGTGACTTATTTCTTTCTATGTTTTGTGATTTTGATTGTGAACTGCTAATTTTTATTAAAACCTTACTTGTGGGAATTGTTTGAAGCCTGAATCAGAGTAGAATTTCTCCAGGAAGGATTTGTATTTGTTTCTGCTAACCTCCTTCTAGAGGCAGTTTTATTTCTTGTTCACCTTACTTTGTGGGTGTAGCCCTTAGATGCTCCAGTTTTACACAGTGGACTTCTCTTACATATTCCACTTTAGGGGCCGCCAGACTTTCTCTCCTGCTCCATACTCTGTGTAGCCGTCTAAATAGCAGCATAAGGTCCTGAGGGCATGGCAGAGGTCCTTTAGGTAAAAGATAGTTCCAACACTCTCTTTCATCCAAGGGTTTCTGTTTTCTCTTTATCTCTAGAGTCCTCAGAGCTTTTTAAATATTTTAATTTTTCATCTTTTAATATTTTATCCAGTATTTTAATTGTTTCAATTGCAAAATTATTTAGGGTATTTAGCTCTCCATGTCAGTCCAGGGTCCTCTTTAAGCTTCACATTTTCTTTATATAAAAACCATTATCTCATATTCCTTTCTTTGTTACTGTTTTGATTTTGCGATATGTGTATATATGTGTGTGTGTGTGCGCGCGCGTGTGTGTAAATAAATAAGTAAATAAATAAATAAAAATAAAAATATAAATATAAATATAAATAAATATATATATATATATATATATATATATATAGCTTCAGTTCTGACTCCTGACTTCAGGTAGAACCTGTGATCCTCTAATTAATAGGCTTGTGAAAAAGTTTTTTTCTCTTGAGATTACATTTATTTATACAAAAGTTTCATGGAGAGGAGTATAGCAATTAATTTTTTCTTGTGATAAAACTGAAGGTTGAGAATAGTGTTTAAAAATAAAATTAAATATAAATTTAAATTAGGAAAAGGAACATGGTCTTCAAACTTATACCTGTGCTATATCTTATAACTCTGTTTTTCTGTCTGTAATCATAAGAATATCTTTTGCTAATGTTTGTTAAATTGTCCTGTAGACATGTGGATTTCCACATTTGTGTTGTCTGCCATTATCCTGTAACTATAACTCTCTAGGCCTTGCTAATAATTGTCATACAAGCATAACTTGTGAAATCCTGGTCTATAACAGATATATGTTTCTAAATTTTTCTTTTTGATTATGGTGTTATCAGGCTCACTTTGTCTGCCTCTTCTCCCTTTCACCGTGGAATTATTAATTTATTCCCAGACTCTAACACATTCTTTGTCTTAAGTGTTAGAAAGATTTTTTTTCTATGCAGCCCACAATGAGTTCAATATGCTTGTATCTGCACTCCCAACTGAGTGAAGGTAGAAGCTGTGTCTTACTCATTTCTGTGTCTAAATGGTTTATAATTTAGTAGGAACTCAGGAATATAATAAATATAATAGAAACATTAGAAGAAAAAAAGCGTCAAAATCCAAGTTTTTGAATAGCAGTTAATCTGCTATTGAGGCCACCTGGCTTTCTTCAGGGTGCGAGACGTCTGAGTGGGGTCCAGCAGGGGCAGGGTTGGTGTTCAGAACCTGCCACTCAGCCCAGTCCTCTGATTCTGTCTCTCTTAGGCCACCTGGCTGCCAACAGCTCCAGCTAAAGGAGCACCAGAGTGTGGGTAATGGGACCCAGCCACCACAGGAGGCTGGGGAGGGAGGTTGGCCCAGTACTTGTCATCTCTGCATGATGGCTCTGTGGTCCTGGGGAAGCTACAAGCCTGAGACTGCTCCCACCTCCCCTCCCCATGCAGGGAGGCCCAGCATTTTGTTCCCTCCTATTAACTGTGCATAACAACAAGGAGTGAAACCAAGTGATTTAAGTAATAATTTATTATATTCAGTTCACCATTAATAGCCATCTAGTGTTTCCTTTGCCCTTTTAAATGAGTCTTTGTTCTGATATTCAGCTCTTTTGTGTATTCCATAAGCTTTTAATGCATGCCTTCCCTCCCTCCCTCCCTCCCTCCCTCCTCCTGCCTTCCTTGAGCTTTGAAGCACTAGTGTCTTTCTAGAAGCAGCTGAGCCACCTCTCATCTAGCATCCTTGTCCCATTTAATAGGGAACTTGAGTGTTAGTTTATGAGCATGAACTCCCGGCTGCGTGCTGAGAAGTGCAAGGGAAAAGGATACAGTCTTTGCTCTGGATCAGTTTTCAACCTAACTGGGGGGATGAGGCTCATCCATCATGAAGCGGTCAGAGGAGGAAGGAGGGGACAGTATTTGTCAGTGTCAGCAAAGTTCGGCCTTGCTGTGAGGAAAGCTCCCTGGAGGAAAGGACTGAAACCAGTTCTGAATGTTGGTGTGGATTTGAGGAGGAAGTAGAGGAGAGGGCAGCCCACGCAGAGGCCTAGTGGGAGCACAAGTGTGGAATTGGGGAAATCTGGCATGAGGGCAGGTGAGGTAAAGTCAGGGAAGTGAACCTTAACCAGGCTATTGCTGATTAAGGGAGCCTTTTGTCTGCCTGCTTGCTAGTTTGTCTCACCTATGGGATCAGCTGGCCTATGAGCCTCCTTTTCTTAACCCCATGGTTTCTGGGGTGTGGAGAGCCCGACCTTACAGAGGAAGTCAGGCAGTGGCCCCAGTGCAGTTTTAGGTTTTCTTAGTTTATTTACTTTCACAGCTGTATTCTCGTGGGCTCTGTGTGTGTGTGTGTGTGTGTGTGTGTGTGTGTGTGTGTGTGTGTGTGTGTGATCAGGTATGTGTGAATGCACACCTTGGCTCTCAGGGACTCTCATCAGACAGTTATGTTTCTGGATTTGGCGCTGGAGTGGTAATAACTGAACTGGGGCAGCAGGGGCCATAGCTTTGAGTCACTGAGGCTGTGAGACCCTGGGCCCCTGAAGAGGCCCTGATAGCAGATCTGTCCCTACCTCAGGCCTGTTGGGCTCCCTGATGGTGGAGGATGGGCCTAAGCATGGGGAGACAGGGAAGCCTGGACCTTTGGAGGAGCTGAAGGAGCGCCCACACAGGTCCGTCCTCTTGAGCAAGGTCCCGGGGCTCTGGGGGCACATTGAGGGTCCCATAGTCAGGGTGTGCCCACAGCCCAGTGCACTGTTCCCTTCTCAGAAGGAAACACCATGCTGGGGGAGGGGGTCTCACTGGCCTTCCAAGGAGCCAAGGTGCTAACAGACTGGACTGCCCAGGGCACAGATCATCCTGGAGAGTGAGCTGAGGAGGGAGACGATGTGGAGGGACCCCATGGTCTGACTCTCCGGGCATCTAGGAGCCTGTATTCATATGCTCACTTCGGGGTGTCTCTTGGCTAAAATGTCTTAAAAATGAGGCCTCAGGGGAAAAAAAAATTAAGATTTCTTTTTAATTTCTGAAATTAGATATTAGTTGAGAGCAGCAAAATAAGACAACATTACCTTTAATTCCAAATTATGGCAATCCAATGATGTGGAGACCTACTTCTTTACTCAGATGTCTTTTGGGAAGAGCATATTATTTCTTTGAAATAAATACTCAAAGAAATTGCTTGAGATGGAGGGTAAGACCCCAGGGGCATGCATGTAGAAAAATAGATGGGGCATCTTTGAAACTGTTATGCTCAAGGCATCAAAAGAAATTTGCAGGCTTCCCTGGTGGCGCAGTGGTTGAGAGTCCGCCTGCCGATGCAGGGGAC
>NC_041231.1:46740300-46740964 GCF_002837175.3 Physeter macrocephalus | reverse complement strand
AAAAAAAAAAAAAAAAAGAAAGAAAAAAAAAAAAAAAAAGAAAGAAATTTGCCTCATTCCTGAGAGGAAAGTTGGTAGGAAATTTAGGTGAATAGAAAGAACTGAGGGTCCAGTGGGGTTGGGGAAAGCCAAGAGAGATCCTCCAGGGCCAGAAGCGAGGGGCAACAGGATTGGATACAGGTGACAGCAGAGGGACAGGCAGCTAACATCTATGTGACAATAAAAGGACACATTCTTTTAATGGCAACAGATGGCCACAGGGTCAAGCATGCCTGGGGGTTTTGGTTGGGCCACCTTGTACAAAAGTAGCCGGAGAGGTTCTGTGCTTAGGATTTTAGAGAGAGAACCGAGTCTCATCCAGTTTAGGTTTTGACATGAAACAATTAACCCGAGGCCACATGGTGAACAGAGGAGGAAGGTCTTCCGATTTCTCCTGTGACACTCAGTCATTCTATTTCTGAACTTAAACCTCAGTTAGCAGATATTGTCTCTCTTCTATGTACATTCATTTCCAGATGCCTTTAAATTTGCTCTAGAAATACCAACATCCTCTTTCTGCCTAGTCAGGAAAGAGCAGAAAAAGAAAGCTGAAATGTCATCTCGAACACTGACTGCAGCCCCTGGACCACGTTCAGCCAAGGGATGGTGGGAAGGCGGGGGTGGG
>NC_041231.1:46734610-46740195 GCF_002837175.3 Physeter macrocephalus | reverse complement strand
GGTGTCGGGGGGGTGGGCAGGAAGGAAGGATGGGAAGTGGGGGAGGTCAGGAAGGCAGCTTCACAGTCAGGTCAGATGTGTTTCTTCCTGTTGCTGCAGCTCAATTCCCTTCCTCTGTGTTCCCCAAGGACTGACTGTGCAGATATCTGATGTCACGCAGGCCAGTGAGTTTTTGCTGAAAGCCTAGACCCGTTCTTCCCTTTTACAAGCTTTGTGGTGCTGCCCCTTTAAGACTTTTCCTTGGCTTTACCTCTTCCCTTCGTCCCTAACAAGCCTAAGACCAAACCGAGAAGAATGAAGCCAGGGTAAATTGAGAAAATATTTGAAAGCTATTAAGTGTGGCTACAAGTTTATTGCAATTCTTAAGTTAATTATATCCTTTTTGACTTCCAGCCAGTCCCTCACTGGGCTTCCATATAGACTTGGCCACCTATCCCAGCCTCAGGCTGGCGGCATGCCTATCTGTCTGCCTCGTTCCTTCCCTCCCTCCTTCCCATCACCTCTTCCCCCCTCCCTCCTGCACAATTAAGTCAGCAATCCTCTGTAGCTACTACCTCCTGGAACTTAAATGTGGTCAGGGCTGTAGTGGGTATAAAGAATTTGAAGTGTGTGTGTATTTGTATCCCTGTGAGGGGAAGGGACATGGTAGATAGTGGAAGATCATGTATATAAATGCTTTCTCTTACCTCGCCCACAAACATTTATTTTAGCTTGTACCTTACAAAGTGTTATCCCCTGGTCATTTAAATCTCATGAATCCTTTGTACAAGTAGGTGTTATCACTGTACATCCAGGTGTTTATGGATGAAGAAACTGAGGCTCAGAGAAATTTTACAAAGGGATTGATTGCACAGCTGTTAGGTGGCAGAACAAGATGGGATTCAAGACCAGGTGTTCAATTCTAAGTTGTGTGTGTGTGTGTGTGTATGTGTTTCCTCTCTACACTACACTGGTTCTCAAATAACAATAGAATTGTACCTTTGTATAACATTTAAGAGTACAAAAGGAAGTTCATTCATATTGCCTTATTTAATCATTAAAACATTATGATGTGGGTGCTGTCCCTATTTGGGGGTTCTTTAGGAGTTCTCCTCCCGGATCCACCCCCAGGTTGGCATTGGGAGCTCCCTGACCTCTAGCTTCCTGACCCTCTGTTTATTGGTTTAGAGTCCCGAGCCAGGTGAGGTCACTCAGCCCCTTCCCCGGGAATTTTGAGAATGAAAAAGGTCAGCATGTAAACACAGTGGTTGAGAGTGCCCATTTTCTGTCAGGTCAGCTAGGACCAGAGAAAGCCAGTGTACAGTAAGACAAGAGAGCAAAGAGGCTGGGGAACAGCAACAGAACCAAGAGATGAGGAGAAGCAGAGCTTCCTGAACGTCCTGCAGGTCTTCAATCTTTGATTCTATTCCATGAGAGTCAGCAGCTTCTCTTCCCTTAGATTCTGTATGACACTCCTGTTCCCTGCCACTAAAATCTTTTTTGCTTATACTGTATACTAGGGTTAGGATTTTCTTACTTGCAACCAAAAGAATCCTGAAAAATACATATCAGAAAATGGAAGCAGTGAACTAAGTGCTAAATATAGGTACAAGAAGTGAACGATAGGAGTTAGAGGATGGAGCTGTTTTTGCTGTTGTGTTGCAGGAGATCTCATGAGCTGGTCTTTGAAGCCTTGCTCACAACCTACATGTATGTAACCATTTGGCAAACCCTGTGGAGGGGAAAGAAGAATACACAGGAACCATCTTTTAGGAAGTTTCCGAGCATAGCAGATGCTTTCGGTACTCCTGACACATTCCGTCAGACTGCCTCTGATTTCAGCTAAAGCTGTGGTGGACAGCTCTTGTGTACTAACAGCATCCCACCTCAAGGGTCTGTCTTGCTTCTCTTGGCTTTTCTGTCTCAGTGCTTTCTCCAAAGCCACGGGAGCTCTCTCAGCCCATGAGCAAGCCCAGAGATTTGGAGGTTGGAGAGAAGCTAACCCCAACTGAGATTGGAGGATCTGCTTCCAAGATGGCTTACTCTCATGGCTGATAAGTTGGTACCAGCTCTTGGCAATAGGCCTCCGTTCCTCCCCACGCGGAATCACCACGGGACTGATTGAGTGTCCTCACAGCATGGTGGCTAGCTCCCTCCAGAGGGGCAGTCCAAGAGAGCAGGGAGAAGCCACGTTGCCTTTTGTGACCAAGCCTTAGAAATTACACACTGTCACTTCTGCAATATCATGTTGGTTATACCTGTTCAATTTGGGATAGGACCACACAAGAACATGAATACTGTATCAGAGGTAAGGGTCACTGGGGCTATTTTAGAGGCTGATTACCATAATGCCCCTGTGGACAGCCCTCAGCCAATAGGGGATGTAAGCCAGAGGACAAAATGCCCAGCCTCCTAATTCTCAAATAAATTCTGCATAGCTCCTCAGAAGCTCCCCAGAGAGGCTGAGCCCCAGTCTGCCATATCTGTAATCATCTGAAGTGCACACCCTTTGTTGGCTTCTCCTTCTTCTTAGCCTTCTATTCCTCTCTCCCTCACTCCTGTTTCCTGTGATTCACCTCCCAAACAAACTCTTTCACTGAAGTACTTGTCTAATGCTTTTGGAGGAACCTAAACCAAAACACAAAGGTAGTACGTAAAATAATTTCGTTTGTTCATTTGTTTTAATATTTATTTATTTGGTTGCACCGGGTCTTAGTTGTGGCACGTGGGCTCCTTAGTTGTGACAGGAGGGCTCCTTAGTTGTGGCATGTGAACTCCCAGTTGCGGCATACACGTGGGATCTAGTTCCCTGACCAGGGATTGAACCTGGGCCTCCTGCATTGGGAGCACCGAGCCTTACAAACTGCACCAGCAGGAAAGTCCCTCGCTAGGTCTATTTTTATACACAGGAATATCAGGCTTGCTTATTCCCACAAGCCCTCAAAAAATGGAAGCAACAGTCATGCTTGTCCCTCTCCACATGAATCTTTAGTAAAAAGCAAAAGATTCATTCGATTATGAAGAGAAGTACAAGTATAGATTAAAATAGTTTTGAAATGGTGTGGAGCTGATCACGAAGGTATGTGATGTGCTGCGCTGTTGGAATATTGATGGTTAACCATGTAGAGGAAGCTCACAGAGGGATAACATGGTCATGAAAGCTTCGTGGAAGCAGCAGGAATTGAGAGATGGAGGGATTGGGGGAAGGGGCAAGAAGAAAGGCAAGAGGAAGGCAGCTTTAGCAATACCATGGGCGAGGCAGGGAACAGAGAAGAGGGATGTGTCTCGGGGAGGAGTGGTCAGTGCGTGGGACAGTCTACCAGGAAGGGGCTGGGGCAGACTATCTGTTGGGAAGGCCATTGTGACAGTCCAGTTAGAGGTTAGAAGGGCTTGTACGTCTGGAAATGAAGGATGGAAGTGAAGAGCAAGATCTTACAGAGCAGGACACACCAGGGCTTCCTTCCCAGGACCAGACAGACAGGATTGAGGAGCCTGCATTGGGTTTCAGAAAGGACTGTGAGGTTAGCAGTTCTTTTATTCATTCATAAATACTTATTAAATACTTATTAAATATGTGCTCTTTTAAGCATAGGGCCATAGCAGTGAACAAGATCATGAAACTGTGTCCTCAACAAGCATGTTTTCTGTAAGGAACTATCTAGGAACCTCCCTTAGGATCCTAAAGGCAAGTGCATGCTAGGAAATGGATTCTGGACTTCCTCAGAGCTGTGTCCTCAGAATCAGTCACAGCTAGTTCTCCTTGGTTTGCTCATTCCAAGTTTCCCCACAAAATGTCCTGTTCCCTTTGGCTGCTCTCACCTTCTGCTGTGGTGTACATCACACCCTCAGCATTACTCATTAACATCTGTTCATGTGCATGGATGTCTTATTGTCACTGTGATTACAGCCATGGTGCATATTAGGGAAACAGGACTTGGTGATTATTCATAAAATAATCAGAAGCCTAAGACACTGCCAGTGCCATGCCTGTGACTCAATACAAGTTCAAATTCAGCAGTATCCAAGTGGTATGCAAGGCCATGCAAATCATCCCTTCATCTTAGCCTCCTCCTCTTCTATCCCTATGGAACCACTTGAGATACTCTACACGTGTCCTGTCCTTCCAGGCCTGTGTGTCCTGGCTCATGCTTTTCCTGGAAAGCCCTACTTTCTCACATATTGAGTTCTTACTCATTTTCTGAGCCTCAGCTCAAATCCCATCTCTTCTTGGAAGCCTTCCTGGAATGAGTTGCTCTCTGCTCTATGCTGTGAAGGCCTCTGTTTGCATCTTGCTTGCAGCCCCTTAATGCTCCCTTTCTTGTTTTATAGTTCTTTGGACAGGTTTCTTTCTCATGAAGAGACTGCAGGCTGCTCAAGGGCCCAGGTCTTATTTTGGTATTTCCAGGTGCTCTGCAATAGTGGAGATTCAGTGTCATCTTTGCTAAATCAACAGATGGAAGGCATGGCTGCTGCTAAAGCTGATGCCACCTTGACCACTGATGCTGAAACTGATCAGCTCATCAGATGATGGGAATGAGACTGGCAAGGTCTTGCTGCCTGCTAGCACTTGAGGGAGGTGATGATGCTATATGGCTCGAGGGATGCAAATGTGGGTGCTCTGGCATTGACATCTTATATTATGAAGTCCCAGCACATGTGCTCTGCTCCATTTTTCAAACGCATGTTTGCCTTCCCTAAGTTCTACGGAGACGTGAATCTGGGGAAAGTTCTGAATGCAAGCCCCATAGTGCTCAGGCGGCCTGTGTTTGTGTTACTCTTAGTCACTTAAGTCCTTACATTTGGAATCATTTTCACTTCCTTGAAGATGGAACTAGAAAGATTCTTTGAAACTTCAGAGTGGGAAGTCTGAATCTGACTTAATAGCTTAGGAAAATAATATTTAAAAAGAGTTTATATTAAAAAAGGCCAGGGCCTCTTAAGATAATAGATTTAGAGGCCTCCTTTACCTCTTCAAATGCACACGTTTTTATCAACGTAAAAAATGCTTGTTAGGGCTTCCCTGGTGGCGCAGTGGTTGAGAATCCACCTGCCGATGCAGGGGACACGGGTTCGTGCCCCAGTCCGGGAAGATCCCACATGCCGCAGAGTGGCTGGGCCTGTGAGCCATGGCCACTGAGCCTGTGCGTCCGGAACCTGTGCTCCGCAACGGGAGAGGCCACAACAGTGAGAGGCCCGCGTACCACAGAAAAAAAAAAAAAAAAAAAAAAAGCTTATTAACTCTAA
Organism: Physeter macrocephalus; assembly: GCF_002837175.3. Lineage (NCBI taxonomy): Eukaryota > Metazoa > Chordata > Mammalia > Artiodactyla > Physeteridae > Physeter > Physeter macrocephalus. The sequence goes on along the minus strand of NC_041231.1, from coordinate 46,734,972 downwards.
GCACTTCTCTTATTGATCTTCTCTTATTCTGAGAGTCACCCTAAAATCAGACAAGGGTTTAGAATTTCTGATCACTGCCTTAAAAAGTCGGGTCATATACACGGTGCCAGGCCTGGTACTAATCCATCCCATGTCTGTGATTTCATCCTCTCCATGGGGTCTAGGTGTTGAGTCAGTAGAGGTAGAAAAGCAACCAGGCCTTTTCTCTCTTAAATTAAGATACTTATATCTAGTGTTTGCAAAGTGTTTTCACAGCTATTATCACATTTGCTTCCTAAGACTAAGGAGATTTGGAAGATTATCCCTTTTTTTTTTTTTTTTTTTTTTTTTTTTTTTTTTTTGTGGCACGCGGGCCTCTCACT
>NC_041231.1:46624288-46734455 GCF_002837175.3 Physeter macrocephalus | reverse complement strand
TTTGTGGCACGCGGGCCTCTCACTGCTGTGGCCTCTCCCATTGCGGAGCACAGGCTCCGGACGCGCAGGCCCAGCGGCCATGGCTCACGGGCGCAGCCGCTCCGCGGCCTGTGGGATCCTCCCAGACCGGGGCGCGAACCCGGTTCCCCTGCATCGGCAGGCGGACGCGCAACCACTGCGCCACCAGGGAAGCCCTATCCCATTTTATAGGGAGAAAATTAGGGCTCAGAGAAATGGAGTGATCCATCCAATATCACACAGCTTAGAGTGGTAGAGCCCAGTTCTTTTGACCAGTATTCAATGCCCCTTCTGGCAGGACCCAAATCTGCCTGTGATTCCAATCCAGCACTCCTTTCAACACCTACTTCCTACTTCATGCTTCCTTATAAGCACACATCTTGTATTCTTTACCTCAGTTGGCTGTCAGCTGGCCTCTGTAAGGTGACAATGGCTGAAAATAGCTTATGGTATGACACTGCCCAGCAAGATTTCATTTTTCCCCAAGAATTAACAAAACAGAAGCCTACATGGGAGAGTTTGGGTTTGGTGACAGGTCCATTGTGGGGTTGCTTTGGTGGCCAGGGGGTCTTCTTGGTGTCCCTTATGACAAACATATAAGCAAGCATGTATTTTCATAGATCTGAACCCCAGTGTTGATGGCACAAGAGAAGAGAAAGAAGGAGGAACTGAATGGGTGTCTTGTGAACAGTTTCACGTTGTGGACCTTGGTAGGTCCTGGGGGACGAGACCTTAGAGCCCCCAATTTAGTTGGCCTGCAGGCTAAGCTGAATGCAGAAACAGCATGGCTTTTCAGATAGACTTTTCTGTATTTTCTCACCCACTTGGATGAGGCCAAAGAAAAAAACAACCTGTTTCTTTATTAATGATGCTTTCTGCAGAGTTAGATTAAGCACTGATTAAAGGCAGATGCTTCCAAAGTATAAATGTAAGTACCATCTCAGTCACTCTCCGGTTACAGGGTTTCCTACACGATTCTTTAAAATCACTTTGGCTCTCTTCCCATTTCCCTTCCTCTATGCTCTCCACCCAGCTTTGGAGCTGCCCCTCCCAGAAGGGCTTCAATTGCCAGGAGCAGGAGCTCGGACTCTGTGAGAGACTTGCCCTGCGGAGAGCTTCAAGAGGTACCACAGGGGCTGCTGCCTGGAGCCACCTTACCAGGAGGCAGGTAAGTCCTCTGGGCTGGGGGCAGCCCTGTTCTTCTGTCCTTTCAGGACTGGACCTGCCACTATGGAACTTGCTCTGTTTTTTTCATCAGGACAGAGTACAGGCCTTTTGTAACCTTTTCCTGCTCAAATCAGAGGCAGAGACCAGGTATAGGATACATGGCTCAGGTGATGGGGTCCCTCAGGTGGTTATCCTCCTTTCAAATGCTCTGAGAGGGCATGAGGGCATGGGGACAGGAGATGGCTGGCTGGCTGGCCTGGTAGGTGCTTGCAACCCTCGACTTTGTGTCAGGAATTGGACTTTTCTAGAAATGATGTGCTCAAGTCTTGTGTCCATCTGAGGCTATGGTGCAAATCCTCCAAATATTTTCTGAATTCCCTGTGGCCAATTAACTTAATCAGAAATTGATGTACATGAGGGGTTTTGTTTGTTTGTTTGTTTTGTTTTTGTTTTTTGCTGAAGAGCTAGCAACTTAATCTTGGGATTGGCTTTGGACTGAGATCAAACTGTGTTAAAGTCTGTTCAAGTTCACTTTCTTTCTGATTTTCTTATGGGATCTATGAAGGAGGAAGAGTATATATATATTCTTGTAATCCACATTAATGTACATAGCTTATGAATCACCAAAGTTAGGAACTTGTTATGCAGACCACCACCCAAAATGGATGAAGGGGCATCCTGTAGGATATATCCACCATTGGGTTGTCTGGCTTGGATGAGTGGGAGGGTGTCATGGTGGGGCCAGTGGAATGCCTGTGGGAGTGACGTGAATGGGGCGGTGGTGGTGAGGCTGATGTCCAGGGAAGAATGTCACACACAGTGAGGGTGCTGTCGACCCAGCGCAGCCCAGCTGGAAGCTGTGTGGCTTTCTCCTCCTGACTCCTCTCTCAGGAAGGGGTGTCTTAATTGGAGTATGAAGAACTAGGCAGGTAGGTGGAATTGCATGGTAGTGACTGTTTGGGACTGAGATTCTCCAGCACTTACAGTATCATAGGCCAGTGTCTCCATTTCTCTAAGCCCTAATGTTTTCTTCTGTAAAATGTGGATGATAATATAATATCTACCCTGTAGCTCTCTTGGGAAATTATGAGAGATTATCCATTTAAAGTGTTTGACAGTGCTTAGCTTATGGCTCAGAACTCGTACTAACCTCAGTGTGGACCTTTGGCATTTTAGGTTGTGTGGACCAGATCCACGCCAAAAGGTTCTGGTTGTGCAGCTGCAATCCTTTTGTGACTTCCCCTTACTGGTTAGGGTAAACTGTAAGGGTCAGGTTGTCCAGTTTGGCTCCTTACCTGGAGGGAAAATTAGAGAGAAACACTAGTCAAAGGAAGATGTAAGGTTAAAATCTCTGCCTCTTAGGAGAAGAATTCACCTTAATTCCAGATGAATATTTCCTTTCAGAAATCCCCCAAGGATAATATTTATCTCATGAGGTTGCTCTGAGGATTAAATGAGATAGTAATTTTGCCTGGAACAAGGTAGACATCCTTAAATGACATCTATCATTGTGAAAATGTTTGTGATATCATGTTAATTAAAAAGTTCATAGGGTAAAATTGCATACCCATCATAATGACAGCTATGTAAATTTATCCACAGAAAGACTGTGGAAAAGAAATATACCAAAATGTTAAAATTTGCATGTGTTAGGTGGCTTTGGTGAGTGATCATTTCCTTGTCTTGTTTTCTAGATTTTATTTAATGGATGATTCTATCAGCCCAAGCCCTGGCAGGAAACAGATGGCACATTCAAACTGGGCATTTTGAGGATGTTTTATTGAAGGGACATTTTACAAAAGTTCAGGCAGAGTTACAGTAACAGAAACAAGTGACAGTGGTTCTCAGGTGTGCTGAGAGTGGGGAGTCATTACACCCTGCATCTGAAGGGGCAGGGGGAGGTGCTGTATAACTGGAGGAGAAGCTGTGTGGATGGGCCGCCTGATAGGAGCTGTGGTGCGTGCAGCCATCAGGGAGAGAGTTGGGAAAGAAGTCTCCAACCTCGTTCTCCCTTATTTTCTGGGTCTCTTGCTGGTGCCTCCCATTGGCCAAACTCAACCAAAAGCCAGAGTTCAAGGGACTCAGTGAGGGGTCCACGTGGATCAGCTTCATGGGCACTGAGCAGGGTGGGGAAGGATGGGGAGAGACCTGTAGGGCAAACTGAAGATGGCCAGCACAGTAAGGTTATGTAGCTTTTGTAATTATAGGTAAAGTCGTAAATAAGAAACAAAAGCCCTTTGCTACCCTCAGTGCTTTCACACATGCATACTCTTCCCTCTTTCCTTTCAGCTCCATGGCTTCCAGTCTTTGTAACCATGCCCTACTCTGGGCTCCCACAGCCCCCGGTGCTTTCCCTAGTGTAGCCACACTCATTGTGTGGTTTCATCCTTTGTCCTTAACTTACCTGATTCCCCACACCATTGTAAGACCCTTGAGGCTGGGATGGTGTTTTATATCACTTTGCATTTCCAGCACCCAGCACATGAGTGAATGAATGATTGGAGTTCAGATCTAAATACCTCTATAAAGCTATAGATTTGAATTAAGGTCCAGAGCTACCTAATCTTAACAAAGAGTGAATTCCCAAAGAATTTAGGGCCTCTGTTTAAGGAAGTGAGGCTTTGGCTCTCTTTCCTAGATGAGTGTTTGTTTACTTTCTATTTAGTGGGAGTGGGCCTGTGAGCCTGCTGAACACAGGCTGGTCCTCAGAGGCCCTGACAGATGGCTCCCCAGCTCCCTTGCCAGTCTAGCCCATCACCTGATGGAGGTCTGGCAGAGCCTCCTCACAGGCCTCCCTGTCTCCCATGAATGCCCTGTGTCAAGTCATAATTCACATGTTGCTGGCCTCCTGGTTTAGGACTGCAAATTGAGATTAAGCTTGCTTCCTTTCTGACTCAAGGAGTTTTAGAGCCTGTCTTCATACCTGATATTGACTCTGTATTTTGATTCTCTATTTTGACTCTCTATTTTGAAGGAGAGGATGTTTTGAGCCCTTGAAGGATTTTTACAATCCTTTCACAATCCTATGGGAGTAACATACATGCATATAATTCAAATAGCTCAGGGGGAAAAAATGTTGGGAAGGATATAACATGAAAAATAAAATGTCTCCACCTTCACCTATATATCCAGTCGCACTGTTAACCATTTAAGTTTTTCAGTCTTCTGGTCATTGTCTCACTTAACTCTAAATAATTCTCTTATTCTTCTATTTCTTGATTTATCAAGTTTAAGTAAAAATTATTGAATTGCCCCTATGTGCGATGAGGGATTTAGCTTATTGACAGTAATCCATCTGCCTTTCTCATGATTTCTTCCAGTTTTTGTTCCTTATATTTCTAATTTGGTTTTGCACTTGATTACCTGTGTAATTTTAAGGGATAGACTTATACTTGTATTGCTTGATCCGTTGACCTTCCATAGAATGTCTTAATTCTCCACGTGTTTAGGATGAGGAAATTGATGCCTCTGAGCTTCCCCTCACCTTTTCTCTCCAACTCCAGCTTGCAGCAAAATTTTATAACATTGATAACATTTGAAGTCTATTCTGTAATTATAATTAATTTTGCTTTATGTATCAGATTGTTAAAAATCAAAAACTAATATATAACCTTTATGATATAAAGATTTTGTAGCTACTAGTCTCTAAAACCAAGTACTATATTTGGACCCATAAAGAAGGGGATGGACTCTCATGTCACTGACCTTCTGCTGCATGAAGGAGAACGTTCTAAGTGTCAAGGTCAAGTGGACTCTCTTTTTTTCCTGTTCTTATATTCTGTCGGCTGCTCAGATCATTTAGTTGGCTTCATATGTAAAATGTGACTTTCTGAAGAACATTTTGTTTCCATGGAATTTCTAATTACCTTTCTTTTTTACCTATTAATAAACCAGTTTTTTTTTAATTTTAATTTTTTTGGCTGTGTCGGGTCTTAGTTGTAGCACGCGGGATCTTTCTTTGCAGCATGCGGGCTCTTTGTTGCGGCCACGTGGGCTTCTCTCTAGTTGTGGCACTCGGGCTCCAGAGCTCACGGGCTCAGTAGTTGCAGTGCGCAGGCTTAGGTTCCCCGAGGCTTAGTTCCCCGACCAGGGATCAAACCCGTGTCCCCTGCATTGAAAGGCAGATTCTTAACCACTGGACCACCAGGGAAGTCCCCATCTATAACAAATTTTGACATGTGCAGTTTCAGGAGTTGTCAGTTTTATTTTGTGTTATTTATATTTATTAAGTCTCTTTTCCTCAAGGACCCAGTCAAAATACCCCAGGGTCAGAACAGCGGGGCCAGAATGTCCAGTTTCTTCTTTAATAGTCTCATTATTATGGCAGCAGCCCTCCACTGGATTTCTTGCTGCAACTTAGCATAAGGTCCAGTTTTTGCCATCCAGGGTCTTTCCTGACTTATCCATTTTATAGGATCAACTAGCATTCATATGCTGTTTACTGCAAAAGACTTCATGCTTGTCTTAAATATCTTTTATGAGCTCTAGAGCCAAATTCAGTAGAGTCTCATTATATGCTCACTTCATTTATACAAATTCAGTTACATATGTTTATGAGAGAGAGGTGAGGGAAGAAATAGAAGGGAAGAGGAACGGAGGGAAGAGAAGAAGAGAGAGAATAATTTAAATAGTATGGCCAATTCCATTATCCAGGAGTGTCCATAAAGATCTTGACCCTGAATGAATGCAGGACAGAATGCACTGAATCTACGGTCCCATATTTGGTTTCTGTTGACATATGGCTCACACTTTGTGAGTACTGCATTACCCTTAGTGTGTTTAAAGACACATATATTGCCCTTACCATGGCCTTTAAACAGAATCCAACTACTTTCTTCACTGAAGAAAGAGGTTCTATTGAATTTGTTGACCAGTGAGTTGGGATGCCTCTTCAATATGGCACCTCCCTAAGGGATTTGCAAGGGAAGTTTTGACTATGTTTTTTGTTTTTGTTTTTTTCTTATGTGCTTTTTTTCAGAGGCTAACACGTGTAAGCTGTGATTTCTCTGTATTCAAGTGCTTCCCGGTTCTCTCCACTTGCAGGTCCCATCAGTGGCTTCAACTCCATGTGTTTTAATCTGAATCTATTCCCCCAAAGCTTTCTCCATCCCTAGTGCTCTCTATCTGAGCGAGTGGCACTGTCGACTCACTTGCCGAAGCCAGGATCCTTGGCTCTTTCCTGTCCCTTAAATCCCTCTCTTCCCATGAATCACTTGTCAAGGCTGTTTCTTAAGTGACTCTCAAATCCAGCTGTAATGCACTCCATTAGGTCATCCTCAGTGGTTATGACCTGTTGCAACAGTTTCCAAGCTCATTTCTCCTATTCTGGCCTTCCCAACTCCTTCATTCCCCTATCCCAAGCCTATCCATTCTCACCAGTAAGAGGGATATTAAAAAAATGATAGTGTTACTCCTCTGGAATAATAATAATAGTAATAACCTATCCTTTAGTAACACTCTGCTACCCTCAGGGTGAAGTCCGTGATGTTTACTAAGGATTACAGGCCCCCACATGCTCTCCAATGCTGACTGACCATTCCACTCCACACAATCTCCATTCTGGACAAACAAAACCTATTGATGGATACCATGTTCTTTTTCAACCAAGTGTCCTCGTACATGCTCTTTCCTCCTCCCTGCAATACTCTAATATCCCTTTTTTTCTTTTCTGAGACTTACATCTCCTTCAGGTCTCAGCTGAGACATTAAAGCTTCAGTAAGCCATCCCTGATTCTGCAAAACTGCTTAGATGATTATCCTATGAACAGACATAGAACCCTCTATTTCTTTCCTATAGTAGCATTTGTCTTACTCTACTGTAATTTCATGTCTTTTATCTGTCTTCTCCACTACATCAGGCAATGTAACTGTAGGGCCTGGAGGAAAGACTGAGGTTTTTTCACCATTAGTGCCTAGCACTGTGCCTGGAACAGGCTCTGAGCACATGGTTGTTGAATGAATAAACCAGTCCTATGTCGGGTTCCCCATTTTAATTCCTTGGAGTGGTGTGGGAGTCAATCCTAGATTGGCATTCAGTAAATTAGAAAGGAAGAAGATGCCTGGCATGGGGAATAAATGCATTCAACTTAAACACTACTGCTTTTTCTCAGAGTCTAGTTTTAAGCCTGAGGCTGTAGAGAAAGTCCTTGTAGAAAGGGCTGTCAGGGAGAGGGGCTGGGAGAGCTATTATTGCATGATAGAGTGACCTATTAGCTTTGGCAAATCCTTTTTGCTTTCTTGGGGTCTCACTTCTGCCAGGTCTGGGTCTCAGAAGCTAGGGAGCTGGCAAAGGATCATAAATGTTAGTGTAAATGTTCATGCCTGTGTTTATGGCTCTTTTGTTTCCATCCTGTCACATTTCAAGAACTTTGCCGACCAAAGGTGAAGAAAGACTCATGCACTCATAGTTTTGATTTTACAACCCCCAACTATGGCCCACTTGATTCCCTATTCCTTCCTCTCCTGTTCACACTGTGGCCACTTGTCTACCATCTGCAGGTCCCATTTCAGTAGTTCAGCTGGTTCAGTCTTACTGTCTTCCTTGATGCTTGAGTCTCATTTTTAGAGACTGAGCTTCTTCTGCTCATTGATCCTGAACTCAGCTTCCCACCTATTTCCAGGTCCTCCAGGAATTATGTCCTGCTTTGGTCTTGCCTATGCCCAAAATTCTTTTTATATCCACAATAGTGGTTACCTCTTCTGACATTCTCCACAGCTAATGAGTTCCCAAGCCCCCTCACCTCAGTCTCAACTTGTAGACCCCATGATATGGTCCTTGGAGAGTGGAATCTCAGGGTAGACAGTGTAATTTTCTACCTCCCAGAGCTCTCTGAGGATCTGCTGCTTGTCACTGCCCCGAGGGTGAAGATGGATGACAGGTGCTACCCGGTGATCTTCCCAGACGCGAGGAATTTCCGCCCCTTCACTCCTGACTCTTTGGCTGCAATCAAGAAACGGATCGCCATCCAAAAGGAGAAGAAAAAGTCCAAAGACCAGACAGCAGCAGAACCCCAGCCTCGACCTCAGCTTGACCTAAAGGTGTCCAGAAAGTTGCCCATGCTCTATGGTGACATTCCCCATGAGCTGATAGGGAAGCCCCTGGAAGACCTGGACCCATTCTACAGAAATCATAAGGTACCCTCTGTGGGGAGGCTGGGGTGTTCTAACCATGTTCTAACCACCAGCTATAATTGGCATTGCATGGATCTCCAGATATTGATCTTGGGGTATAAAGAGGCCAGACCCCACTTCGCCTTTGCTGTCACCCCCTGTCATTGCTTTCACAGTCCTGGGAAAGGCTTTCAGTACTAATTTTCTCTGTGTAATAATGCATGTCTTGGAAAAGCAGATGAATGAGGAGGAGGAGCAGCAGAAGGGTAAAAGGAGAACAGAGAAAACATAAGATGGTGTCAGGAAAGAGGACTGGACTAGCAGTCAGAAAAGTTGGGTGTAGGCCATTTCAAGTAATTGGATTTCTCACTTTTCTAATCAGTAAAATGGGAATAATGCCTGCTCTCCCTACATTACAACATAGGCATGCTATGGAGCCTTTAAAAACTGTAAAACATTGTAAACTGTAAGGCATTATACTGATATGAAGAATTAATATCACTGTCCATGAATGTCCATTTCAGCAACTAGAGTTTACCTTGAAAAACTCTTAGGCAATAGGCTTTTTAGGCTATTAAATGAGATTTATGAAGGTCAAAGCCCTTAGACCAACACTTGGCACATGAGAGGAGCTCAATAAATGAAGTTTAAGAATATTGTAATCAAGTAGGCACATGCAGATTACATGTAAACTCCATGCCAATATGTGATAGGCTTGCTGTTTTATCTACCTAGATGTAGGGAAGTTCTAGTAAAAGTTCCTCAAAGGGGTTCCTGGATGAGGAAACATGAGCTCAGGCTCTTCTGATGGCTGTTTGTAAGCCTGGGGCAGTGAGGAAAGTCCTCTACAGACCATCTCCTTTCAGGAAAGACTCAGAAGACCTTGCCATCATCATCTCACTGTGTGATCCAGCAGATAATGGAAAACCCACTTTGCCAGATTGAAGACAGGGAGGAAGGAGACTGGGGAGTTAGGGGCAAGTCCTGGAAAATATGGGATGCTGAGAGCATCCTTTTCTGGCACCCGTGAGAAGCTGACCTCTCCAAAGAAGGATTGCCTGGTTTGTATGTCCTTGAATTGGACAGACTTGGGGTTACCAGGCCGAATGGGGACTGTGTGATGGAAGAAAGCTGGGTATGAGTGGGAAGGACAAAAAAGGGGAAAAGAGACGAAGGAGCAAAAACACTCCAATATTTCTCCTTCTCCTAATGCCCCAGAATTCCAGGGGCTTCTAGGAGGCAGAGTAGTTGGAGGTGAGATAACTCCTGGAGGCCACCTTCTGCCTCTAGGCGGGGTAGGAGATCCAGGAGGTAGGCAGCAGCTTGGCGTTTTGTGGACAGTCCTGGGAGGACAGGCTCTGATACAGCTGCGGTGGATGTTCTAGGACCATCTCTTCTCAGCCTGGGTCCTCCCTTTAAATCAAGAGACATGATACTGGTTCAGAGCTCTGCACACCCATGACCTAACACGTCAGTGCTCTCAGCGGTTATGTGAGCTATGTGTGGTGTCATTAGCACTTCACCTTACAGATGAGACAAAGCCTTGATGGGGAAGTGGCTTACACCAAGTCAAACAGCCAGTTAGTGGTGGAGCTGGGACTCAAACCCAAGGGCTCTTTCTGTAGTCGCAGGTCACTTCTTCTCTTTTCAAAGCTTCCATTTTTGAAGAGCTACAGGGAAAAGGGTGGAGATGTGTCAGCAAGCAGACAGGTTTAAATCATTAAAACCCTGGCGAGTGTAGTTAAATACACCATTAGTTGAAATATTTAAAGCAGTCAGAGGAGGCATTAATAAAATATCAAAATCAAAGGGCATAAAATGGATAACTAATAACCTGCTATATAAAAAAATAAATAAAATTTAAAAAAAAAATCAAAGGGCATAGAAGTAGAGCCATATCATGCCACCTATTAATCTGGGTGACCCACTTTAGGAAGAGGTTTGCTCTCTGCCCTAAAATCGTCCTTCTGTCCAAAGGAAGGGCACAGAATCCCCAAAGTGAGTTAGACCCCTGGGCTCATAGCTTTTAAAGAACCCTGTGGCCCATTTCATTTTGTTATGGAGGAAACAGAAAATATCCTAGTCCACATTTTCCCTGCAGCAAGATGGCCAGCAGACAAGTAAGTTCCAGCAACTCAGTGAAGGAAGTTGATGTTTGGCAGTGGCTGAAGTTCTGGTATCTCAACCAAGGCGGCAGCTACCCCACTATTTCTGGGCCTGGGTGACAAGACCTGTCTTTCCTGTCTGAGAATATGCTGGATTACATGTCAAGTAGTACTTTTCTGCAAATCTGAAAGGAGCAATGACACAGGAGACAGGAATGACCCTAGTTCTATGAAGGCTTTTATAACAGCCTTCAGGACACATAAGGGGACAGCCAGATGACAGTTAAATGGAAAGGGAGAGGTCTGAGGGTTGATGTTAGAAGCCTGTGAGTCATTGGTTGTTGTCCAGGTGCAGGTTCAGGCCTAGAGCCCAGGAAGACATGCAAGGAGGAAACGGGCGCAGGTTTGGTGTTTTTCATTGGAGCCCAACTGGACACTTTTGGTGAACGGTGCACCATTTGGTGTGTCTGTCCTGGATTTGGCATCCCAGGACGTACCCACTACAGGCCAGTAGAGCCTCCAGTGATTGTGACAGTTAACCAAAACTGAGTATTTCACTGAGTATTTCAAAACAGAGTATTTCACTGGGTGAACAGTCCACAGCTCAACAGTTATTTTGGGAGTGAGGGATGACTTTCAACAGATCAGAGTCTTGGGACTCTGAGTGAGACCCAAGCCACATGGGGAGATCTCTTGGCTTCCAGAGTGACAGTGTAGGCTGGTCAGAAAGTACCTCTGGCTTCAGAAAACAGGTCTCCAATCAGAAGCCACAGTCATCATAATAAGACAAGCCATGCCTCAACCTGTGGTTCCACTGAATTTTCTCTGAATGAACTCATGATAAATATTGTTTGGTCACTGCATGTAATTCCTGTTGTGTTTGTTCTTTTTTGCAGACATTTATGGTGTTGAACAAAAAGAGAACAATCTACCGCTTCAGTGCCAAACGTGCCTTGTTCATTTTGGGGCCTTTCAATTCAATCAGAAGTTTAGCCATTAGAATTTCAGTCCATTCATATCCTTTTGTTGCTTCTTTTACCAAGTCCAGGTCATGTGAAATGTGCAGAAGCCCTAGGGGTTCACATGTTTGTTGAGTGGAAGTAGCTCATTCTTTTAACAAATACTGGGTGAGTGGCCCTGCTGTATGGCAGGGCTGTGTTGGGACTGGCACCTGTCTGGGATCCTGTGGCCTCAGAGGAGACAGGTCAAGAGGCAGGCAGTTTCTTAGTGAGATGGGCAGTCTGGAAGTGGGAGTGTGGAGAGGCTCTGTTGTGCTTTGGAGACATCAAGAATGGCCTCCTGAAGAAAGGAACATCTAAGTTGAGACCCAAATAAAGGGTAAACTGGCAACCTGTGCACTGTGTTTAGCTGATAAATGAGTTGTGCTAGAACTACACTGTTTAAAGCTTTTTTAGAAACACTTTCTAGTGTTAAAAGTCCAGATTTTCAGGGGGTGAGGAGACACCAGGCAGTGTTAGATGGGGGGAAAGGGGGTGTGAAAAAGACGTGGGTTGGTAAACGGAAGTACTTAGGAAAACACGAAGGAATATCTATTTAAGTTGGGTTCCCTAGAAGCAGAGCCTGAGATGGGATTCTTATTTAAGTGATTTAGTGGGGGAGTGCTCTCTGGAAAAGGAAAAAGGGAAACAGCATGGAGCAAAAGGAGGAGCCAAGCAAGGACAGGGTCTCAGCTGAGCCCACATCAGGCATCAGCCGGAGCCACGGGGATCTCCAGAGCATGAATCTATCACAGAGCTGCCCTACCTGAAAGCCAGAGGCCGGGTTTTTGTAAATCTGTCGGTCAGACATGTGGAAAGGGAGTGTAGCCCTCCAGGGTGAGGAGGCTGCCATTCAGGCTGAGGACAGTTCTTCAAGGGAGGGGAGAGCTGTGGGTTCTCAGCCAACGCTCACAGTTAGAGGACAGATGCTCCTGCAGAAAAGGGGCCCTGCAGGGACCCCCACAGCCTCAACTACAATAACTAATGACACATGCCATCCTGCAGTGTAGCTGCCTTAACGGCCCTGGTCACATTGTTCAGCATGTTCATCATCTGCACCGTCATCATCAACTGCGTGTTCATGGCCATGACTCGTGGGAAGGACAGCATTAACGTAGATAGTGAGAGTGCTGAGTAAGTGTTTGTCCTGCACGCATTTGTCCTATGTTTTTAAGCAAATAAACCTAAAAGAATTATGATTACCTCAGATTTTAGCTATGGAGAGAAGAAAAAGTCACCCATAATCCCAGATCCCCAACACAAATGCTGGCAGAGTCAGTTTCATTTTTGTATATGTACACTTACAATTGTCTTTAAAGGCCTTTTAAACTTACATTTGTAATAAATAACACACATACAAATTTTATGTCTAGTTTTAAGTGGTCTTCTTTGTCCTTATGTAGGCTTAATAGGAGCCCATTTTGATGCCTATACAATATTTCATCAGGTGACTATACCATAATTTACGTAACTACTGTCGTATTTTACTACTATAAATAGCATTGCAACAAGCATCTTATGGTACAAAGCTACTTTAAAAAATCATTATTTTCTTAGAACAGAGTCTTAGAAATGGGTTTACTAGCTAGACAACCATGGCCCTGACTGGACACCCTAACTATGGTTGAACTGACAGTGACACACCCCAGAGGGCCTGATTTGCCTAGTGGGTTGAGGTCTCCCTATCATGGAGATCTCAAGCCCTGCTTCCTGCTGTTGGGCATGGCTGTACTCCACAGCAGATGTCATTTTGGTCCACATGTCCCACCACTGGCAGGCTTCTGCTGGAAAAGGGAGAATGGCAGGGTGGGAGGTGGAAGGCTAAATGGCTAGGCAGAAATAGCAGTCAGAGGTGGCTGTCTCATTTGCTTGAGATCTAGATGAAGACTTGCAGAATCCCACACATCTGCAATTACAACCTTTTTTCAAAATACCTATAATTTTATAAATTATACCTGAGTTTAAAAGATGGCATTTCAGGGCAGACATTAATTAATCTTCTGTGTTTATTTGTCACCTAAAAGGTGAGCAGTTTAGAAAAAAGCTGAAGCAGAAGTAGCTCTTGCCCAAAGCAGCCTCATGACCATTTCTGCTCTTGGACTTAGCTGCTTTGGGATCCTTCGAGTTCCCAAGACCTTAGTTCTTTAGCTTTGAGGGCTAACAATGGTTGGACATTCTACCAGAAAAGGTCCACTTCTTTTACTCTGAACCAGCAGATTGTTTGAAATGATTGTTTTTGTCCCAGATGTGGGGCCAGCGTGTGTGTGTGTGTGTGTGTGTGTGTGTGTGTGTGTGTGTGTGCATGCGCGCGCCAACCAAGCATATTTTTATTGGGATTATAACAAGAGAGCTAGAGTATTGTCTTTTGGAGGAGGAGGAAGGAGAAGAAGGGAAATAAATTAGAAGACAGAACATGATGAAGGACTAAAGGAATAAAATGGAAATAGTTTTTTAAAAAAATTGTGATAAAATACACATTACATCACATTTGCCATCTTAATCACTTTTAGGTGTACAGAGCAGTGATATTAAGTACATTCGCACAGACGTGCAACCATTACCACTCTCCATCTCCATAACTCTTTTAATCTTGCAAAACTGAAACTCTGTACTCATTAAACAATAACTCCCCATTCTGCCCTCCCCTCCAGTCCCCTGGAAACCACCATTATACTTTATGTCTCTGTATTTGATTACTCTAGGTGCTTCCTGTAAGTGGAATCATACCATATTTGTCTTTTTAAACTAGTTTATTTCCCTTAGTATATGACCTCAAGGTTCATCCATGTTGTCACATGTGACAGGATTTCTTTCCTTTCCTAGGCTCAATAATTTTCCATTGCATGTATATACCACATTTTATTAATCTATTCATCTGTCAGTGGACATTTGGGTTGCTTCTACCTCTTGGCTATTGTGAATAGTGCTGCTATGAACAGGGGTGTGCAAATATCTCTTCAAGACTCTGCTTTCAGTTCTTTTGTATATGTACCCAGAAGTGGGATTGCTGGATCATATGGTAATTCTATTTTTAATCTTTTGAAGAATCTCCATATTATTTTCCATGGTGGTTGCACCATTTTACAATCCCACCACTAGTGCACAAGGGTTTTAATCTCGCCACATCCTCACAAACACTTGTTATTTTCTGCTTTTTTTAAAAAGTAGCCAGCCTAATGAGTACGAGGTGATATCTCATTGTGGTTTTGATTTGCATTTCTCTGATGATTAGTGATACTGAACATCTTTTCATATGTCTTTTGATATGCTTGTTGGCAATTTGTATGTAATCTTTGGAAAAATGTCTATTCAAGTCATTTGGCCATTTTTAAGTGGATTATTTAATTTTTTGTTGTTGAGTTTGTAGGAGTTCTTCATATATTCCAAATATTAACCTCATCAGATATATGATTTGCAGATATTTTCTTCTAGGAGTCTTATAGTTTCAGGTCTTTTTTAATATTCACAACATTTATTTATTTATTTATTTATTTATTTATTTATTTATGGCTGCATTGGGTCTTCGTTGCTGTGCGCGGGCTTCCTCTAGTCGCGGCAAACGGGGGCTACTCTTCGTTGAGATGCACAGACTCCTCATTGCAGTGGCTTCTCTTGTTGTTGAGCAGGGGCTCTAGGCATGTGGGCTGCAGTAGTTGTGGCATGTGGGGTCAGTAGTTGTGGCTCGTTGACTCTAGAGTGCAGGCTCAATAGTTGTGGCGCACGGGCTTAGCTGCTCTGTGGCATGTGGGATCCTCCTGGACCAGGGCTCGAACTGGTGTCCCCTGCATTGGCAGGCTGATTCTAAACCACTGCACCACCAGGGAAATCCCTAGTTTCAGGTCTTACATTTAGCTCTAATCCATTTTGAAATAATTTTTGTACATGGTATAAGGTAAGGGTCCAGCTTCATTCTTTTGCATGTGGATATTGTGCTTTCCCAACACCATTTGTTGAAAAGACTGTCCATGTTGGCTGAAGCGTCTCTCAAGAATATGGCTGTGAAGCTAGGTGTTTAAAAGCAGCTTTACAACTTCATCCTTGGGCCTCTTTCTCAGAAATTCCAAATACCAGAACTTGCTTGAGGACCTTACCTTTCTGAACTCTGATTTGCTAAGACAAGAATGTTAAATGTCACATTAAAATGGAATCAGACCTCATGAAGGTCAGGTCAGACAGATGGGCTCTCTGTTTTTCACATAGCTTATCATATTTTTTCTTGTTCTGAATGATTTGCTTTGTAGGTATGTCTTCACTGGGATTTATATATTTGAAGCATTAGTTAAAATATTGGCAAGAGGTTTTATTCTGGATGAGTTTTCTTTCCTTCGAGATCCGTGGAACTGGCTGGACTCCATTGTCATTGCAACAGCGTAAGAATGTTAAGATTTTTACCAAAGAGACTAGGGGTGGGAAAGAAGCCCCTAGGCTTCCAGCAGGGCCCTGTGTAGATCCACATGACTGACTGAGTGCAGCCAAGTAAAGCCTAGAACTCTGAGTGCAGTGTTGGTTGACACTGAACTGCACCATGTAGCCAACTGACCAGAGGCCTTCACACACACAAATCCATTTCTGGCCACACCGCGAGGCTTGTGGGATCTTAGTTCCCCAACCAGATATTGAACCCAGGCTCATGGCCATGAAAGCACCAAGTGCTAACTACTGGACCGCCAGGGAATTCCTCACAAATCCACTTCTAGGCCAACACTCATGATCTTACTTTTTCAGCCATTTATTCACCAAACACTGACCTGTTATGGGGCCAGGCTCTGTGCCAGATATAGGGTTTGTGATAATGAAAAAAAATATATCATGCATCGTTCTCACCCTGTTGGAGCTCGCAGGTCAGAGGGGAAGTGAGGCGTTTAATGACCATTATAACCTGCTACAGTGAGTGCTAGCATAGGAGCTGTGCATGATTCCAGCTGTTAGAGCATGGAGGAGGAATAAAGGGGTCTAGAACATCTTTGTCTACTGAACGGTCACAAAGAGTTTCTCTCATGTTTTCTCCTAGAAGCGTTATTGTTTTGGCTTTTATGTTTAATTAAGTTTGTGGTCCATTTTGAGTTAGTTATTGTATATGGCATGAGGTGAGAGTTGAAGTTCTTCCTGAAGGAGAGGACATCAATTTGGCATCTGAATGATGAGATTCCAAATTCATGAGTCAGCAAAATAAAAAGCAAGAGGAGCAATGGCCCATTGCCAGCAAAATAATAAACCCAACCTTATTTAATTTGTGGCAGCCATTGTCTTAAGCACTTTGCATATATTTTTCTATTTAATATTCATGAAAGCCCTTTGAGGTAGTTACTATTAATTTCAGAGTTTTACATTTGAGGGTCAATGGTCAGGTGCTCCTGGTTTTTGAGAGATGGTGTAGTATGTGCGCTCTGGAGCCAGACCGCCTAGGTTCCTTCTGGCCTTGGCCACATGGTGAGACCTTAGGGAAGTGTACTGGGGCCTGGAACTTGGTAGCAAGTCAATAAATGTTTAAGTTGATTTCTGTTATCCATGGATGTAGCCACAACTGCAGTGACTATTTCAAGGAATCCTCATCTATGTCCAAGTGTAAAGATTAGCTGAGAGCAGCCTCCTGTGCAATCTGTGGTCCATAGGGTCCATAGCAATAGAGCACTAGTGGTATTGCCAGGTCCTGACATGAAGGTGGGATTGGAGGGGGAGGTTGCAGATTTCATTCTGGTGGACACACACCTCAGGCTGTGCTTACTTGTGACCTTTGTGGAGATGTGCAGGGCAGACGCGTGCCTGAACAAGCCTGGACTTTCCTTGTGCTTTGTCTTGTAGGTTTGTATCATATTCACCATATATCAAGGACAGCAGCATCAGTCTGTCATCTCTGCGTACCTTCCGAGTGTTCAGAGCTTTGAAAGCAATTTCTGTAATTTCAGGTAAGTCACTCTAACTTTCAACACTGGCTCTTAGTGGAAGAGAATAGTTAAAATTTCTCAATATGTCATGTAAACCACAAACTAACGAACTCTGCTTTATTCATTTATTTGATCATTCAACAAATATGTATTGAGCACCTAATATCCACTGTGCTAGCTGCTTGGGATATATCCGTGAGCAAACAGACAAAAAAGGTCCCTGCCCTCATGGAGTTTACATTCTAGGTGGGGGGTTGGGAGACAGACTTAAGCAGTAACTATAATAAATAAGTAAATTATATAGCATGCTGGAAAGTGACATATGCCATGGAAAAATAAAATGGAAAAGTAGGCAATGTGGTGGCTCTTGGAAGTCACAGGGGTTCAGGGAAGCAGGTTGCAATTTTTAGTGGGGTGGTCAGGATAGGTGTCATTGAGAAGGTGAGATGTGAGCAGATTTGAAGGTGGTGAGGGAGTTTCACAAGCAGATATATGGGAAAGAGTGTTCTGAGCATAGGAAGCAGCCAGTCTACAGACCGAGGACTATAAAACATGTGGGTGGGGCTGGAGCAGACAGAATGAGGGACCAGGTGGTGGAGGAGGGACCACAGAGGTGAAGGGGAGGCACCTAAGTACCGGGAAGACTTGGGCTTTGCTCTGAGAGAAATGGGAGCCACGCAGGGGCTTTGAGCAGAGGAGTCATGACCTGACCCAGGCTTTAAAAGGATTACTCTGGCTGTTGTGTGGGGAACAGATTGTGCAGGAGCGAAGGTAGAAGCAGGAAGACCAGATAGGAGGCATGTTGGTCACCATGGAAATGTGCTACTCAGATCTCCTGCTGCAGGGAGTGCAGTTGACTAATGGTCCCAGCTGCCCCCTCTCTGGATTCACCACTGCATTCATGTTCATGCCAAGATCACGCTTTCCCTGCATGTGGGGGCCACTAGTGCAGGCCCACCCGTGAAGGGTATGGGACTCCTCTATGTGGGACTTTGGTCCAGGGGCTTCTCAGCAACCAGGATGAGACTGTCTCACAGCAGCACTGCAGTCTGAGGCACTTCCTGTCTATCCTGCTTCCTTCCTGATCTCCTTTCCCAGGTGTTAGCCCTGTGTCACATTCTGAGGCTCTCTCTGTCCCTCCATTCCCTCCCTCCAGATTATTCCTCACAAGCATTTCCCCAAGAAATCTCTTGCAATCTGGTCTGAAAGTGTCTGCTTCTCAGAGGGCCCAAACTGACACAGGGGGCCACTGCCATAGTCCAAGCAAGAGGTGGTGGTCCTCTCAGATCAGGCAGTGGAAGAGGAGTTGGTGAATGGTGGTCAGATTCTGTATAAATTTGAAGGTGGAAACAAGAGGACTTCCCGACAGGTTGATTGTATACATGATATGAGCAAAAGAAGAGTAAAGGATGAGTCAAGGTTTTTTGTCTGAGAGACTGGAAAGATGGAATCATCACTGAATGAGAAAAGGAAGACTGTGAGAGAAGCAGGCCTTGGGGGTCAGATTAGGAATCAGCTTTGCATGTGTTCTGTTTGAGATGGCTGTGAGACATCCAAGTCGAAGTACCAAGTAGGCAATTAGATATATGAGGCTGGAGTTCCAGGGCTGCAGATATCATTTTGGAGATTCTGAGTCTATAGATGATATTTAGAGCCATGGAATCTGATGAGATTACCAAGAAAATGAGCATAGATGGAAAGTAGAAGAGGACAAAGGACTGAGTCCCAGGCACTGAGACCTTAAAGGGGAGGGGAGAGAGGAGAAACCAGCAAAGGAGATGAGCAAGAGCCACCAGTAAAGGAGGAAAGAGAGCAAAAGTGGTCTCTTGGAAGCTAGGCAAGGAAGGAGCTCTGTGGATCAGGATGAAGCCAAGGACGGGGTTGTAAATATGAATTCCAGTTGATCAGAAATGAGGTTATTATGGCACAGTCTTCTCTTCTCCTTCCCCTTTCCTCTCTTTCCTTTACAAAAAAAAACCTTTATTAAAAAATATTCTCCCTCTGGACTCCTTCCTTTCCCCCTTCTTCTTCCCTTCTTCTTCTAGTCTCTTCTATCAAAACTCCAGGCAATTTGGATCTTTTTCATTCAGAGGCAGTGGGTTATTTTTGGAAACTCCAGAAGAACAACTGCATAGTGATAAAGCAACTGGCAGTCAGAGGACACTTTATGTAGAACATGTCACTCTTTCTCTTCCTCTTTTGCAAGGTGGACCTTCGTTTTCCAGGTAGATTTAGGGGCTTTCTGCCTGAGCTGAGTCCCTCATATTTCACGTGGGTAAAATATACATTCAGGGAGACACTTAGCAGCTTTCATGTTCCCTTCCTCATCTCTAAGCTGGTGAACATACTCTCCATTTTGACTCATGAAACACATGAGATCCCTGGATGCTTTTTGGAATGAAGAGTATGAGATACAATCTTTTATGGGACTATGTAAAAATAATTCAGGAATCACAGCTATCTTTCATCCAAATCATCTTGCTTTGGAGAAGACTCGAGCCTCTTGTTACAGATGAAAAATCAGGCGTAGATGAGGTTACAGTATTTTCGTGTTTGGTGCCCCTGACCATGCAGGGGAAGCGTGATCTTGGCATGAACATAAGTGCACTGGTGAATCCAGTGGAGGTCCCAGCTTGGCCTGAAGTCTCCTCCTCATGTGGCATCACCCTTGGTGGAAGGTCATCTGCTGTGGGCTTGGCCTCCCGTCAGATGCTGCTTTGTGTTCTCAAGTCTACCGTTCATGGTTTATGCTGATCAACTGAAACTTTGTCACTTAGTGTCATCCCACACATTACCGATGCCATCTGCTGGTTTATCTCTCCAGCTGTGTTGAGAGCAGAGCCTCTGACTCAGTGTTGTGCTGGGACTGACTTGTTCCGACTCCCCAGCAGACTGTGCACATTTTTTTCCAACTCTGTATCCAGGGACGTCATGTTGGTAGCTTGAAAGCAGCTGGGGGAGAGAGGTGTATGGAGGGAGAAGAGGGATCTACACTCCGGAATTCAGCAAACAAGGACATCTGTAAATGCTGCAAATGAAGACTTTCTCTGTCTCCTCCCCTCCCCTCAAGAGCTGATTTTAAACATTTACCAACAGACTACAAGACTATGTCCTTTTTATTTTGTAACTTTGGCAGCCTGACAGTGTACCATGGACATAGTAGGTGCTTGGTAAATATACTTTTTGAATGAATTTTTAAAAACCCTTATTATAAGTAGTAATCTGAGTTTCTTTTCCTAAGACATCCTTATTATTTGGGTCCAGACAAAGCTCGCTTCTTCCAGCTCCCTGACCCCCTAAGTTAGCTATATCTCATGGCACCTCGTGTACCTTATAGTAGGTAGTAGCTACCAAATGTTAAATACAGCTCTGCTCCTTCTCTCAGGAGGCCTCACTTTGGCCTTAATGCTGCTTGTGACCCCCAGCCGTGGAGGTGACTGCACAACTGTCATCAAGTTATGTCTTGGGTCTCTGTGGCATATTTCTGCTCAAAGTCTTCTCACTTTCCCTTCAGAGCAACCCTGTGGCACCTGTAGAGCAGGATAAAGAGGCCGAGTCCTAGACCAGTGGACCACTCTGATGACCCATAGCTTCTAAGGCCCAGAGTTATGGCCTCAGAATCCTAGGTCAGGCCAGTTTCTGATACCAGCCTGCAATCATACAACTTTTGAGGCCTTGTTGCTCCCTCTCTGTTCCTTGCCTGTGTCTGGTGTGTGTGTGTGAGTGGGGGGCTTCTCCCCACATCTGTCCTCTTCCTCAGGTCTGAAGGTCATTGTTGGGGCCTTGCTGCGCTCTGTGAAGAGGCTTGTCGATGTGATGATCCTGACTCTCTTTTGCCTCAGCATCTTCGCCCTGGTAGGTCAGCAGCTCTTCATGGGAAATCTGAACCAGAAATGTGTGAGGAAAGACTGTGACTCTGACTATAAAGGTAAACACCCCACCTTTCACTCCTTGGTTTGTGCATGGTTAACTTTTATTTATCTCCACTCATATGTCTACTGATCTGCATTACAGAGTGTCTTAGGATCAAGGTATGACTTGTCCCTCTAGGGTTCTCAAGTGGGCAGATGCATTTCTTAGAGAACTGCCTCATTCTTTGGGTTTCCATGAAGAAGGAAAATCCTGAAGCCACATCTGTAGGAGTGGTGTCATCTTCCATCTCTGCCCACTTCCTTGTCACGTTTTGCAGAAGTCTTCAGAGTGCCTGGCTTTGGCCAAAGGGGACCAGCAACTTCCCACAATGCCTCCCCCCACCCAAGTATTTTCTTCAATGATATTGCTCCTTTTATGTTGCACCCTCTCCACTCTGAGGTCAATCCTACATCAATTTCATGTGTCCTGAATTTTATGTGGCCACACTTTCTCCATGACTATCTTGGTTTATGAGCTTCTCATGGGCTGACCCTGTGTCCAGCTTCTCCTAGTGGTGGTCTCTGGTTCAGTTCTATGTACTGAGAGGCAAAGTGGTGGTGGTGTTACTGCTTCCTCCTGTTATTTCTCCTTCCTTCTCCTTTTCCCTCTTTTTCTCTTGCATCTTCCTGAGGGCTTAGGCTCTAGTTCCTCTCTGGATCATTTCGTCGAGATCACTTTGATCACTTTGATCATTTTGGAGGATTCTGAACCATCTGTTTCAAGCATAATCTGGCATATTTGCTATTCTTTTTCCTTTCAATGTTGTTTCTTCAAATCTGAATTTATAATTATTTCCTTCTCAGACTATTGCTTTGAAAAGAAAGATTCCACTGAATTCAGAATATGTGGCACATGGATGGAGAGCGGGTAAGATGTTTATACTCTTCATTCTATCTTTTTGAAGTGATGTGGCAGACAGTCTTTATCTAATGACTTGTAGAAGCAGTGGTGGTAGTTCTCAAACACTACTATTTCATGTGTCTAAGAAAGTTTATTTTATTTTATTTGGGTTTTTAAAAATATTTATTTATTTATTTATTTGGTTGTGCTGGGTCTTAGTTGCAGCAGGCGGGCTCCTTAGTTGCGGCTCTCTAGCTCGTTAGTTGCAGCACGTGGGCTCCTTAGTTGTTGCATGCGAAATCTTAGTTGCAGCGTGCATGTGGGATCTGGTTCCCTGACCAGAGAATGAACCCAAGGCCCCTGCACTGGGAGCGCAGAGTCTTATCCACTGTGCCACCAGGGAAGTCCCTCTAAGCAGGTTTAGATGTGCATTACTAAATTAAAAATTATTTCCAAGTGTTTAGAGCAGTTCTCTCTCCCAAATTATATTGAATTTGTATCTGATGAGAAACCTACTGAAAACATAGGCTTATTTTGACATTATGGAGTGGATATTCAAGACCATCAAAGGTAAGTAAGGATGTTGTGACTGAAAGCCCCATCTAGACCTATTTCCTGTTCAATGACATGGCTCTGATGGAAGACATCTCAGCACACGTCTTCTTTTTGTTGATCTGTGACCCCCACTGCCTCTAATTGCACACACTGTTGTATGTGTGTTCATACACATTCACTTCAACAGCTAGTAGCACTCTGACCCTTTGGGGATACTGTTCCTTCTTCCAGGATATTAGTACTCTCTGTGGTGAGAGATTCATTCAGTGAAGGTTTATTGAGTGTATTTCAAATTAAGATAATATGCTAGGCACTTTGATGAAATAGACTACATTCATCTCTCAATAACAAATAGGTATCAAGGTCCAACAGTGTGCCAAACTCTGTGTTAGGCCCTAGGAATCCAAGTACAAACAAAGGGGTGCTGCCCTCTTGAAATTGACATCTTTCAGGCAACAGAGATGTACAGTAAATTCTTGAAAGTGTGATGAATGTTATAAGAGAGACCTGTAGATACTGAGAGAGATAACAGAGATGTAACCCTGCCTGTAAAATTAAGGAATTCTTCTCGTGGTGGTCACAGGTTCTGATTAGGTCAAACTCACAGACATATTAGGTTTTTTGTTTTTGTTTTTGTTTTTGTTTTGCGGTACGCGGGCCTCTCTCTGTTGTGGCCTCTCCTGTTGCAGAGCACAGGCTCTGGATGCACAGGCTCAGCAGCCATGGCTCACGGGCCCAGCCGCTCCGCGGCATGTGGCATCTTCCCGGATCAGGGCATGAACCCATGTCCCCTGCATCAGCAGGCGGACTCTCAACCACTACGCCACCAGGGAAGCCCTGACTTATTAGGTTTTAATACAAGGTTTATTGAGCTCTCTAGAATGATCCTTGGCAGGACATAGTGCACCCACAGTGTTTTCATTCAATGAGGAGCCCAACAGCTGTCACAACAGTGCTTCTTTGATCCATCATCCATGCAGGGCAGGTATGGTTACTATAAGCAAAATCCAAGGTGGGGTGGGCCATCTAAACATACAGATGCAGAAGCCTTGGTTTCCAACTATGTGCCAGTCACAACTCTCTCAGTCTAGGTATAGTCTCAAAGCTCAGGAGTTTTACAGTAAGCGAACTCTTAGTACGTGACCTTCGACACTGATCATAACGTGGTAGTTTCCAAGGAGATGGCAGATCTGAGGTCACCTTCCCAGACAGGCCTCTGTTCAGGGCCCAGGCCTGGTTTTCAGCCTTTACTCGCTGCCTCCTCTGGGGACTGACTGAGTGGTGACTACAACATGGATCTGAAGCATGAATGGGAAGTTCTGGTGGATGAGGAGATAGAGCAAACGATTCCTGACGGTACAAATAGCAAGGATGAAAGCCTCAGGACATGAGGACATGCAGGGATAGTAAGAAGCCCAGCAGCTTGTTAGGGAGAGGGGCAGGAGACAGGAGCCAATCATGCAGGACCTGGTAGCCCATCACTGCTGAGGATTTTGACCTCAATCACAAAGGAAACAAGACCTGATCAGATTAGATACTTTTAAAACTCACTTATGTCTGCTACATGGAGAATGGATGGATAGAGTAGATGAAGCAGCCACTTAGGAGGCTGTGTTAATACAGATGAGAGTCACGAAGCTGTTCAGTGGAGATGAAGAGAAATGGATGGATGAATCCCAAAGACATTTAGGAGACAGAAAGAACAAGACTTGTGGATTGAAGAGGGGTATTGGCGTGTATATGTGTGTGCAAATGCACGTGTAGGATAGTGGTGAAAAGTGCAAAGGGGAGAATAGAAAAAAATCAATATAGAATTAAAAGATAAAGCAACGAAAGAGACAGAAAATATGAGAATAAATATCAATCCAGAAGTTTCAGCTTTTGACTAAGTAGGAATTTCAGAAATAGAGCACAGAAAAAGCAAAAGGAAGGAAATTAGCAAAGATAATACAGAGAATTTCCCTGGGATTAAAGATGCAAATCCCTCAGTGGCCCATAAAGTAGCCAACACAATGAATGAAAAAGGACCATGTCAGGTGCATTATCATGGCATTTCAGAACCTTTGGGGAAAAAGATCTGAAAACCAAAGGGAAAAAGGTTACCCACAAAGGAACAGTATCAGAATCCTCAACAACAACATAGGGATAATAGCTGAGCAGTGATTTTATGTTTCTGAAGAAAAACTATTTTCAACCCCAAATTCTGTTTCTGGTCAAACTGTAACTCCACTGTGAAGGCAGAGTAAAGATATACCCATATGTGCAAAGATCACCCAGTCTTCCTAAAAAGCTACTTGAGGTTTGGTCCAGAAAAATGAGGGAGTAAAGCTTAGAAAGAGCAACACAAAAGAACCAAGAAAAAATGTGTCTGACCCAGGAGACCCAATGACACAGGCCATGATATTTTCCATGAAGAGTGATATAAGTAGTGGTGAAGTAGGGTGGGATGTTGGAAAACCCTTATCTACCACAGCAGAAAGCTAGTCAACAAAGACTAAAACTGATAAATCAAATATCAGTATAAGCATTTAAAAAAAGTATAGTATAGTTGAATTTCAATATCGTATTAGTTTCAGGTGTACAATATGGTGATTCAATATTTTCATAAATTATACTCTATTTAAAGTTACTGCAAAATATTGGCTATATTCCTGTGCTGTGTAATATATCCTTGTAGCCCATTTAGTTTATACATAGTAGTTAGTACCTCTTAATCCCCTACCTCTATTTTGCCCCTCCCCACTTCCCTACTGGAAACCACTAGTTTATTCTCTATATATTTAATTCTGTTTCTGTTTTGGTATATTCATTTGTTTCATTTTTTAGATTCCATGCATAAGTGAAAACATTTACTATATGTCTTTCTCTGTTTGACTTATTTAAATAAGCGTAACACACTCCAGGTCCATCCACATTGTTGCAGATGGCAAAATTTCATTCTTTTTTATGGCTGAGTAATATTCCATTGTATGTATATACACCACATCTTTTCTATTTTTTATATAGGAGTATAGTTGATTCACAATCAATGTTGTGTTAGTTTCAGGTGTAAAGCAAAGTGATTTAGTTATACATATTCATACATCTAATCTTTTTCAGATTCTTTTCCCATATAGGTTATTAAAGAGTATTGAGTATAGTTCCGTGCGCTCTACAGTAGGTCCTTGTTGAATATCTATTTTAGGTACGGTAGTGTGTATATGTTAATCCCAGCCTCCTAATTTATCCCTCCCCCCTCCACCCTTTCCCCTTTGGTAGCCATAAGTTTGTTTTCTAAGTCTGTGAGTCTGTTTCTGTTTTGTAAATAAGTTCATTTGTATCATTATTTTAGATTCCACATAAGTGATGTCATACGATATTTGTCTTTCTCTGTCTGACTTATTTCACTTAGTATGATAATCTCGGTACGTGGGCCTCTCACTGTTGTGGCCTCTCCCGTTGCGGAGCACAGGCTCCGGACATGCAGGCTCAGCGGCCATGGCTCACAGGCCCAGCCGCTCTGCGGCATGTGGGATCTTCCCGGACCGGGGCACGAACCCTTGTCCCCTGCATAGGCAGGCGGACTCTCAACCACTGCGTGACCAGGGAAGCCCCTCATTCCTTTTTATACCACATCTTTTTTATCCATTCATCTGTTGGTGGACACTTAGGTTGCATCCATATCTTGGCTATTGTTAATAATGCTTCTATGAACATTAGGGTGCATGTATCCTTTTGAATTAGTGTTTTCATTTTCTTCAGCTATATACCAAGCAGTGGAATTGCTGGATCATATGGTAATTCTATTTTTAATAGAATAATAATAGAATAATAATTTTTTGAGGAACCCCATATTGCTTCCCACAGTGGCTGCACTAATTTACATTCCCACCAACAGTGTACAAGTCTTCCTTTTTCTCCACATTCCTGCCAACGTTTGTTATTTGTAGACTTTTTGATCATAGCCATTCTGACAGGTTTGAGGTAGTATCTCATTGTGGTTTTGATTTGCATTTCTCTAACAGTTAGCAATGTTCTGCATCTTTCCATGTGCCTGTTAGCCATCTGTATGTCATCTTTGAAAAATGTCTATTCAGGTCTTCTGCCATTTTTTAATCAGGTTGTTTGCTTTTTTGATAGAGTTATATGAGCTGTTTATATATTTTGGATATTAACCCCTTATCGGTCATATCATTTGCAAATATTTTCACTCATCTAGTAGGTTGTCTTTTCATTTTGTCAGTGATTTCCTTTTCTGTGCAAAACTTTTTAAGATTAATTAGGTCCATTTGTTTATTTTTGCTTTTGCTTCCTATGCCTTAGAAGAAGGATAAAAAAAATCGCTATGATTTATGTCAGAGAGTTCTGCCTATGTTTTATTGTAGGAGTTTTATGGTTTCTGGTCTTACATTTAGGTCTTTAATCTGTTTTGAGTTTATTGTTGTATATGGTTTGAGAAAATGTTTTAATTTCATTCTTTTCCATGTAGCTGTCCAGTTTTCCCACCACATTTATTGAAGAGACTGTCCTTTTCCCATTGTATATTCTTGCCTCCTTTATTGTAGATGAATTGACCATAAGTCTGCGAGTTTATTTCTGAGCTCTATATTCTATTCCATTGATCTGTGTCTATTTTTGTGCCAATACCATGCTGTTTTGGTTACTGTAGCTTTGTAGTGTAGTCTGAAGTCAGGGAACATGATATTCCCAGCTTTGTTCTTTTTTCTCAAGATTGCTTTTGCTCTTCGGGGTCTTTTGTGGTTCCATATAAATTTTAGGATTATTTGTTCTAGTTCTACGAAAAATGTCATGGTTATTTTGATAGGGATTGCATTAAATCTGCCGATTGCTTTGCGGTAAGATGGACATTTTAACAACATTAATTCTTCCAATCCATGAACACAGTATATCTTTCCATTTCTTTATATCATTTTCAGTTTCCTTCATCAGTGTTTTATAGTTTTCAGAGTATAGGTCTTTTACCTCCTTGGTTAAGTTTATTCCTAGGTATTTTATTCTTTTTAATGTTATTTTAAATGGGATTGTTTTCTTGCTTTCTCCTTCTGATAGTTTATTATTAGCATATAAAAAGCAACAGATTTCTGAATATTAATCTTGTATCCTGAAATTTTACTGAATGCATTTATTAGGTCAAATAGTTTTTTTGATGGAGACTTTAGTTTTCTATCTATAGTATCATGTCATTTGCAAATAGTGATAGTTTTACTTCTTCCCTTCCAATTTGGATGCCTTTTTTTTTTTTCTTGGCTGATTGCTGTGGCTAGGACTTCCAATGCTATGTTAAATAGAAGTGGTGAGAGTGGGCATCCACCTTATTCCTGAGATTAAGCAAGCGTGTGCATATTTTCTTCATGAGCAGAGTCTCAGTTTGTTACAGCCCTCCTGTAAGTCCCACTGATTTTCAAACCACCTAAGGGAACTTGTCTTCCTGGTGTTGGACCCCAGGGCTGGGGTGCCCAATATGTGATTCGAACCCCTCACTCCCCAGGGAGGATCTCCGAGCCCATGATATCCCTCTCTTCTGTGCCCCTGACTAGGGAGTCCCAACTTGATTGCTTCTCCTCCCTTCCTGCCTGACTCTGTGTGGATCTTTCTTTATAGTCTTGTGTCCAGTTTACCGCCAGTGTCCAGTTTGTTTTCATTGAGAATTGCTCCACATGTAGATGTATTTTTTTAAATATAAATTTATTTATTTGTTTATTTATTTCTGGCTGCATTGGGTCTTCATTGCTGTGTGCGGGCTTTCTCTAGTTGTGGTGCATGGGCTTCTCATTTCGGTGGCTACTCTTGTTAGGGAGCATGGGCTCTAGGCGTGTGGGCGTCAGTAGTTGTGGCACTCAGGCTCAGTAGTTGTGGCTTGCGGGCTTTAGAGCACAGGCTCAGTAGTTGTGGCGCATGGGCTTAGTTGCTGCACGGCATGTGAGATCTTCCTGGACCAGGGTTCGAACCCGTGTCCCCTGCACTGGCAGGCTGATTCTTAACCACTGCGCTACCAGGGAAGTCCCATGTAGATGTATTTTTGATGTATTCATTGGGGAAGGTGAGCTCTGCATCCTCCTACTCCTCCATCTTGATCTCCTCCCAGTAAAAGCACTATATTTAGAGATACAGACCTGAAAGAGCTAAAAGTTGTTGAATTTAGGGTGTATAAATGACAGATGAAGAATGATGGAATGGTTTTCATTACAAGCCTTTTGGTGCCATGTGACTTTTTTTAAACCACATGCATGTGTTACTTTGATAAAAATACTATATTTATTACAAATTAAGAAAGCACATACTCATAGTATATTCGATAAGTGCACTCAGTGATGTGTTTTTGGTGATGTGGACAAAGACCTACATGCAAGATATCTACTGTTTTTAAAGTAAAACCCAAATGTTTGTAAGAATAGAGGACTGATAACAATTGATATCTAAATATTTAGCATTAGCAAAGCACTTATATAAATCCCAGAACTGTAGGACATGAAAAGAAATGAGATATTTCCTTGTATGCTGGTGGAAAAGACCTCCAATCAATACCATTCCATGAAAAAAGCAAAGTGCAAGAGAGTGTTCAAAGAATGCTCCCATTCATATATTATAGAAAATGTATATTGATACATATGTGCTTTTATATTCATAGAGGACTTCTGGAAATTTACTAAAGTAACTGTTAAACTGTGCCTCTAGGAAGTGGGACTGAGTGGGGAGAGAGGGAGACATCATATTCATTGTATGTCCTTTTTTTACTGTAAAGTGTTCACTATGTCACTGCACTTAATTTTTCAATGAAAAACTGCCGATATGAACTTCCTAATCAATCCATTTGAAAAGAGTCTATGAGTGCCCATGTTTAGATATAGAATAGGAGGCTTGGAAGATGGAGGATGGCCAACTCTATACATATTCTCTTCACCTAGGACTTTTGAGTGTGAGCCCATGGTTCTTGGAAGAATCAGTACCCTGGGCAGGGTGTCGAGGGGAGGTGGGCTGCAAGGTATGTAATTCTTTCTCTGTTCCTTTGTTTCCAATATCTAGGGCTTGTTCTGAACAATTTGAATGCAAACATACCAATAAAAATCCTGACTATAATTACACGAATTTTGACAACTTTGGCTGGTCTTTTCTTGCCGTGTTCCGGCTTATGACCCAAGATTCCTGGGAGAAGCTTTATCAACAGGTTATCTATTTATTCATTCTCTCTCTCTATTTCCCTCTCTCTCTCTCCCTCTCTCTTCCCTGCCCCTCTGCCTCCCTGCCTCCTCTCTCTCTTTCCATCACTTACCTATCTCTTCATTTATTTATAACCTACCATCTCTCCTTCACCTTTGTCATCTATTTCTTATCCTTAACAGTTGTACTGTTAAATTGTGTTTTAGAAATTCCATTAGAAACATCAAAAAAAGAGACTATAAATGTGATATTTGGAAGAAGAGTACAAAAAAACTCCTCTTCCTAGAAATATCACCCCTCTCCAGATTCCCCACTGACCGAAGTTCCACCACTAGTGCTTCAGCTATCATGCAGCATTGCTCTCTCTCGCCTTTTTAATTAAAAAAATGCAAATACCCTTGAGAAAGTGACAGTAAAGTCACTATGACTTTACTGTGTACAGTAAATGTACAGATGACATTTCCTTGCTGAGAGATAGGGCATCAGGAGCTCTAGGTGATGGGGGAGGCAGTAGATGATGCTGCAGGTAGCTGAGCCAACCAGGGCTGGGGAGAGACCAATTGCTACAGTGTAATCTCCACTCGAGGTCAAGTCACCCCTCTGTGGAGGAAAGATTCAGATGCCAGCATGTGCTGTGTCCCTTGCAGACTTTGCGCACCTCAGGGCTCTACTCAGTCTTCTTCTTTGTGGTGGTCATCTTCCTGGGCTCTTTCTACTTGATTAACTTAACCCTGGCTGTTGTCACCATGGCTTACGAGGAACAGAACAAGAATGTAGCTGCTGAGACAGAAGCCAAGGAGAAGATGTTCCAGGAAGCCCAGCAGCTGTTAAAGGAGGAGAAGGAGGTAGGGGCATGTGGTGTCAGACAGTGGGGTCTGCTTGGGAGGACCCCAGAGGCTGTGGGGTCTGACACTCAAGGTTTCTGTATAAGGCCTAGTCTCAGTGCTTTCCCAACTGGTGCTTTTCTGAGAATTTTTAACCCCCTTGCAGCTGGCTCTGCTACAGTCGCCCACTAAGATGTCCAGGCGCAGGGCTCTTGAGGAAGGGAACCCTTGGTTTTGATGATCTTTGACCTTCTGAAACCTGAGCCTTCAAAGATAGATCCCAAATTGCTGGCTAGAGGATAAAATGTATGTGTACGTAAATTAAGGCTCTGCTCTAGGCTTTCCTGTGGGAAGCTGGAGATGCTTGTGTCCAGGGACTTTGCTTGCGAGAGTCTGGGAAATCTATCATGGTGGCTGTAGAGATGACAGTCATGATCCTTTTTTATAATTCTTGTTATATTTACAGGCCATTCTTATTGTTTCCCTGGCATCTTTACATTTTTTCAGCTCTAAGATTCTAAGATTTGATTCTAAGATTTCAGACCAGGGCCATGTTTTATGCTTTTTCTCATCCTCCATAGAGATTTGTCAGGAGGAAGCCCATCTTAAGTGCTTGATATCTGCAACGTTAAGCGCAAACATTTACTGAATGCTTAGCACATACAGGGCACTGTGCTAAGGATTAGTGACATAGAGATATCTAAGAGTCAACCCTGCCTTCGAGGGCTGCAATCTCGTGGACAAACAGGACATGTTCCCCACATAAACAATGACAAAGCTAGCATCCCACATAAACAATGACAAAGCTAGCATATTACAGTTGGGCAATGAGCAATCAAAATGGTCCAGTGCTACCAGAAGAGGGGAGAGAATGCTTACTGAGGTTGAAGTCATTTACAGTGTTCTGTGGGGAGTATGATCTGTTCATTAATTGCTTTTTTTCACTTTCTAAGGCTCTGGTTGCCATGGGTATTGACAGAAGTTCACTTAATTCCCTTGAAGCATCATCTTTTTCCCCGAAGAAGAGAAAACTATTTGGTAATAAGAAAAGAAAATCCTTCTTTTTGAGAAAGTCTGGGAAAGACCAGGTTCCAGGATTAGATTCTGATGAAGATTCTTCAAAAAAGGCAAGTTTGGGCCAAGGGATTGATGATACTTTAGCACCGTTCAGGGGGACAGGTCAAGTTGTCAGTCTAATTGAAAGGACTCATTCATTCATTCAATCATTTATCCATTCATCCATTTGCACATATTCCCTGCATCCATGTGTCTATTTAATTATCCATTTATTTACAGATGTCTATTTAAAATGTTGACAGTGTTTATTTGGCACTGGGGTAGGCACTGGGGATACGTGGGATATATAACACAGGCAAGTAATGATGAAGGCACACTGACAAGGAGGCAGTTACTGTTCAGTGTGATGACCGACATGATGATCACTGAGGGAGAGCAGAGCAGGAGCATCATCTTAGGGGCAATGTTTGTTCCCTGCAAGGCAAACCCTGAGACGTTAGAGTGCAAGTAGATTATTTGGGAGGTGATCTTAGGAAGCATTAAGAGGGGAGGGGAGAAGTGATACATGGAAGAGAAGGTGGCCAATTAATGTGCATTATTAAGCCAGTTTAATCTCCCTGGAGTGAGAGCACTAGAGTATTTATACACCAGCTTTGGTCCATCATTGGTTCAAGACTTCTGGGGTCAGGAAACAATAATTTTTCTGTATTTCTGACATGCTATGTGTTAGGGCAAAAAAGTGTTTGGGTTGCCAAAGGAAGCCTGAGGACATATGGATGGGGCCAACAATAGCGTCTGCTTCAGACAACCACCCCAGACTTGGTGGGGGCTGGGAAAGGAGCAGTGGATCAGAAAAGAGTTCCCAGAGGAAGCAGTGTGTAAGCTGAAAGGATGAATTAACCAGGTAAAAAGAAGAATGAAGCACTACACATAGAGAGAACAGCACACTCATAGGCCTGGAAGCAAAAGAGAGCAGAACGTGACCCAGTAGAAAATGTGCAAGTGTGTGTGCGCGCACATGTGTGTGTGTGTGTGTGTGTGAGATGAGATTGGTGGGGGGGTGGCAAGAGGCTCTAGTGGTAAGATATGGACCATCATAAAAGGCCTTAAAGCCAAGCTAAGGAGTTCATTCTTTACAATGAGAGCAAGTGGTAAGCAGTATGGAAAGGTTTTAAGCAGAAGAGTGATATGACTAGATTTACATTGTGAAAATCCTGGATGCATTGAAGAGAGGGGATTGGAGGAGTGCGAGACTGGAGGCAACCAGTTAAGAAGTTGTTGCAGTGATCCAAGTAAGAGGTAACGATGGCTTAAACTATGGTTAGGGCAGTGAGGATGAAGAGAGATGAACAGGTTACAGTGATCTGCAGAGGAAAAGATTTGGCAATTGACTAGATGTAGAGGGTGGGGTTTATGGCTTGGGTAGCCGACTTGTTGGTGGGTAATCTACTGAGATGGGCAAGGAGCATGTTCTGGGGGTGAGGAAGATAGCAAGTTAAGTTTTGCATGTGCCAATTTTGAGGTGCCTATGGGGCGTTCAAGTCAGGCTATTGAGTAGGCAGCAGGATATGCAGAAAAGAAGCTATGAGAGGATGTACTGTAGAAAAAGAAAGCTTATTCTTATCATTTAAGGTGGGGGATGTTTGAACATGTTTTAATTCTGGAAAAGAGAAGTCAGAAGAGAGGAAGATGTTGGTGATACAGGCCAGGGAATAATGGCTAGAGCCTCTTTACTGATGTAGGGGGAGGGTGAAGCAGGCAGGAGATGGGTGTGTGTGCCTGAGCCTGGGGTGGGGAAAGGGAGTTAAAGGGCCTTTGTAGAAGTAGATGCACGGACCTCACCCACTGCTCTGAGCAGTTCTCTGATGGAGTGACAGGGCAAGATCTCATGATTTAGAGGCTTCTTTGCTGTCAGATCACAGCATATTCAAGAGACTGCATATATTTTTTAATATTTTGCAAGTTTTTCCTCATTTCACAAAGCAATAGACAAAGACCCAGACACCTAACATAAAGTGTCTTTTCCCTTTAACTAGAATAGGAAATAGCTATAGAAATACTACAGGCTCCCTTTAGAATAGCTATTCAGAAAGGGATAGTTCCCTCTGGGGCCATGGTTGGTCAGAACTTTGGGGGAATAAGTAATTACGGATACCTGAGTTTCTGGATAGCTGAAGGTTTATGTCCTTTAATCTCTACATACTTTAGAGTTGTAGATATGGTGAGAATCAATAAGCTCTTAGACATGGCCTGAGTGCTTGAATTTTAGTATATGGATTTTGTGATATTTATTTTGACTGTTCTTTTTAGTTACTGACTATTTCAAAATCTATTTAGGCAGCCACTCAAGGCACTTCACTATGTGGTCTCAATCCACCTTTCTAAATTTATACACTACTTCTGCCCCTCGCAAACATTGTTTCTAAATTGCACTTTTTACTGCTTTCATACCCTGAACCATTGCACATTAGTTTTTGTAAAATATTTTTTGCTCTTTGTTGACAATGAATAAAACACGGAGAAAGAAATGTTTCTGTAGGTACGACTCTAGACTCTAGAAATGGGCATACATAAGAAATATGAATGTTCAAACCATATTTCTCTTACCTATTAAATGTGAATTAAGAAAACTGCACCTTTGGCATGCCATGAAGTTGAAGTGAGTTGAGCATCTTCGCTGCATGTGGCATTGAAACAAAGTTTGTCAAGTTTTGAGGAGAGGTCGCCCCTTCCCTTAGACAGTCCACCATGCCTTCTCTTACAGCCACACCTACTTGAACAAACCAAACGACTGTCCCAGAATCTGTCAGTGGACCACAGTGATGAGCACGGAGACCCCTTCCAAAGGCAGAGAGCACTGAGCGCTGTGAGCATCCTCACCATCACCATGCACGGTAAGTTCTGTTCCAAGACCAAGGGGGAGCCTAACTTCAAGGATGCCCTTCCCTTCTCCCTCTCTCCAGCCCCCCAGAAGCCCTCTGCAACCCACTATACTTCCTGCAGAGTGACTCCCCATGCTTCTTTGGAGCATGTGAGCAAAATGGCTTGGAAGAAGCAGGCCTTCCTTTTGGGCCCACCCTGAGCTGCCACTTGGGTAGTGGTGGGACCAAGCGCACCAACGGGACTTCTCTTTCAGGCCAGGCAGTCACAGGAAGTTTCAGTGACAATGATAGCCAGCCAAAGAAGAGAAGACATAGAAGTTTCCAGGAGGTTACAGTTGTCATTGAAGTTAGAATAGGAATCTGGCATGAATAATAGAAGAAGACTTGCATATGCAGGCTGGAACCATCTGATGGACCTGATTTACAGGAGGCAACAGAGACCAAACTGAGGGGTTCGTGTTCAAGGGCAGGACTCAAGTCCCAGCAAGAATGGGATCAAATGGGTTCTTAGCACTTTTGAGCCTATTGCATCATCTCATGAGGCCTTGAAATTGTGTGGAAATCAGGGTGCAGCTGCTTTCTGGCCTGAATTCAACCAACTGATAGCATGCCTTTTGTTTCAGTGCTTATAGATACCCCTGCCTGAATATCTCCCCTTCCCCTGAGCCCTGGTAGCTTCCTGTGCTCTGGTATAGCCGTCACCATGGTCTTCCTTGAGTGAACATAACTTTGGCTTGTGTCTGTCTCTCTCATGGGTTCATAGCCAGTCAGTGTTGACTTCCCCATCTGTATCTCTTACAGTGCGGCCCTGCTCCCAGATGCTCAATATAAGTGTAAAGACTTGAAGTACTTGACTATACCACATGGAAGTTGAGTGTGGGAAAGCTTCCTAGCTATGCATCAGTAACCTTCTTGACTGATCATGTTGTAGCACAGGAGATGCTAGGGAAGAGGGAGGAAGGAATGCACACAGGCAAAGAACAGCCAGACTGGCTCAGACCTAACTCCTCAAGTGCTCTTTCAATTCTCCTTCTCCAGAACAAGAAAAATCACAGGAACCTTGCCTCCCATGTGGGAAAAACCTGGCATCAAAATACCTCGTGTGGGACTGTAGCCCCCGGTGGCTGTGCATTAAGAAGGCCCTGAGAACCATGATGACCGACCCCTTTACTGAGCTGGCCATCACCATCTGCATCATAATCAACACTCTCTTCTTGGCCATGGAGCATTACAAAATGGACCAGAGTTTTGAGAATATGTTGTACACAGGGAATTTGGTAACTCTAGGCTTTTTAAAATATAAAACATATTTCAAACTTTGAATTATAACCCTTTCGAAGTCTAAACATTTTGTGAGTGGCCTAACCTAACATAGGTCTTTGGTCCTCTTAGGTGGAGTAGAGGGAAAAGGTGACTGTTAGGATTTTATTTTTACCCATTTCAGTAATTTTCCATGGGCCCCTGTTCGACCTCTAGTATGTTGAGGTGTTTCTTTAGTCATCTAATGGATGACTAAAGAGTCATTCAGTGGTAAGACAGAAGTAAGTAGATATCTTAAAAGGTCAACTATTTTGGATAATCAAGAAAACATTAACCATATCCAGAGACCCATGGTAATGAGTACCATGGTCCCCAGTGATATTGATGACATCATTTGTCACAAAACAGTGTGACTGCCATTACTAAGTGTTATTTTCCCTAGAAAGGTGAGTCAGAGCCTTCAAGCTGTAGGAGGTTCTTTTCCAGGAGTAGGTGTGAGAGGCTTGTGGGGTGGGGTGGACATGGGGTTCCAGACTTGAGCCTGCTTCAGTGTGTTTGTTATTGGATGAAGCTACTCTCAGTTAAATTGGGAACATTAAGATACGGGAGCAGATTTTTCAAGAACTGTTCATTTTAATTCATAGCTCCTGCAGAAGGCCCAAGGGAAAATTAGTTTCCCAAATATCAGAAATAATAAGTAAGTACCTAGTGAATGTTCTACCCTAATTTGCTAATGAGTTAATTAGCTAAAAATCTTACCAGAATGTCTAGCCTTTTCTTTTTACAGCTTTATTTTATTTTTCTAATTTAAAAAGCAATGTGTGTTTTTTTAATTTTAAAAATAAGTAAAAATACAAAGAAAGGAAGAAGAAACTCATTTCCTATGGTCTTACTAGCAAAGATGATAATTTTTAGCATTGCAGAGTATTTCCAGGCAGTATGTATGTATGTAGGTTTTTTTAAACTTTCTTTTTTTTTTTACTTTGACAAGAACCCACAGTACGTATTGAATCAGGAGTTGGTCCACAGAGCTGATTCCATGCATCAGGTTTAGGATGGTGTAGAACTGTAGACAGGTGCCTGTCACCCTTGGTTCTACATCCCATGCAGGAAGAGCAGGAAACTGCAGTATAAGAGCAGGGTGGATCTCCTTGCAGACAGTCTGCATTTAAGTTCCTTTTCCCATACCGCCTTTGGGAAGAAGTGCCCTGTGGGTGTGCATAGGTCAGATTAGATTCCATGTTGCACAATAAAGCTAACACACACCATACCTTCTAACAGGCTGGCATCTTCTGGGCTCCAGGCCAGGGTGTTTAGCTCTCTCCTGTTGAGGTGTCCCAGAATGGCCTGATGGTTTAGTTTCACTTGGAGGCAAATGCTGTGCCCTCAGGGCCACAGTCCCTACCTCAACAGAGTTAGCAGGACCCATCTTTCAGCATCTCCTGGTAGATGGAGTTATTGGATAAATTCCAGAGAATACTCAAGAACCCAGAGTCATCCCCCTGGACAGGGCTTCCCAATTGCAAAGATGTTCTGTCCATCACTTCATCTGCTGGTCCAACTGTGGGAAATAGCCAAAGCCCGCCTCTCACATTTCCCACTGACCAGGCATCCTGGGTGCTGAGGTGAAGTTGCATTTTACAGTTGGAAGCTGGCAAATTAAGTGACATTCTTTTTCACTCCAGAGGCAGAAGGAGCAGAGGGACATTGTTGGTGTCTGAGACCACAGGCAGCAGCTGGACCCTGGGTCCTGAAAATTGTAGAGAAACATGCAGAGCTGGTTATGTAGCCTGTGCATCTATTCCATGTGCCCCATTCCCTAGACATGCAAAAAAAGGGGCAGCCACCTCATCTCTTGTGCCCCCGTGATGGTGGTGCAGGGAGGTCCTGGAGCCCTGAGCTTGAAAGAACACATTCAGACCTCTCCCGTCTGATGGGTGGACCAGGATTAAGCTGGCCTGTGGAGTTCTGTGGGCTAGACTTAGAAATGGACTCTCTAGGCTTCAGAATTGCTTGAATCAAGGGAGTACATTGAGCTCCCAAGAAGTCATAAATAGCAATTGAATTGGATTGCAAAACCAATGGTCCCAAAGCATCTAGGGACGCTGTTGGGCACAGACACCTAAAGCCTGAAGGAGACAGGAGGAGGAAGAGTGGGTCAAAAGGGTATGGAGATCAGTCCAGCACAATTAACTGGAACGCACAGCACTGCCTGCTTTTAGGTGCTGGTTATGGCACTGGGCAGGGATAGGCAGCAATGTTTAAAGGAAGAAGATAGGTATAAGCTTTGATTTTTCTTTGCCACCCTTAATTTCTTTTTATTTGCCTATTCTGTGTTTATTTATGCCTATCCTTTTATTTTAACTTGTGTCGTTTTATTTTAGGGATGTATTTTATAAATAGTAAGTCATTGAATTATTTATAAAAATAGACTACGTGTTACTTTTTAATAAGGAAATTTAATCATTTAGGGGTTGTTTTTGTTGTTTCCAGAACGAAAGAAGAGAGTCTTATAACACAGCGGTCCCCAACCTTTTTGGCACGAGGGAACGGTTTCGTGGAAGACAGTTTTTTCACGGACTGTGGAGGGAGCAGATGGTTCCGGTGGTAGTGCGAGCGATGGGGTGCGGCAGATGAAGCTTTGCTGGCTCGCCTGCTGCTCACCTCCTGCCTGGTTCCTATCAGGCCACAGACCGGTACTGGTCTGCGGCCTGGAGGTTGGGGACCCCTGTTAAAATGGACATTTTAAAATACTTTAACCCTTTTCATATAACGTATTATTTTCATACTATTTTCATACTATTGTTTTTCTCATTTCTATTTAATGTGTGTGTGTGATAGAGAAAGTGCTATTTGCTATGAAGGAATGCTTTGCTTTATCTTCTGCAAAGAATAGAAGATAGATTTAGTTTTGAATTTGGCTACTCTGCTACATTTTGCAAATTTCTTAAGCCTGTATTATCTAATTGTTAAAGACAGAGAATTATTTTTCCCTTGGAAAAGACATAGTTTAGTGCTTTTTAAGCTCTTGCCCCTCCTTTTAGTTCTTTGATATTTTGTTCTGGAATGATGTGCCTTGCATTCTAGTGAGTCTTTAGGATTATATTCTGACTTGCTAATCTTCCTTTCAGCCATAACCAATCTAGGGTTTATCCTCTATATCAGGTTGCTCAAAGACATTTTTCTGCACCTGGTAGTCTAGTGTTTTTC
The DNA here is from genome assembly GCF_002837175.3 of Physeter macrocephalus. NCBI lineage: Eukaryota > Metazoa > Chordata > Mammalia > Artiodactyla > Physeteridae > Physeter > Physeter macrocephalus. The sequence goes on along the minus strand of NC_041231.1, from coordinate 46,695,514 downwards.
AGTTCTCTGCTCTGGGCCCTTTTTTTTTTTTTTTTTTTTTTTTTTTTTTTTTTCTGATCAAGGTGTTGAGATTGAATGGTTAGGTGAACTCCTCCTGCATTCTGGTTTATGAACGATATTTATCTTTAGTTTTCAGAGCTGTTGTGTACTCCCCCCACTTCGGAGTTATTAGTATCTTAAAGAGAATTCAGAGGAGGAATTGCTTGACACTTCCTATTACTCTGCCATCTACCAAGAAGCCAATTTTGCTTTATTTTTTTAAAAGAATGGAAAATAATATTTATTCTCCATCCTGATGTCTCTTAGCTTGGTGACACTGGAGTGGAGGCAGTGGAGGAGGGCAGAGAGAGGGGCAAAGGTAGAGTGAGGTTCATACTACAGTGATAAACGTTTCTTTTTTGTGGATTGCAGGGCATATTGTATCAAGCATGAGAATACATTTTATTTCTTTGTAACCTCTGTAATTCCCTTGGACCATTCTTAAAAGTGTATCTCCAAGAAGAGGTAGCTTCCTTTTCTCATTTTTCTTTGTCTCGCTGTAGGTTTTCACTGGCATTTTCATGGCTGAAATGTGCCTAAAAATCATTGCGCTGGATCCCTACCACTACTTTCGTCGAGGGTGGAACATTTTTGACAGCATTGTTGCTCTTCTGAGTTTTGCAGAGGTGATAATAAATAGTATGTGTCCAGGAAAACAAAGTTGTATGTCATTTCGTTCCTTAAGAGTGGTAAGGCACTTTCTTTCCTTCTTTTTTTTTTAAAGGGGCTGTCAGGATTATAATCCGATTTAACCAGCTCTTTATTTATTTATTTATTTATTTATTTATTTATTTGGTTGCACCGGGTCTTAGTTGTGGCAGGCAGGCTCCTTAGTTGCAGCAGGCAGGCTCCTTGGTTGTGGCATGTGAACTTTTAGTTGTGGCATGTATGTGGGATCTAGTTCCCTGACCAGGGATCGAACCTGGGCCCCCTGCTTTTGGAGCGTGGAGTCTTATCCACTGCCCCACCAGGGAAGTCTCATACTGAATAACTTATCTGACAGGATTGAAGAGTCTTGAGTGAGTTCAGTAGCTAGTTTGGATTAAACTTTACCACCTTACCTTAACCTGAGAACCAAAACTGCACTCCTCCTCCCACCCAGGTCTTTAATACCTTTGTGAGTCCCAAGGGGTCTTCTCTCAGGTGAACCCCTACTTTCCTTCCTCTCCCTCCACAAGATGATCCTTCAGGCAACCAGATGCAAAATTGTGTCTTCTGGTATCAGGACTCTGCTCCTTGCTTCGTGACAACCCCTACAATGATCTCTTCCCCCACAGAGCTCTGAGCCAGGCATCCTCACAGCTGGGCTCACCAAGGGGGTGTAGACTACAGAGCCTAGGACGGGGGTCGGTTGCTGCCTGCAGGTGTTATCTCACAGAGTCCCTCCTCATTGCTGCCAGTACCACATTCCTTTTCTGTAGTCTTTGCCCTCCATCCACGAACCATTGGAGGCATCCTGGCAACCTTTGCCAAGCACCTGATATGTACATGAGGGAAGGCTCAAAGGTGAGGAAAGCACTGCCTTCAAGGAGTTTGCAGTCTAGGAAAGATACAAGACAGGCCCAGAAATGACCATGAGGCAAAGTGGAGTGTGACCGACCCCACAAGAGGTATGGACAGAAATCACAGAGAAATCACATGTGGGAGGGTAATAGGAAAACCACAAAAGGTGACCTCTTGTCCCCTTTCAGAGATTTACTTTTTCTTTTGGCATGGATAGGATTTCCAAGCCTGTAGAATAAGACATTTGATTCAGTTACTTAAGCATACATTTTATACTTGGCATATGTTAGAAAATCACACTGCTTAAAGTCAGGCGTTATTAGGCTGTTCCCTAAAGTTTTATCGGTGCTTGGGTGAGCAAAATTACATTTGCTTTACTATTGTTTAGGCTTATTACAGCCATGCTGTGAGGCAAGGAGCTCTGTGGCATTGCCTGTGGATAAGAACAGAACCACAGTTTCTCCCTGAGATGCCTTCAGCTCCTCTCTAAGTAGACAGTGGTGGTCCTTCTCTTGTGATATAAGTCTTACTGACCTGCAGTATCTCCCCACCCCCCAAATAGTTGATACTTAACAGGATTGTACTTTGGAGTGAAACCACTGGTTTACATTGAAAGTTAATATAAGAAATAATCTATGAAACTAGTTGCTGTGTTTTTTCTAAGGTTATTGTCTCCTATAAGGTCTGTAAGTTTCCATGGAGAAAATTTCTCGTGGAAAAAGAGAGTGTGTCTTGACTGGCTGATTGCCTTTTCTCTCCTAGGTACAAAACATCATGTTACTCTTGTCATCGTTATGAAGTTTAGATTCAAACTTGTGACCTCAAATATATAATACAGGAGTTAGCAAACTTTATCTGTAAAAGGCCAGATGGTAAATATTTTCAGCCTTACAGGCCATATGGTCTCTTTCGAAACCACTCAGCTTTGCTATCGTAGCACAAAAGTAGCTGTAGACAGTAGAGAACGCATGTGCGTGGCTGTGTTCCAATAAAACTTTATTTATGGACATGGAAATTTGAACTTCATGCAATTTTCATGTGTAATGAAATATTTTAAAAAATTATTTCCAACCATTTAAAGATGTAAAAAACATTCTTACCTCTCAGGCCATATAAAAGCAGGCAATGGGATGGATTTGGCCCTGGGGCCAAAGTTTTTGACCCTTGGTATATTATATAGGGTTCCAATACATTCATTATATTTAATAAGCATGTATGCTCAATTCCACCATCATGATCCCAAAGTCTTTATCATTTAAAATATTAGACCAAAATATTGCATTTTTAAAACAAAAAGTAGATACAGGTGAATATTAGAGTGGGACATGGAGTTGGTGACCATGTTTAGGATGGATCTGGCTTTGAAAAGATTTTTGAAAGTTATAAATGCTGTGGTTTGGGAACATGTCATTTAAATTATAGCTGAGCAGATGGAATTTGTTCTTAACTGGCTTTTCTTCCATTTTTGTTTATTGTCTGTTTTTACAGCTGAGGGTCTTCAAGTTAGCCAAATCCTGGCCAACTTTAAACACACTGCTTAAGATAATTGGCCATTCCGTTGGAGCCCTTGGAAACCTGACTGTGGTCTTGGCCATTGTGGTCTTTATTTTCTCAGTAGTTGGCATGCAGCTTTTTGGCTCTAAATTCAATTGCATAAAGAGTAATTCAAAGTCCCTTGATCCTGCAGTCCCATGTTTACGACGCTGGCACATGGGGGATTTCTACCACTCCTTTCTGGTGGTATTCCGCATCCTCTGTGGGGAATGGATCGAAAACATGTGGGAATGTATGCAAGAAGCTAACCAAGCACTGTGCATTATTGTGTTTCTGTTGATCATGGTGATAGGAAAACTCGTGGTGAGTGTCTTAGTTTTGTTGTTGTTGTCATTGTGTTTAATACATGGACTAAACAAATGCATTGGCTTCTTTTGTAACACTTCACTAGTGAAAATTGTTACTCTAAGTATAATATTATAAATATAATGTTATATAATATTTTAAAATCTGCATTTGAATTTTGTATGAAGACAGTACGGTAAGCATGAAAGAAAACCTTGTCACGTAGTGCTCATAAAGATGTCCCAGTGTCTATCCTACTCCAGGTGGTTATTCAGATCGCCATTGATTGGCCGAGGTAGGGGTTTTTGACTTAATTTGTTCAATAGATGTAAAGAGATGTCCACTGAGGAAGTTGTTGTTTAAAAGGAGAAGGAGGAGGAGGAGGAGGAAGGGGGAGAGGAGGAGGGGAGGAAGGAGGGATGAGGAAAAAAAAGTGGTCCTTTTACTTCCTCTGGACCTTTTATGACTGTGACTCTTGGCAGAACTGCAAACATTATGCAACCATGAGAAGAACTAAACTAAGACAAAGTAAGCACTGCGGAAGATAGAGGGAAGGTGGAACAAACCTATTGTTGGGTCATAATTGGTCCCCTGTTTAAAACGTTTCAAATATCTTGTCATGTGACAATTTTCTTATTGTGTAAGCTGCCCTGAGTCTGTTACTTGCAGCTGGAAGCATGGCTATTTATGGAGAGGCTAATTAGGTGTACACCAGTGAGGGTATGAAGAGACAGGAGACAGACAGGGATACCTGAGCATAAGATCTTCAGAACTGAGTTGGGGCTATCATGCAAATATAATTAACAATCCACATAGAAATAAAATTAACTATCCTAAATACCTAATAAGTGATGTTGATAGACAGTAAGAGATACGAAAGATCAGAAGGGCAGGGTATCACCCAGGGGAGTGGGAAGGGAGCACTAAGAAAGGCTTTGTGGGAGACACAGTACTTGAGAAGGGCACTTAAGAGGCAAAGAGGACTTAGCAAATAGAGGAGAGCTTGAGCAAAGATTCAGACTTGGGAATTCTCCTGAAGCTGAGGAAGAGTGACTAGACCCATTAACACCCACAAGACACTTCTCCCAGAGAGCTGTATATGTTTGAGCTGGCGAGAGCCACAAACAAAAGAGATTTTAAAAAGCCTGCACAAGTATACCATCTCTCAAATTGTGCAGACAGGAGAGGACCTCCTAGCACAGCAGTCTTAGACATCAGACCCATATCCCTGTGGGCGATTCCAGAAAAAGTCCAACCTCATGATTCTGGCTGATCCCCAAGGAATATCCACTTTTGATTTTGCCACATGGTTTTGCCATTCAGCCTTACCCTGGCCAGGGTCTACAATACGTGCTGCTTACACACAGACAGACTGGATATGGCTGTCTGCACCCTTTAACTTCAATTTTTCTTTGGTCTTATCTTGATGTCCCTATTACTTCCTCAATCTTCTCTCCTTTTATTTATTTTACAGATGAACTTTCTTGGGAGGCAGAAGGACATAGAACTCTCATTTGATTTTGTTTTGGGTCTTGGGGAAAAGTTGTTGTGGAAACCTACTGTATTCTTTCCTTTGCTAAATTTTTCATTCTCCTTATGTCCCCCCTCCCTTTGCCCCTTCCCAGGTACTCAACCTCTTCATTGCCTTGCTGCTCAATTCCTTCAGCAATGAGGAGAGAGATGGACACTTAGAAGGAGAGGTCAGGAAAACCAAAGTCCAGTTAGCCCTGGACCGGTTCTGCCGGGCTTTTTGTTTCATCATATATACTCTTGAGCATTTTTGTACCAAGTGGTGCAGGAGACAACATTTACCGAAGCAAAAAGAGGTGACAGAAGGTGCTGAGGCAGAGAGCAAAGGTGTTATTCTCCTGGTCACAGAGATGAGAAAGGGCCCAGAGACCTGGGAGGAGTTTGGTGTACCGACTTCTGCACCAAAGACCTTGAGTGTCGGGCATGATCAGACTTGGTTGGCCCCACTAGCAGAAGAAGAAGATGTTGCTGAATCCCCTGGTGAAGATAAGGCACAGCCTGTCACACAACCTGAGGCTGGAAAACAGGTATGAAGGTTCACACATACACTTAGAGGTTGTACTGAGCTAGAGTTGCCATGGGGCACTGGTTGCCTGCCCTGTTCTGAGCACTATGCAGAGATGATAAGGGTATAAAATGTGGTGGCTGCACATCCGGGGCTGGTTCTAATCATGGTCCTGCACATGTGGCACAGGTGGGTGGTGTCAGAGGAGTTCAGAGGGGAGCACGATCAGAGTGGGCTGGGGCAACAGGGGAATCAAGTGCCTTTGGTTGAGCCCTAAAAGAAGAAGTATAGAGTTTGAACTGGCTGAAAGGTGAGAAGGGGAGTGTGGAAGGTGAAGTGAATAGCACAAAAAGAGATTCTGTTTCTTATGAATTGCCTACCACCCTGGGAAGGATCACTTAGCCATAGCCGCTACCCCTGGTACTCGGAGGGGCAGTAGTCTCTCATCTCTCAGCCCCGCTCTTCCTTCATGGAACCTCTGACCTGCAAACTAGCTGGAGTAAGGTTGATCAGGGCCCCAGTATTCTCAAGCTTTTGAACCTGGAATAGAATCTCTTTCCTATGAGTATAAACTGAATTGAAAAAGGAAATCCAACTTCTTGGCCACATTCACCAGAAATTTAGCCTCTTCAACTCAGAGTTGGAGGAGATGAGAAAAGTTGGTGACCTGCACCTTCTGGTGAGATACATATCTCTTGATTGGGAGCTGAGGGTAAAGGGAGCCCCATCTTCTTGGTCACATCTGCCTAGAGTGGAGCTTCTGTCAAACTGAGCTGGGGGTGGGAAGGAAGAGAGCAGATCATGGCTCAAGTGACATAGACTCCTGCTGTTATTACTGAAATGTGTAGATTTTTTTAGTAAATATTTCTTCCTTTGCTGTATGCCCTTAGGACAATTTCCAGAAACTTAAATGATTTTTTACGAATATTTTCCACCACTTATGTTAATTTTCCTGTGGAGCATGTCTGCAGAGCTTCTTACTTTACCACCCAGGAAGCAAAATTCTGTATATCTTTTTTGTTTGTTTGTTTGTTTGTGGTACATGGGCCTCTCACTGTTGTGGCCTCTCCTGTTGCGGAGCACAGGCTCCGGACGCACAGGCTCAGCGGCCATGGCTCACGGGCCTAGCCGCTCCGCGGCATGTGGGATCTCCCCGGACCGGGGCACAAACCCGTGTCCCCTGCATCGGCAGGCAGACTCTCAACCACTGTGCCACCAGGGAAGCCCATGTATATCTTTTTTTAATTAAATTCTAAACTTGTTAATTTTAATGATGCTTTCAGATTACTATACTAATTGCATTTTTTTTCTCAAGTAAATTCACCTCCCTGTAGCTAATTTTTGAGGGCTACTGGTTTTATGTTTGTCTCCTCATACCTTTTGGAGTGTGAATTTGAAAGCTCATCTTTGTGGGAGGATCTGTCCCTCTCTTTGCAGTCTAAGTTCTGTGGTATCTTTAATCGACCCGCCTAGGGGATCCATTTCAGAACTAAGTCTTGTATTGCCAACTTGGGATTCTTGTCTAATAGTGATACTAGGCATTTTGCAGATCCAGTCACTGAACCAGTGGCTCCCTTTGCCCAGGTCTTGTTTCTGAGGCTGTGCTTCCTCCTTCCTCTCTAGGTATGCAGCTTTGTATAATTGTAATCCCAAACATTGGCCACAGCTTCTTTTATTTATTTATTTATTTTTAACATCTTTATTGGAGTATAATTACTTTACAATGGTGTGTTAGTTTCTGCTTTATAACAAAGTGAATCAGCTATACATATACATATATCCCCATATCTCTTCCCTCTTGCGTCTCCCTCTCTCCCACCCTTCCTATCCCACCCCTCTAGGTGGTCTAGCTTCTTTTGACTTTCTCTCTTAAGTGCAAGAACTTCAACCCAGCCCACAGTTTCAAGCTCTGGACATAACTGTGGTTTCCTTCCTCACACGGGGCACTTTTATTCACCATTACCTGCTACATGCTTTAGATTGTTATTGCTTTATATTTTTATTCTGTGTCTGGTCCATAGATAATGTGTACCTGTTAATTGTGTATATATGTTCAAAGGGGAAAAGTGTTCTTAAATCATGACCTTACAGTGTCAGATTCACAGGAACCCTCACATAGATTTTAGGATGAAACTTTCACTTAAGGTGTGACTTTGCATATCCTTCCTCGATTTAGCTGCAGGTCACAGGACAAAATTTAGTTTTTATTTTTATGTTGTGATATATTTTCATATTTTCTTTATGTCTTTCAGTTACCTATTTTGCTAAGCCAACCCTCTGTACCCAACAGAGTAAAAAATTATTTTCCAAGTTATTCTTCTAATATATATATATATATTTTTTTGCGGTACGCGGGCCTCTCACTGTTGCGGCCCCTTCCATTGCAGAGCACAGGCCCCGAACGTGCAGGCCCAGCGGCCACGACTCACAGGCCCAGCCGCTCCGCGGCACGTGGGATCTTCCCGGACCGGGGCACGAACCCGGGTCCCCTGCATCGGCAGGCGGACTCTCAACCACTGCGCCACCAGGGAAGCCCACTTCTAATATTTTTATACATCTATTTTTACATCAGAATATCAAATGATTATGGATTTTAATTTTTACTATATTCTGACAATGTAATATTTTTTCAAGGATAACTAATTATGCCAGTACCATTTATTAAACAATTTATTATTTTGCCATTGAATTGAAAGGCTACAGTAAGTTTCACCTCTTAATTATTTGGTGAATTTTGTATCCAAACCATATTGTTTTGATTATATTACTTATGAGTAAGTTTTGTTATCTGTTTCCTATAGTAGTGTTCCAGAATTATTTTATGTTGAGTTTTTCCAGGATCAGTTTACAAAAGTAAAACGAAAAAGGTTAATAATGTAATAATTTTCAAGACAAACAGAAAACCAAATAGAATTCAAACTTGTTTCATCTCAAGTGAGATGTCCAGGAGGAATATTAATTCTGCTTGGGGTTTCTCAGTGTCAGGCCAGTGAACTCCATCAGAAGACCAAGGAGCCCACCAGTCTAGGAGCTCAGAGTGTGGAAATGGACATATTCTCTGAAGATGATCCTTATCTGTCGATACAGAATCCCCGAAAGGTAATTTTCCCAGGGTGTTCCCAGAAGAAACATGGCTCATCCATACACCTTCTCCAAGATAGCCACTGTGGAAAAATATCAAGATTAGTACAAAGCAAACTGCCAGAATTAGATCTTAAGCAAAGCTCTAGGCCAGGGTTTCTCAACCTCTCCACTATGACCTTTGGGACAGGATAATTCTGTGTTATGTGGACTATTCTGTGTATTGTAGGGTGTTCAGCAGTACTTTGGCCTCTACCCACTAGATGCCCATAACATCCCCCCATTGTAAAAATAAAAAAATGTCTTTAGACATTGCCAAAATGTCTCCTAAAGGGTAAAATCAATGACATTGCCAAAATGTCTCCTGGAGGGTAAAATCAACGAGAACCACTGTTCTAGGCCTATTATTCTGGGAGTTGAGGTAGCTGACAATTTCAGTCTCAGTAAAGTAGCATCCTTCTCATCACCTGGCTTCCATATTTGGGGTTAGTCAGCAGATCAGAGGTAAGATTTGGAGGGAGGAAAAGGTTGAGGCACTGTGTCTTCATGTGCCTTATCTTTCATCAACCAAGGGAGAGCAGTTAGAGAATTCTGTCCTGAAGTCGGGGCTGGTCAGAACATTTAGGAAATAATGCAACAAGAAGTATACTTTCTAGACACCCTTCATACCTTTGCCTAGCTAGTTTCATGCATAAAAAGTCATAAAATAAGGTATTAGGTATTAACCGTGGTGACAGAGGGTGTTGGAAAGTGATTCCCCCTTTCTTTGTTCTGATGTGCAGAAGTCTGATGCTACGAGTGTGCTCTCAGAATGTAGCACCACTGGTCCACAGGATCCCTTTCGGTGGGTACTGGAAATGGTTCCCAAAAAGGAACCAGAGAGATGTTTGCCCAAAGGTAAGTGGCAGTATTCCTACATTCAGTTCATGGAATATTTGGATGGGATTCTGTTATTCTTAGAAGATCTATGGTTTTGATAGATGCCTTCTTTCTGCTTCTACTGGACACAAAAGTGAAAAGTATTCCCTGGATTCTTGGGACCATTTCAGGAAATTATTGATTTAGGTGGGGTCAACTTGTACAGCCCAAGTACCAGGGTAGAAAATCTAGACAGCTCTCCCAGAAAGCCCACTGGGCCAGTATTTTTGCCACTTGGTAGAGTTCCCAGTACATCAATTGTCAGGATGTACTAGAGGTCATAGACCAAGAGAACTTGACCATAAGTCTGGGGTTGACTAGAGCCTTTGCCAGGCCCTCAACTCATCTCTCAAGATTTTTCTCTGGGAGCAGGGGTCCAAGATGGTGGCATAGGAAGACCCTGAGTTCACCTCCTTCCGTGGACACACCAACTCTACACCTACTTATAGAGCAGTTCCTCCTGAAAAAGACCTGAGGGTTGATTGAACAGCTACTGCACATAGAAAGACCACATAGAAACAGGTAGGAAAGACAGAGACATGGTATCCATGGGAATCCCACCCCCAACTTAGTGACCTTCAGTAGGAAGGAATATTGCTGCAGGGCCAGAGCACAGACTCACCCACCTTGGGACGCAGCAAGAAAACAGCAGTTTAAAGGACATCTAGACTATACTGGAAGGAAATCCATGTACTAACCCTAGAGCTTCTGCCAAATGAGCAGGGAAGTACTGGAGCCCTCTGTGGGGTCAGAGGCACCAGAGAACGCCTTTGTTTGAGTTACCCCTAGAACTCCCCCTAGCCCTCACTCACTCCAGCTCTAACTACCCCACCAAGGCAGCCTTGGCCTCAGCACTCCCCAGGGACTGACTCCAGCCTAAGCCCGCTCTAACCCCAGCTGCCCCGCCTGGGTGGCCTTAGGAGGAGTGCTCCCCAGAGATTGCCCCTGGCAAGCTCCAGCCCCAGTTGCCCTGCTAAAGCTGCCAGGTGCAAGCCATCTACACAGGGGATATACACACACAAGTCCTCTCCTTCGAGACCAAGATAGGTAGCTGTTTCACCTAGTTCATAGAAAGAAAAACTGAAAGTCATAATGAGGAGATAGAGGAATGTATTCCAAATGAAAGAACAAAATAAAACCCTAGGAAAAACCCTAAAGAAACAGAGGTAAGTAATTTACCTGATAAAGAATTCAAAGAGATGATCATAAGAATTCTGACCAAACTAGGGAGGAAAATGAACTTCATCCCAGTAAGTACTTCAACGAAGACTTAGAAAATGTAGGAAAGAATTGAATAATGCAATAATAATACAATCCACACCAAGACACATTATAATTAAAATGTCAAAAATTTGAATATATTGTGCCAGTCCCTTTGCTCTGTAAAGTTTCTGCTGAAAAATCATTTGATAGTCTTATGGAGGTTCTCTTGTATAAAGCTAGTTCTTTTTCTCTCGCTGCTTTTAAGAGTCTCTCTTTATCTTTAATTTTTGACATTTTAGTTATAATGTATCTTGGCATGTATCTCTTTGGGTTCATCTTGTTTGGGAATCTCTGTGCTCCCAATCTCCGAACTTGGATGTCTGTTTCCTTCCCCAGGTTAGGGAAGTTTTCAGCCATTATTTCTTCAAATAAGTCTTTTGTCCCTTTTCTCCTTCTGAGGCCCCTGTAATGCTAATGTTAGTATGCTTGATGTTTTCTCAGGGATTCCTTAAACTCTTCACATTTAAAAAAATTCTTCTTTTTGCTGTTCTGATTGGGTGATTTCCACTACCCTGTCTTCCGGATCACTGATTTCATTCTTCTGTATCCTCTAATCTGTTAATTCCCTCCAGTGCATTTTTCATTTTGGTTATTCTTCAGTTCTGATTGGTCCTTGTTTATATTTCCTATAGTTCTATATCTTTGTTGAATTTCTCACTGAGTCAGAACTGGCACATTATGACTCCTATTCTGCTCTGTTGGCCAAATGTTGTCACATGGCTGAGCCCAAATTCAAGGGGTTGGAAAAAGACTCCACCTCTTTAGTTGGAGGATTTTCAAAGTCACATGGTGTGTTCAAGGAGGGATGAAGAGTTGGGCTATTAATGCACATGTATTATAGACACTAATGATAGAGATGCTAATTCCTTGCAGGCCTGGATTGCTGCTCTCCATGCTGTACTATGGACAAGAGAAAGTCCCCCTGGATCATTTGGTGGAAGCTGCGGAAAACCTGCTACCAAATAGTGAAACACAGCTGGTTTGAGAGCTTTATTATCTTTGTGATTCTGCTGAGCAGTGGGGCACTGGTAAATTATCATGGTCTTGTGGGGACATTGGGGATCGAGGCAGCTGGGTGGCTTCATTCTGACTTGGCCCCTCACGGGGCTGTGCATGTGGGGAGACCAAGAAGAAGTGGGATCTCTGCAGTTGTATCCCTTTAGGGGACAGGGTTTTGCACAACAAGTTCTGGAGGAATGCTACAACCGGGAAATCCCCAAGCCGAAGATGCTTTACCTGTGGGAAAGATGACCCAAATTGGCACTTTTTAAAAATTTATTTGTTTATTTATTTATTTATATATTGGCTGCACCACACAGCATGCGGGAACTTAGTTCCCCTACCAGGGATTGAACCCATGCCCCCTGCAATGGAAGTGTGTAGTCTTAACCACTGGAGCGTCAGGGAAGTCCCCAAATAGGCACTTTAAAGTCGCTATTGGAGTCTTGCCCTTGAATCCAAGTCTGTCCATCATTCCTGGAGGATTTCTAGACATTTTCACTGTATCCTACACGTTTCCTCCTCTAGACAGCAATGCTCCTATTCTCTTTTTTTCTGAAGACCATAGTGCTGCTTTCTAAAAGGTAAAACATTAGGAGGAGAAGTCAACAGGGACCAGATTAGGATATAAGTTGCCTTGGTATTTTTCACCACTCATGATCCCTTGAGAGGAGAGACAAAGAGATACCACTTTATGTGTATGACAGATCCTTCGAAATTGAGGTATGGTGTGATTTCCAGTGAGGTTTGGAAATAACTAAATCCATCAGCCTCCCTAGCCATATAGTCATAAACTCCTTTCTGCTCTCTCTTCTCACCTTGTAGTCCATCTTTCTTCCTCTGCACATATATCCTCACCTTGGGCAACAGTATGTTCTCTATTATCACCTGCATGTTTCTCTCTCTCCTTCCCATTATGTTTTGTGTCTCCTCTTAAAATGGCCATAATATAAAACTAAATTCTCTTATTATTTGTCATGTCAAGTGAATGGAGTACTGAGCTATCCCTTATGGATTTAGAGTCACAGAACATTTCACAAGTTGCTAGGAGGGACAAGCACATGTCTTGTTCCTACACCCCTGCCTTCCTGGTTAGTGCTTTACACCTGTGTAATCTCTAGGTGATAGGAGAAGAGCACACATGGGGGCCCACCAGAGCCTGTGATCAACAGACATCCCCATTTACCTGCTTACTGCAATATAAATTATCCCTGAAACAAAAAAGAAAATTTCCCTAAGACCATCCCAGAGAACTCCCTTGATTAATTTTTATCGCTCACCCTGTAGGGTTCCCTGTAATCTTCTGGTGATTACATCTCACCAGCTGTCTACACTTCCAAAAGATAGGGTTCTTGCATTTATTCCACAAATGGTCATTGTTGTCTGCCATGCCCTGTGTTAGTCAGTAGAAAAGCAGTGGTGTTGTCACAAGGTCACAGACACACACCCCATGCACCGTGTGAGAAAACTTATAATCAGAAAAGTAGCAGAGGGCACACAATCCTCCTAGTTCTCATCTGCCTTCAGATGAGGCAAGCATAGGCTGGGCAGAGTGATACTGAGCACACAATGCAGAGGGTTCCAGGAGAGGGACCCAGGCCCTGTTTCACTACACGTATTTATAGAGAAATGGAGACAAGAAACATCTAGTCCCTCACCACTGCATGTGGTATATGAACCAGCAGCCTCATATCACCTGGCAGCTTATTAAAAATGCAGAGTCTTGGGCCCACCCCAGACCTGCTGAATCAGAACCTAGGTGATTTGGGGCTCATTAGAGTTTGAGAAGCTCTGATTTGGGCAACTACTTAATAATGGGAGCTTCCTGGATTAGGAAATGGCCTAGTTATATTATGGGAGCTTCCAAAGCTCAGTTGCTGATATCAGCCTGCTCTTGCATTGGGCAAACTCAGCCCTGCTGAGCCAGCTAGTTGCTAAGTTTCCAAAATGAGAGAGGAAATGAGCTTCCAACACTATTCAGATTTGTCTCTCCTCAAGAGGCAAACAGACAATCCCAGACCTTCAGGAGCTTGGAGGCTAGTAAGGAAGACAGATGGAGTCCAGGCAATTATAGACCAGGACCATAGTGATACACTCAGAGAAGCAGTGGGTGACATGGGGCCATGTAGGATGGCACCTAACCTATTCCTGTGGAAGAAGGACAGTTTCCTATAGAATATATAAGCTAAGCTGAGATCTTAAATGCTTGACCAGGAGCCAGTGGGGCAGAGGAGGAGATGAAAAGCCTTCTTCAGTCAAAAACCCACTTGGGGGTTGGAAGTGAGACTGTTTTATTCTTTATTCTTTTTCCCTAGGGTTGTGGGACTGTGGGATTACCTTAGTCCCTGACAGCAGGGCTGATTTCTTTCTTACCTTCATTTGGCATTGCCTGCCAAATGACTTGGCAGGTTTAGTGCCTCTTCTCTCTTTTCTTTCATCCTCAGTAACACTGTAAAGACCAAAAGGACAGCTTATACCCTAGTAATATAGACCCTGAAGAGTCACACGCACACATACTTCAGGTGAAGGAATGTTTGGATGTAGCATGGAAAAGGGTCTCTCCAAAAGCTTGGATATCTAATTTTCATAAATCACACTTAATGAAATTTAATATTCAAAGTAATTTACATTGGGAGCTCTAGCCCAGTGCTTCCCAAACTTTTGCAAATCATGGTTCACATACAAAATGATCACATCTGTAGGGAACACTGAGGTAAACGGATAATGCTGTTTGTGGTGGAAGATGACAAGCCTCAGGGTTGGCAGGATCCAGAGTGTGGGCTAAGGTGTTTGGACTTGATGTTATAAGCAACAGAGAGCCACTGAATAGAGCCACCCAGGTAACTAGGGGGATGAGAGAGATGGTGTATGCTACTGGGAGGTTCTGGAAAAGTTGGCAAGATATTGCTGGCAAGAGTTGAAAGGGTTAGGAAGAGCAGGAAATAGTGTGGTGAAGATTTTTTTAAAAAAATATTCCAGGAGCCAGTGATGAGAGCCTGGGGAACTATAGTGGCAACAGAAATCTAGAAATAGGATTTCCTTCTTCTGGTTTTACTTACTCAAGGAATTGTTTCTGTTGGAAAAGTTCAGCCTTAACACCTTTTGAGCAAAACCTTGTCACCAAGAGAAGTACTAGTTTATTCAAATAAGGAAGAAAAATAAAAAGTACAGTCAGCAGAGAGTTCAACTTGGCCTATGGATGTGCTTTATCATTTCAGGTATTTGAAGATATTTACCTTGGTACACAACCCAAAATCCAAGCAATACTTAATTGTACTGACAGTATTTTCACATACATTTTTATCTTGGAGATGGGTTTGAAATGGGTGGCCTTTGGATTTAGGAAGTATTTCACCAGTGCCTGGTGCTGGCTCGATTTCATCATTGTGATTGTAAGTTTACCATCTCTGTGTCCCATGCAGGTGGGGGTTGAGGGCGGGGTGGGTAGGGGTGGACGAGGGGATCACATGGGAGCTGCTTTTCCTGTGTGCCTTATATGAGTGCCTCTCCAAAATATTTTTCTTCACATTCATCCATCAGCAGTCCAGCCTTTCCTCGTTCCCATTCCTTATACGCTGCATCTCATACGCTTACCACCTCAACCCTTTCCATGATAGTACTCATGTACTTCTCTCCATAAGCACTGCTTATGTCTGATGTAAATCTAGAATAACTTTGCATATTCTCTACTTTTACTTCTCCTTCCAACTTTTCATTTCTTTTCAAGACTTTTCAAAGCAGGTCAGCAGTGAGCAGATTAGACTGGTCTCCATCTTGATTGTCAAGCAACAAAGAGGATTATTCACATACATTTTTTCATTTAATCTGAACAACAATGTTCCAAGTTAAGCAGATCTATATATCACCTACCATATTACAGACAAGGAAACCTGAAGCTCAGAGGGTTAGAATTTGTTTCAGGTGAAATTGGAATTCACACCTTGGTCTGTATGATGCTAAGGCCAGTAGTAGTGATAGTAGATCACATTTTTCGACTGCTTTCTCTGGAAAGCAGTACTTTACCATATGCACTCTATCTTTTAGTTATCACAGCCTTTCCGTGTGGTAGTTATTGTCATTTTTCCCAGATACAAAGGAGTAAACTAAGTCATAGAGAGGCTAAGAAACATGTTCAAGGTTGCCCAGCTAGAAGTGATGGAGGTGACTCAAACCTAGTAAGCCTCACTCCAAAGCCCTTGATTTTAACATCTATCTATATCCTTGCTACCATGACCTAATTAGTTAGACTTTATCCCTGCTATTTAAGGAAGTAGATACTACAAATGCATAGCATAAGCCATGTGGTCAGCACACCACACTGGAGAGCCATAATTTTGTTGGTGGGCACAAATAAGCCGTGTGGTTCAGGAATTTCAGAAAAGCATCAGTGCCATTGGAGCTCCAACACAAGCAACCCCATGATCATCATGTCGATCCCTATCAATTTCCACAGTGCTAATCACTCTACACCCATTATCTTATTAGATTATAGTGAAAAATGCATAAGACAATGGAAAGATTATTGGTATTTCTGATCTAGGACCTGTGGTTTACTGGCCTAAACTTAGGAGACTGATTCTAAATCTTCTTTGTTTACTCTCTTTCTGTGTAACCTCAAGCAAAGTGCTTGAAGTTTTGACATAAATTTTCATATGGATAAAAATGAGAGTGTAGATGCTAAATTGCCCAAATTTGACCAGATACAAAATTTAAAACATAAATCTAACAATAGCCATTTAAATATCAAAACAGTAGTTGAATACCACACTTTCAAAAAGAATACTAGGCCCAGGTGGTTTTGAAAACAAGTTTAGCAAACTTCCAAGGAGCAGTGGCTATAGACTGAATGTTTGTGTCCCACCCCTGCCCCAAATTTGTATGTTGAAACCTAATCTCCAGTGTTTGGGTATCTGGGAGGTGACTAGGACTTAAGGACATTTATTCCTGAACCCTTATGAGTGGGATTAGTGATCTTATAAAAGAGACCCCACAGGGTTTTCTCACTCCTTCTGCCATGTGAAGACAGGGAAAAGATGGCTGTCTATGAACCAGGAAATAGGCCCTCAACCAGACACTGACTGCCAGCATCTTAATCTTGGACTTCCCAGCCCCCAGACTGTGAGAAATTTCTGTTGTTTTTACATCCAGGCTATTGTATGGCATTCTGTTACAGCAGCCTGAACAGACTAAGGCGAGCAGTTAACTCCAACCTTGTTCAAATTGTTACAAAGAACAGAAAAAGAGGGGAGGCTCACAAACTTATTTAATGAGACAAACATAAAGTTGACAACGAAATGAATGGAACAAAAATGAGTAGAGCAAGAAACGAAATAATCCTGTAAATATATATCTCTATAAATCCCAGAGAAAGCACTCAATAAGTGTGGTCCACTATTACTATTATCAGCCTTAGCATCATACAGACCCAATTCCACCTGAAAAAAGTTGCTGATCCTCTGAGCTTCAGGCTTCCTTATCTGTAACGTGGTAGTGATGTACAACACTGCCTAATTCAGGGCATTGTTGTGTGAATTAAATGAGAGAGAGTGTATGTGAATAATCCTTTTATGTTGCTTGTTACTCAAGATTATATAAAATGATCTTTATAATTTTGGAGTAGGAAAATGCAAACACAACCACAAATACATACATACATATAGACATAAGTTTAACTATTTCAAAATGTAAAACTTTCTTTTTTTTTCAACAATACCATAATTATAGTTAAAGACAGGCTAGACCCTGGAGACAGTATTTGCCATATACATAACAGATAGTTATTGTCTATAGTATGTAAATACTCCCTACAGATCAACAAGAAAAAGGCAACCCAGGGTAAGAATGGGAGAAGGATAAAAATAGACAATTCACAGAAGGAGCTCAAGTTGCTAATAAATGTATAAAGAAATACACACTAGTCATATCACCAGTTAGCACAGAAGTACATATTAAAATGAGACACTTCTTTTTACTCATCAGATAGACAAAAGTTTTAAAGTTGGATAATATCTAATATGAGAAAGATTTAGGAAAATGGAATTTTTAGTCACTGCTAACTATCATACAGTCAGTTTGTGGAAAGTTTTTCACTATTAAGTAAAAGTACAAATGAGCCCAATTTACAAACCCAGAAATACCACTTCTAGTTATACATTTAAGGAAAACTCCTGTGTATGTACCCAGGAAAAATGCACACGTCTGTCCAGTGTGCTATTGTTCATAGTAGCAAAGAAATGGAAATAATTTATATATTCACCAAGAGGGAATGAGTTACTAAAATATGAATATTTATATGCTGTAATATTTCATAACAGTTAAAAGGAGCAAACCATGAGAATATATATCAACATGATAGGAATCTCAAAAACATAGTGCAGAGTGATAAATGCAAATTAGGTAGAAATAAAATAAAACTATTGAGGACTTCCCCACTGGAAGAATGCTGTAGAGTGGGAAAGAATGTGAATGTTTTTATGTTTGTGTGTCTCATCAATGTCTCCCAATTGGTGGAACAGAGACTGGGGGTGAGGTTCCAGGCGAAGGGTGTACAATGCCCCTCTAGGAACATCTTCCCCACCCATGGTAACAGTCATTTAGTAAAGCCAGAACTGCTACGCTTTGCCATCCTTTTCCCTCTGGCTGGGAACAAAGTAGGTGTATTTGTGGAAAAGCTGATTAAATAGGTCTCCCAACAGGCAATGCTGTCATAAACAAAAGAACAAAAAAACCTACTTGAAAAAAACCATTATAAATAAACACATTTTGAATTGGTCGTGATTTTTTAAAGTTGATTACAAATTTTAAAATCTGATTATTCGGGCTTCCCTGGTGGCGCAGTGGTTGAGAGTCCGCCTGCCGATGCAGGGGGCATGGGTTCGTGCCCCGGTCCGGGAGGATCCCGCGTGCCGCGGAGCGGCTGGGCGCGTGAGCCATGGCCGCTGAGCTTGTGCGTCCGGAGCCTGCGCTCCGCAACGGGAGAGGCCACAACAGTGAGAGGCCCGCATACCGGAAAAAATAAAAAAAAAAATCTGATTATTCTGTTATATTCACTCAATTTCTCTCAATTTGCAAATACTTTACTTTTACAATGAGATTGACAGGATAATTCACTTCCTGTCATGCTGAGCCACTCCCCTTCTAAGCTGAGCCTCAGAAGCGTCTGCATAATCAATAAGAATGGCTGAAGATCTGCAAATAGTGGCCTTCAACTTAAGCTCAGCATGTTTGTTGAGTTTTAAGTTAGTGTATTTACAGAGTTTTCCAATCCTCAGTCCTGTCCCATTGGGAAAAAGTATGTTAGGAGAGAAAATTGGATTTAATTCTCCAAAAGGGAGCTATTTGAATGAAGGGAAATATTAGCAAACAAAGAATTATTTCTTCATAACTTGATTTTGATATCATTTCAAACATACGGAAAAACTGCAAGAAGTAGTGTAAAGAATCCCTTATACTCTTCCCCCAGATTCACCAGTTATTAACATTGCAGCCCATCTGCCTTATCATTTTTTCTATTTTTTTCCCCCTAAACTGCTTGAGATTAAGTTGCAGGCATCACACTCCATTAGCCCTCAACATTTCAGTGTGTATTTCCTAAGAACAAGGATATTATCTTACACAGTCACAATACAGTTATCAAGGTTAGGAATTTAACATGATCCAATACTAAAACCCACATCCATTTTCAAATTTTCTCAATTGTCACAAGGTTCTTTATGGCTAATTCACCCTATCCACACACCATCACCTTTCCCGCCACCGCAATCCAGGATCAAACTCAGGACCTCACATGACTTATCGTTGTCATGTCTCTTTGGTTTCCTTTAATTCACAACAATGTCTCAGCTTTTCTTTGTCTTTCATCAAACAAATCATGTAAATGCATTGTTCTCACCCATATGGGCTGTAGCTTTGCCAGGCAAGGAGGAAAATAGCCTCTCACCTGCCCTCCCCTTCCAGCAGGGTCTGGCTGGTTTCTCTGTCTGGATAATCCACTGTGGGCACAATGAGTTTGCCTCTCAGAAAGACAGCTCTTAATCCCCACTGGGTTCTCTGGGCACCAAGTCAGGTGCACTACCTGTGGCTTCTTTTCCCACCAGGTCTCTGTGACCAGTCTCATCGACTTAAAGGTCTTGAAGTCCTTCCGGATTCTGCGAGCGCTGAGGCCTCTGCGAGCCCTGTCCCAGTTTGAAGGAATGAAGGTATGTTCTTCAGATGGATGGGAGGAAAGTCAGCTAGCAGGGAAAGGCAGAGAAGCCAACTGCTCTTCTTGGGCTGGGCTTTCCTTAAATTGCCAAGCTTTTCCTGGACTCCTTCCCATCCAGCCCACTGCTTAGAATTTGAGATGGAGAAAAGTCTAAGATATAGTCTTCACCTAAAAGTGCTTCTATGACAGCCGAGATGGGCTCTGGCTTCCCTTCAATCCTAGGGTAGGTGTCCCATAAGTCTCTAATACCATCATCACAAGACACTTCTCAAGTGATCCTGTGGCAACAGAAAGGACCCATTATGTATGGAGCTGAGAGCAGGGCTTGCCGTGGGGTGTGGGTTCGGGGCTGGAATGTAAAGGCGGGGCTCCAAGAAATCCAGCCCCACACGTTAGACCCATCCTGGGAAGATCAAGAGCTTGTTGAGTCTCACATGTCTATTATATTTTTCTTCTGTTTTGCTTCCTTAAGGTGGTAGTTAACGCTCTCATAGGTGCCATACCTGCCATTCTGAATGTTTTGCTTGTCTGCCTCATTTTCTGGCTCATATTTTGTATCCTGGGAGTAAGTTTGTTTTCTGGAAAATTTGGAAGATGCGTTAATGTAACAGATGGAAACTCAGTTATAAATTACAACATTGTTGCAAACCGGAGTCAATGTGAAAGTGGAAATTTCTCCTGGTTCACCCTGAAAGTCAACTTTGACAATGTGGGAATGGCTTACCTCGCGCTACTGCAAGTGGTAAGCGCTGTGGGTTTGTTTTTCACTCTGGGGAAAGAAACCTTAAAAGAATCATAAACCATTTCTCAGCTAATAAAAATACAATGACTCTATTGAGATAAGAGAATCATATCCCAGTTTCTCACATGGGAGCTAATGCCCTCTGGAATTGTTCCCCACGGAAGCATCTCCAACCTTATTTTCTACTGAGCCTCAACCTCCAGGCGATGTCCCATAAGGGTCTGGATCTCTCACTCTGTCCTAAATGGTGCCTTGCTCTCCTGAGCTCCAGCCAGAGAGACGTAGAGCCTCAGATGCTAAGCCACTCCGTTAGTAACAGTTCCCTGTGGGAAGTCAGTCCCAGGTCAAACCGTGGTTGCAAAGTTTTGGACAGATAGTGCAAACAGATGTGGAATCAGGAAAGAGCCTTAATCAGGCTCTTTGCAGCAGTTGGTTCATAGCTTCTTTAGCAATTTTTAAGGCAGAAATTGTCTCTTGTTTTTAAACTTTTTGTCTGTGAAAATGAAGAAAAAAAAATCCAAGACATCTATCCTTGAATTTCCTTGTGCTGTTCTTTTATGTGGACATTCTGTCCTGGAAGGGTGGGACATTGTCTTATGTACATCTGCCCACTGGACTTGCTGGCTTTTGTATGGCACTTGTCTGTTGATGGCAAGTCTATAATTACGTTCATGTTTCTCTGCTTTCATTGCAGGCAACATTTAAGGGCTGGATGGATATTATGTATGCAGCTGTTGATTCCAGAGGGGTGAGCTTGTGTTCTACCATGTTCTAGAGTGCTAGGATCAAATCAGGAATATCTTGACTACATGGACAGCCCAGAACTTCCTGCATCATAATTCCAGTGGCCAGGATTCTTTGCCTTCTTTTCATTAGGACAAACACTATGAAACAGGGATTGAAAGGATTCTTATTCATCCTCCTATGAGTATTACATCCTAGCATGCTACAAAGTCAAGTCCTCTTTCTCCATACTGACCACTCATGTAGGAGGTGGAGCCAGAAGCAACAGAATCACAGGATGCCTTGATTTTCCTCTCTCACCTCTTCTTCAAGTGAGTGGAAAGGCAGAAGTCAAATTTCAAAGGGGACCTCCTCTTGACTGTGGGAGAGAGAACCTTAAGATTGGACTAGGTCTGAGCAAGAGCCCCTTCAATGGCTCCAGATTCCCCAGAGAATAAGGGGATTTCTAGTAATTGCCAACTGTCAAATTATAGTTAAATAAAAAGTGATCATGGATGCCCAAGGTTAGAAGAGTACTCAGCAATCTAGTCCATTTCTATTTCCCAGTTGGGAAAATTGAGGAATAGAAAGGAAGAGTGTTGCCCAAAGTCATAGCGAGAGAAAATGGTTGAATCAAGAATGGAATCAGCATTGTTTATTTTTTCCTACCATCACACACATATGTGTTACTGTTTGAGAGTATACAGAGTTGATGCCTGGCACATAGTAGATGTTCAGTACAGCTGGTAGTAGCAGTAGAGGTGATATGAATAGTGTTATAGTAGTAGTAGAGGCAATTTATAACAAAGGAAATATTTAAAAATATTAATGTGCTTATTTTTTTGTCTGTATGAATATATGAACTTCACCTCAGTTTACCTTAGACATCCATCTGCCTTGAGGTAGAGCTAGGGGATAAGGAGGAGATCTTATGTATGACAGAAGAAGTATGTGTCTTATATATGTTCCTTGAGTGAATGATGGGTGGGTGGAAGTGTGTGGAGGTGTGCCTGTCCTGATGTGGTCCTGGGATATCCTAACTGATGTGTGCTAGTATAATGGCCTTTGTCTGTGTAGTCACAGAGCATCCTACTGTTCTCAAATATTGAAGCTGCAACTGGTAAAACCATGGACCTTTCTCCTCCTTCAACTCCTCCTAGACTCAAACACTGACTCTCTGCCATATCCTTCATATGGTGTCCTGGCTCAGCAGTCTACTCCCATCCCTTACTATGAAGCCCACAATGGCAGGCATATGGCTGTCAACCCCACGTCCAAGCCACGAGAACTAAAGAAGGTTCAAGAGACCGCTCTCTGCCCAATTATGCTACTCCAGTCTCTTAAGTCATCCTGCCTGCCCAACGTATCCCAGGCCTTCCCAGCAGTAGTTTTCTCTTTGAAAAATACCAAAGTTGAACCAGAACACACATTCTTTGCTCTCCATGTTCCCCGTGATTTACTGGGCCCCAAGCCCCCTCTCCAAACCCAAAGAAGGGAAAATCAGGACACACATCTCACAGCTCTGATGTTCTCTCTCTCTCTCTCTGTTTCTTTTTGACAATGCCCTGGGTACAAGTGAGGTGATCCTTTCTATGTTCCTCTTTCTGTCTGAACCTCCCTTTGCAAGATGATTAGCCTGCTGCATAATCTTGTTTTCAATGTCAGATACTGAATATTAATTCTTCTTTCCATTACATTGTTTCTAGACTAATGCCTATCCTTATTTCAAACAAGTAGATGCTTCCAGCCAACTGGGACTAAGGTCAGGAACTCTTCAAGGCAAAAGAGAAAAATAATTGTTTCAAATATTTACCTCTAATACACTAGTCTGTATGGTGGGTTTTGAAAAACAAGTATCATGAGTACATTCAACACATAACAGAGCTATCAACATTCATCTCTATCTTTGAATGTTATCAGGGAAAAGAAAACAGAGATGCTCCTGCCACCTATCCCCAAAATAAATAAAACCAATGACCATGTGAAGATCTTGGAGGTTTTTGGTCATGCCTTAAGCTAGGGGAGCTTGACTATAGTCCATTCTTGTCCGTTCTAGAGCTTGATCATTCATCCACTCATTCAATGTGTGTGGAGAACCTACATGTCACAAGCTATGCCAGACACTAGGAATTCAAGAGTGACAGGATGCAAGCACAGACTAAATACAGTAGTGAGCTCTGTTTGAAGGATATAACCTTTCAACAAGGGTTGGTAGTCAATCTCCTGAAGTGAACATGTCCCTTTAATGGTGGATATCTCCAATCTGGCTCCCTCCAATTATGTGTCCATATGGACATCCTAGAGACCTTTTCAAAGGACACATATGATCATGCCACTCTCCTCCCTCACAACCCTTCAATGATTCTCCATTGCTTAGAAGAAAAAGCCTAATCCTCCACTACACCCCCTCCCCCACTGTATGGTACCACTCAAGCTGCACTGGGGGAAGCTGAAAGAGGAGAGAGGGGCTCCCGGCAGGGCCACGGCTGACTGGAGGAGGCTGAGTGGTTAATGCTGCTGCTACCAGGCAGTTAAGATGGCTCATGTTTTTCTCCAGTAATTGTTTTCTTCTCTCATTTAAAAAATTCCTAACAGGAAGGACAACAGCCAAGGTTTGAGGAGAACTCATTAATGTATGTTTACTTCGTAGTTTTTATCATCTTTGGCTCATTCTTCACTCTGAATCTCTTTATTGGTGTTATTATTGACAACTTCAACCAACAGCAGAAAAAGATAAGTATGGGGGTTGTCCTGATTTGGTATTTTTACCTGTCTTCTCCAAAGAGCTTGAATGGAGCATAAATCTGTTCTAAAGTGTTGTGCAAAGTAGCCTTTATCATCTGCATGAGAACAAAGAGGGAGCCTCCTGGAGAAGAGTCTTGAGGGTATGGCTGAAAAGGAACTAAAACAGCTGGGTTTTATTAAATCATTGTTTTTATTCTCCACTCTACCCTCTTAAACAAAGGACATTGTTGAACTCTAATAGAAAAATAATTACCAGGATTAGTATTTATATCATATTTTAGTAATCTTTCAAGCGTACCTTGTTATCCAGGATAAAAAGAGTACAAACGATTCCCGACTTAGGATGGTTCAATTTACACGACTTTAGCTTTATGATGATGCAAAAGTGATACTCACTGAGTAGAAACTTTACTTCAGATTTTGAGTTGTGATCTTTTCCTGGGCTGGAGATATGCATGCAGTACAATACTCTCTTGTGACACTGGGTAGCAGCAGCCACAGCTCCCAGTCAGCCACACACTCATTGAGGGTAAACAATCGATATATACTTACAATATTCTGTACCCATACAACCATTCTGTTTTTCACTTTCAGTACAGTATTCAATAAATAACATGAGGTATTCAACACTTTATTATAAAATAGGGTTTGTGTTACGTGATTTTGCCCAGCTATAAGCTAAAGTAAGTGTTCTGAACATGTATAAGGTAGGCAAGGCTAAGCTATGATGTTCAGTAGGTTAAGTGTATTAAATGCATTTCAACTTACAATATTTTCAGTTTACAATGGGTTTATCAGGATGTAACACCATTGTAAGTACAGGAAAATCTGTAAACGCTCCTTTTTCAGTGAACTTGTGTCTTGCCTCTCAACACCCAAATCTCAGCAGATTTACTGAACTTACTTGGAAAGAAGATGGTTGGGGAAGAGGCAGATTTTTTTAGGGAGTTTTTTCCCCCATGCATTGTAACAACAGATATTTATTCTTCTGATTCTACAATCTATAGGAGCATTGTAGTAAATGTGGAAAAAAAGGAAGAGAAAATGAATATTTAAATCACCCTTAAGATGACCACCAAATAATAACCGTTTTAGATTAAGCCTCATCATTTTGGTACCATCTTTTCCTGTTACTTTTTAACTAAATAAGTATTTCTTTTACATCGTTGAGATTATGTAATATTTTTAACTATCCTCTCCATTAGTTATGAGTTCATGTCATGAGATCATCTTTGTTATAAAATTTTCAGGGCTGAATTTCATCCCATATTATGGATAGATCATAATTTGTTCTAATCATTTCTCCCACTCCCCTTTTTAAGGACATTTAGGGTCATTTCCAAATTTCTTGCTCTTCTAAAATAATCATGAACATTCTTAAAATTCTCTCTGTGTATCTCTGATTATTTCCTCAGATAAGTTCCTAGAATTTAAGGCATTAAAGAT
Organism: Physeter macrocephalus; assembly: GCF_002837175.3. NCBI lineage: Eukaryota > Metazoa > Chordata > Mammalia > Artiodactyla > Physeteridae > Physeter > Physeter macrocephalus. Next base: position 46,669,978 of record NC_041231.1, on the reverse strand, counting down.
ATATTGTCAAATTACCTCTCAGAAATGCTGTTCTGGGTCCCATCCTTTTGCAAGATATGAAGATGCCTGTTTACTCTGTTCTAATCATTCTGACTTTTGTAATTTTTAGTTATCTTTTCCAGCTCGATGGGTAAAAGTGTTATCTCATAGTTTTACATTCATTCATTTGACCATTTATGAAGTTATACACTTTTTCACAGGTTGATTGCCATAAGTATTTCTTCCTTGAGTTATCTGTTTACTGTCTTTGTCTCTTCTTAAAATTGACATTATCATCTTTTTCTTATTTTTTTATATAGTAACTCCAATTTGTGACTTGCTTCTTACATTTTTGTAATGACGGTTTTAACGTATAGACATTTAGCATATTTATGAAGTCAAACTCTCAATCTTGTCCTTTTTGGCTTCTTTTCTTGCATTTATATACTGAAGGCATTTCTCAATCCTAAAATCAGGTAACTAAATAGTCACCTTTGGTTTTCCTAATTGTTTTGTGGCTCTCTTTTATTTTTCTGTTGAACTTTTTAAATTCACCCAAAATGTATCCTGATACTGTTGAGTTTCCTTAGTGTCTGCTGGGAGAATCATTCACGGTACCAGGCAACTATATGGCTGCTGTTATTCAGGAGTGTACTATGTGGTGTCACCTCTGTAATATGCAGCTTGATTGCAATCAATACCTACAATTTGAATGTCAGGCCTTGTGATTTTAGATTTAAGCTTACATTTGAAATCACTGTTTTGATCAGTCCATAGAATTTTTGTTCTGTTTTACTTTTTATTACAGAAAATTTCAAACATGCGCAAGAGTACAGTAGAGTGAACCTAAAATATCCATCCCCCAGCACAGCATTTATTGATTTAAGAACATCCGTATGCCATATATGCCCTTACCCAATCCTTCCACCGGATTTTTTATAGAGCAAATCACAAATATCATATTATTTCATTCACCGATATTTCAGAACATATATCTTTTTAAATATAACTACAATTCCATTATCAAATCTAAAAAGTTTAATATGAGTTCTTTAAACTCGTCAAAAACCCAGTCAGTGTTCAAATTTCCTCCAGTCTTTTATTTTCTCAAAACATGTATTCATTCTTTCATTGATTGACTGATTGATATTAAAGTTTGTTTCTTTTCAAATTAGGATTCAAATAAGGTCCTCCCATTGGATGAGTTCCTTGCTCTCTGGAATGACAATATGTTCTAGGCCTTGTTTGTACCCTTCCTGCCCCAGATCTGGAATCAACCATTTCTCTAAGGAGTGCTGGGAGGTGGTGTTCCAAGACAGTCTGGAATGCTTATTGTGATTATTTTGAGTCTTTTTCAGTGGACAGAGCTACTTCAAGTTTAGGACTACAAGGAAATATATATGTGGAAATATGAATACTCAACATTCAAATTCAGGACTACAAGGTTTTCACTTAACCAGTACATCTATATCTCCTCTTTTCCACACTGAGAAAACTGGTTCTCATGGGCACAAAAGATGATACCTTAAAATTTTCCATAACTACTCATTTTATTTCTCTCACAACACACACATAGGACAGTCTCATAATAATAGTATTAATACTATCATGATGCATAAGATTATTGAAGACACTTGTGTCTGCCAGGCATCCTGAAAAAACCTGGTTAACTTCTAGAGCTGTTTCTTTTTTTCAATTTTTTTTTTTTTTACTGTGCAAAACACTCATAACATAAAATTTATCGTCTTATCCATTTTTAGTGTACATTCAATGGTATTAATTACATTCATAATGTTGTGCAACCATCTTCACCATCCATCTCCATAACTCTTCATCTTGTAAAACTAAAACTACATGCATTAAACAATAACTCCCCATGCTCGCTCCCAGCCCCATTCTACTTTCTGTCTCCATGATTTTGACTATTCTCAATATCTCATGTAAGTGGAATCGGATAGTGTTTGTCTTTTTGTGACTGGCTTACTTCATTTAGCATAATGTCCTTAAGGTTCATGCATGTTGTAGCATATTGCAGAATTTCCTTCCTATTTAAGGCTATGTATATACCATATTTTGCTCTTTCATCCTTCTGTTGATGGACAATTTGGTTGCTTCCACATTTTAGCTATTGTGAATAAAGCTGTTATGAACATAGGTGTGCAAACATCTCTTTGAGACCCTGCTTTTGATTCTTTTAGGTCTATACCTAGAAGTGGAATTGCTGGATCATATGGTAATATGTACAGTATACAAAGGTTCTAATTTCTCTACATCCTCACCAGTACTTGTTTCTGTTTTTTTGATAGTAGCCATTCTAATGGATGTGAGGTGGTATCTCATTTTGGTTTTGATTTGTGTTTCCCTAATGATTAGTAACACTGAACATTTTTTTCATGTACTTACTGGCCATTCATATATCTTCTTTAGAAAAATGTCTGTTCATGCCCTTTACTTGTTTTTGAATCAGGTTGTTTGTCTTTCTGTTGTTACATTTTCGGTGTCCTCTATATATTCTGGATATTAATTTCTTATCAGATACATGATTTGCAAATATTTTCCCCATTGTGTGGGTTGCCTTTTTACTTCATTGATAGTGTCTTGGATGCACAAAATTTTTAAGTTATTATGAAGTCCAATTTGTCTATTTTTCCTTTTGCCTTTTGTGTCATATCCAAGAGATCACTGCCAAATCCAGTGTTGTGAAGCTTTTGTTCTATGTTTTCTTCTGAGAGTTTTATTGTTCTAGATCTTACATTTATGTCTTTGGTCCATTTTGAGTTAATTTTTTTATATGATGTTAGGCACTGATTCAGCTTCATTCTTTTGCATGTTGATATCCAGTTTTCCTAGCACCATTGGTTGAAAAGACTGTCCTAGAGCTGTATATTTTTGGTCCATACTGGTGGTGTAAATTCAAACCCCACACCCTCATCAAGGCAGGCTTGGATTCACAAATTATCAGGGAAGACTGGGTTTTTACCCATAGTACAGACTGAGACAGTGTTCTGGATGTCTTCCATAGCCAACAGACAGGTTTGCTTTTCTTCTTCACCCTTTAATGGCAGCCACTTGGAGAGTTCCAGATTCACACAGGGTCCTTAGCCTAACCCCACTGCCTTTTCCCCATGACCCCCTTGTAGTTATTAAATCCCAAGATTCTTGTTTTTACAGAGATTAGCAAATGCCGTTAGGCCAGCCATGGCTTCAGGACTAATTTACTACTCTTTCTTTTTGATCTCTCTTGATTTTCAGACAATGGAGATGTTCCTTACTTTTGTGCAAGTTCAGCTATGTCTTTTTTTTTTTAACATCTTTATTGGAGTATAATTGCTTTACATTGTTGTGTTAGTTTCTGCTGTATAACAAAGTGAATAAGCTGTACGTATACATCTATACCAATATCCCCTCCCTCTTGCGTCTCCCTCCCACCCTCCCTATCCCACCCCCTAGGTGGTCACAAAGCACCCAGCTGATCTCCGTGTGCTATGTGGTTGTTTCCCGCTAGCTATCTATTTTACATTTGGTAGTGTATATTTGTCAATGCCACTCTCTCACTTCGTCCCAGCTTACCCTTCCCCCTCCCCTTGTCCTCAAGTCCGTTCTATTTGTCTGCGTCTTTATTCCTGTCCTGCCCCTCGGTTCTTCAGAACCGTTTTTTTTCTTTTTTAGATTCCATATATATATATGTGTTAGCATACGGTATTTTTTTTTCTCTTTCTGACTTACTTCACTCTGTATGACAGACTCTAGGTCCATCCACCTCACTACAGATAACTGAATTTCATTTCTTTTTATGTCAGCTATGTCTTTTAAAGGAATTCTGTTCCATTTCATCCCACATTTCTAGATGTTTTACCACTCCCCCAACCCCAATTTCCAGAAATGAAAATCCTACTTCATTTTTCTATTCTTTCTTCCCCAGTAGTAAAAACATTTAAAGCTCTCTAATTTTTTTTTTTTTCTGAGAATGGCTCTGGACAGATTTTTTTGAAATTTGATTAGTAGTTATATATGCATTCACATATTTAGGAGAATTTTATTTGTCACTTTGTAGGATTTTTTGTTTAAATTTTTGTTACTAATTTCTATTTTTGTTTCATTGTGGTTTGATTTACACAACTTGAAATATATTCAGTTTTTGTAAAGATTCTGTGGATGTTTGCAAAGAATTTGTAATCTTTGTTTATATTTTAAAAAGAGAAATGTAACTGATAAAAGTAACATTTTTCCCTTCTTCCTTAATTTAAATCCTGTTTCCTTTCAGCCCTCCCCCAGTCTCTTTCTGCTTCCCATTGGAATTTTAGGAATTGTTGATAGAAATGTAATATAACTTTAAAACTATTTCTGAAAATTCAGAGCTTGTTTCCAAAAATCCATTAATGGTAATTAGCTCTCATCTTCTCCATATACTTAGGTGGCCAAGACATCTTTCTGACAGAAGAACAGAAGAAATACTATAATGCAATGAAAAAATTAGGATCCAAAAAACCTCAAAGGCCCATCCCAAGGCCTCTGGTGAGAGCACTTGATTGATTCTAAACACATAGATGCATTAAGTGGTTATGAGGAACTCAGATATCTGCAGTGCCATTCTCCTTTAATTTTTAAATTTATAGACTTTACCTAAGAAGTCAGTATGAACCCAGGTACACTGATGTATGGCTCAAGTCCTTCGGAAGATTAGACATTCAAATTCAATAGTAAGAGCTTGGGCAACAACTTTAATTTACCTTTTAGTGAGCACACAATAGCTGCTTAGTATGTACTCATTGCAATGATGTGAATTTAGCAGTTAGTTTTAATTTACTCTTGGCCAATTGAAAATGTATTTATAATATCTTTTACCAACTTTTTCTGGTGTGAAGTTGAGGTCATGCATACTCACTTCCACTTCACAAGTATTTATGGTAAACTTTCTATATCAGGAACGTGCACACTTTTTCTGTAAAAGGTCAGACAGTAAATATTTTAAGCTTTGCAGGCCATGTGGTCTCTGCTGCTACTACTCAGCTTTGATGTTGTAGCACAAAAGCAGCCATCGGCGATATAGAACAAATGTTCTTGGCTGTGTTCCAGTATAACTTGATTTATAAACACCAACATTTGAATTTCATATAATTTTCGTGTGTCAAAATTTTATTCTTTTGTGTTTTTCTCCCAAAAGTCATCCTGAGTAAAACCCATTCTGAGCTCACGGGCTACACTAAAACAAGTGATGGGCCATATTTGGCCTGTAGGCCATATTTTGCTGAATCCTGCCTTACGAGATACTAGCAGGACTGCTCTGTGCTTACAGTCTAATTGAGGAGCTGGAATTTGAGAGCATTAGATTATAAAGTAATACAACAGGCACAGTTGGTAGCTCTGACAAGTGAGTTTGAAGACTTTCAAGACAGGGAGGATCAGTGGGGCTGAAAAGTCTGGGAAAGCAGTATGGAAGAGGGGCTTGATATCTGATACATGTAGAGGATTTGGAGATTTTCATTCAAACGTGAGACCACAAATTATCAAAGGTATGTTTAATTTCCTGCTATTTCCAGCAATCAGAACAGAGTAAAGTGTGTTCTCAGTAATTATTCTAAAAGACTCTTGAGACACATATTTACCAGTTTATTTCATGAAGGATATGAAGCCAGCAGTGCAGCACACAGCCGAACAGAAGTTGCAGTGGCATGGATGCAGCTTCTAGGCCTCTCCACTGCACTGGACATGCTAGGATGCAAGAGATGAGCTTGAAGTGGGCACGGACTGCTTTAACGAAGGGAAGCTGCCACCTCCATTCCTTAACTATCTTTTATAACTTGTTTGTTGCATGGCTCATCGGGGAGTAGGTGCTATCCCAAAGCCCTTCCCCTGCATGGCTCACCAATCAAGATTTCACAATGAGTGATTCCGACAACCAAGTACAACTCACTAGTTAATGCCGAACATTTATCTTAACCTCTGTATTCCAGAGAGCAGTTTTGCATGAGTTAAACCCAAAAGCATATCCCCTGGTGTCCCTGAGTTTGAGCTAAGACTTCAAATCAGCTGTTAGCCCTTAACTCACAACTTTACCTCCCCACAGATTTTTTTTTTAATCTCTCTTTTGGCCTTTGGAACAAAGGAATAGCAATTGCATAGAGGGGAAAATACAGCTGTTTTAACCTGAGAAGTGATATTCTTTCTAGCAGCAAGAGCAAGAAATCTGGAATCATTTCTGATTCTACCTGAGGCACCCCCACAAGGTAGCTTCATTACTGGGATTAAAAGTTATCCTGAGGTATAGGAGTCCCTGTACATCTTAAAATGACATAGAATGTGTTTTGATCATCTACCATGTTTGGTAGCTTATACTTTTAATCTCCATTTTCTAAATATTAGAGTTGAACTCTAAGGCCAATGCTTACCATTCCTTACATTTATTCTCAGCCCTCGTTCTGCTTTCCTGGAGAGCACCCTTAAAAGTATCTTTTCTCCAGGTCCTTTCTGACTTCCTGGATGCATTCTCACATAGGAAATGCACTTGACTTTCAAGTTTCTTCTCCAGACTCCTTGATAAAAGCTTTAGGACTCCTGGAGCAAAGTTTGAAAGACACCAACTTACGGGTAGTATCTTACCACTGCCGTCCCGACCCTCTTTCTTCTCATTGCCCTTGCTCTCCCTGAGTGATATCATTCGTTCTCTTGGTTTTAGTTCATATCAGTACTGGTGTTGTTGTACTCCACATCTGCATTCCAGCTCTCTGCCTGAGCTCCAGAACCATACCTCTACCTGCCCATGTCCCTTGGATGCCCCACTGGCACCTCAAACTCCATGTGCTCAGGACACATTCATCATCTCCCCCCAGAACTCCTCATCCCCTGTTCTCTGGTTGATTGAATGCTCCACCAAGCAGAAATTATAGCCTCAGCCTTAACTTTCCCATAACCTACTCCATTCAAACATTCTCTGACTCCTGCTGCTTCTACTTCCTATTAGTTCTTAAACCTAAATGCTCATGTCTTTTTCCACTGTTACCACCGCAGACCAACATTATCTCTTGCCTGGATTACCTTAACAGATGCCTGGGGTTATAAAGATGAATTCTTAGGTGGTCTATGAGGTTTCTAAATAGAATACTATATGTATACTTTGATTAGATGATATGTAATAGGAAATAATCTAGTATATACATATAATGTAAAACAACCAGTGTATAGCCAAGTATGCCATACAATATCAGTGTCTGAGTTTGTGTTTCAGAAAAGTTTCCACTTAAGTGAAGAACAAAGTGGTGCGTTATAGATGTTAAATTAAAGAAAATAGTGGAATAATTGAGTCATTTTACTGCACGTGGTAGATTAGACATGCAAACTTGAGTTAGAACCTGTACCAGAGCAATCAGCACATTCTTACTTTGGAGCAGGCCATCCATGTACAAACCAATATGCAAGTTCACCATCAGTAATAATGTGAAATAATCAGTTTTTCTGTTTCCATTTTTAGTAATCGTTGGATCAGAATCCCATTTATCTAGCCTTATCTTTAAGTGAACAAGAATTAGAAAATTGGCATTCAAGAATTGCTTGAATACAGAGTTTTGGTTAAGTATAAGTTCTGATTATTCTGAACTGACAAATGGAGCTTTGGAGATGTTAATTCTCTTTTGTCCAACATAATTATGTGAGCAAGTATTCTCTGCATTAGTATTATTGAAGTCAAAATACAGAAGCAGGTGAAATACAGAGACCGAACTTTATTTTTTATGATTAAATCCAACATGAGCTATTTTATTTCAGCAAAAACAAATCATCCACCACATCAAAGTTATGTTGTTATGAAAAATTTAATTAATTATTTGGTTTCAAAATGGAATTAAAGCTATAAGCCTACAACTTAAAATCAGTTATCTAATTAAATTTAATGAAATTAAATAAAAAAATATCTATAGAAGAATTTCTTGCCCTTTTAAAAAGGTCTGTGCATTTTCCAAGAAACTGCTTTAATTGTAAGAGAGGACAAATGCTGCTGTATGTGCCTTTTAATGTATATGATTTCATTCCTACAACTCAAAATGATCTATGATTCCTTTTTTTTTTTTTTTTTTTCCTCAGAACAAATGCCAGTGTCTTGTTTTTGACCTAGTTACACACCAGGTCTTTGACATCATCATCATCATCCTCATTTTCCTCAACATGGTTAGCATGATGGCTGAATCATATGGCCAGTCCAAAGCCATGGAACTCTTCCTTGAGCGTCTCAACCTGGCCTTTGTGGTCGTCTTTACAATTGAGTGTCTCATCAAAATCTTTGCTTTGAGGCAATACTACTTCACCAGTGGCTGGAATTTATTTGATTGTGTGATCATGGTCATTTCTATTGTTAGTAAGTAAAACTGGCAGCCAGAGGGGCTTTAATCTAAGAGCCAGAAGTAAACTTATAAATCTTATCATTTGGAATTATGTCCAGAGTATCCACAAAGCAGAAAATTAAGCTTAATGTGATTTCTAAAAAATAGACAGATGAACTAATGCCATTCTCTTTGGGGAGTTAGTTGCTAGGAGATACAGAGTAATTTCCATTCCCTTGACTATCTACACAATTGAAATAGAGTTAAATAATTATGTGGATAATTTATTCAACAGAGATAGACAAAATTAAGATGACTTAAAAGTTTTTGTGGGGCTACCTGCTGTATCCAGGGAGTTGAGTCAAAGTTCTACCTTTCTTGTGCAACTAAAGAGCATTTCTTGTTTTAAGGATCTGGCATTTAGTTTCCATGTTTTTCCCTAGTTCAAAATCCATGTTGATGTCAGATCACAATTACTGTGCCCCTGTGACATTGCCAGGCCTTCCCTTACCTCCTCCTTATACAGGGCCTACATGGCCCAGCCTAGATGGGGCTTGCAAGAGTGTGTCATAAGGACAAGTAATGCTTTATCTTTATTCTGTATCTCATGTTAACTTAAACCACAGTGGGAACTACATTTGTCTCAACTGCTCGGATCCCATTCACCAACCAGCCTCACTCTATAGTCAGCATATTTTTCTTAACCGCAGGCAGAAATTAACTATAAGATTTTTGGAAGAAGAATAGGGAAAAAAGAGGGTTATTGCCATATACCTTTTTATAAAACATACACACACACACACACACACACATACATCAACTTTGAAATTAAATTCTTCATGACTAAGCTATAAGATTTTACTCTGGGTTTTTGAAGTCTGCTTTTAACTAAACTGATAATTTGACTTTTTATAATTGTGTAAAACTGCCCAGGGGCTCTTCTCATAGTTCAAAGAGCAATGAAGACAATGAAAACTGATTTCACAAGTGGAAGTTTTTGTGCTATCTCAGAAAGGATGCATTAAACAGATATGCTGGATCAAAATATTTTGGTTCCTATCACCACAGCAGCAATGCAGATGTTTCAGAGACCAAGAAAATGAATGGTACAGTTCATAGTCTGTTCTGGTTTCTAAGCCATGAAGTTTATGTAGATAAGGTTTAGTAATAGATCTTTCCACATGGTTACAGTTTCATAGACTGTTAAACATTATTGGTCAATTCCAAGTCATTTCCTGGTGAAATCGACAGCAGCAGGAAAGTTAGAAAATGATGATAGGATGAGTCTGGGGCAGCCCTGTGAGCACTTAAAGGGCTCTTCCTCCAATATGCAGAGAGCAGCTCATTCATTTCACTCTTTACTGACCTTCTTCCAGGCAGTGCCAGGCACTGTAGAGTTCATGGAAATATCTCTGACTTCTGTCCTATGAACAACTGCTAAGCCATTGCAGCTACACTGCATAGCACTGTATAGCATCTTGTTCCAATGGATGAGAAGATCCACACATTGAGCCAAGTCCTACTCACCGATGTGGGCAGCATTTTCTATGCTTTTGTCAGTTGATCTGCCATCCAATCCTTAGCCTCTACATTTTCTCATGCTCTCCCCTGAGCTTTTAGAGAAATACAAAATGAGTGTGAGTCAAACTTATTCTCTCTATGGGGTTTACAATCCAATTGAGGTATTAAGACCTACCACCTTAAGGGATCAGAAAAAGAGAAATTGATTGAACCCCAAATCACATGGTACACAAAAGAACTGAGCTCAGAGAAAAGACAGATTACTGTGGGCTTGATTACTCAAAGAAATATTCACGGAGGAGGTTGGCCTTAAAGGAGGGACTTCCTCTAGTTGCTGCTGAATTGGTTTGTAGTCAATTCCACATCTCACCAGAGTTACCTGCCCAATTAGCATATGAATTAAACTTCCTTGATACAATCAGGCAGTCAGTGAAGTATATCACCAACTAGTTCTCTTTAGTCATTAGGTGATGGCAGGTAGTGTTGGCCACCCATCACCCCTAATGACCTTAGAGGATCCCCAGAGCAAGAACAAGGCCATGTCTATACAAGGCAAGCATGTTTCAGCCATTCTATAATATTTGGGCCAAAATGTGAGTTGTTTTAAATTCTTGTATCACTTGATTGCAGAGCAGGCAATGAGAAAACAGGGAGACATTTTAGGCCAAATATTTAGCAGTCTGCAGAAACCTTTGCTTGAGATGCCATTTCTGGTGTATCTACAACATCAGAGAAACTGTCTCCAATGTAGTCCCTTAAGCTTTTTGAATTAGGTCTTCCAGAAGAACTTGGAATGCGCATACTGACAAAGATGAAAGATTTATGGTAGCTTTAGCTGAAAAATGAACATCCCAACACCATCCTCTTTTTCCAGCCCTGTCCTCGCCTGTAGCAGGCTGTGTTCAAATTCCTCTATAATAAGAACCTGTTTGTTTAAGAAGTTTTGGGGCTGGGGTCGTACAACTTCCACTGGTAGCTTAGGCTCAAGCTGATCTTCAGTAGCAGAAATTTCTCCTTGCATTCTAATCTAAATAACTCCATCCGTAGTTTGTTTTCCATTCTATATATACAATAAATATGGAAAACTTATATTTGTTACCCCATGAATACTTTAAATGCCCAACATAGATAATGTACTTCAAGTGCATACGATAACTAACAAAATAAACTGTCATAAACAGCATTTTGTTTCTTTTCCTTGGGGGTCTTCAGTATTTTAGATGTCCTATCCCATCTAAAGTCCCATCTAAAACTGTACAAACCTTGGAAATTATTCTCCAACTTAAGGCACAGATATATATTTTCCCTGATTTAGTAAAAAAATCTTAATTTTGTACATAAATTAAGAAGTAATGATAAAAAGTTGGTCCCACTCAGATTCAAGGCAGGAGAGAGAGGCTATGTCAGTCTGCCTGCTGGAAATTGATTGACCCTTCTCCTTCTCTTAAGGTACAATGGTTTCTGCCTTGAAAACCCAGGCACACATTCCTTTCCCTCCAACACTCTTCAGAATTGTCCGCTTGGCTCGGATTGGCCGAATCCTGAGACTTGTTCGGGCAGCACGAGGAATCAGAACTCTCCTTTTCGCGCTGATGATGTCTCTTCCCTCTCTATTCAATATTGGTCTTCTACTCTTTCTGGTTATGTTTATTTACGCCATTTTTGGTATGAACTGTTTTTGCAAAGTGAAGGAAGAGTCTGGAATTGATGATATATTCAACTTCAAAACTTTCAAAGGCAGCATGCTCTGCCTCTTCCAGATAACCACGTCAGCAGGCTGGGATGCCCTCCTCAGCCCCATGTTGCAATCAAAAGACTCATGTAACCCCAAGTCTGAGAACTGTCACCTCTCTGCCATAGCCATAACCTACTTCGTCAGTTATATCATCATCTCCTTTCTCATCATGGTCAACATGTATATTGCTGTGATTTTAGAAAACTTCAATATAGCCACTGAAGAAAGTGAGGACCCTTTGGGTGAAGACGACTTTGAAATATTCTACGAAGTCTGGGAAAAGTTTGACCCAGAAGCAACACAATTTATCAAATATTCTGCTCTTTCTGACTTTGCTGATGCCCTTCCTGAGCCTCTGCGTGTGGCAAAGCCAAATAAATACCAATTTTTAGTCATGGACTTGCCCATGGTGAGTGGAGATCGCCTTCATTGCCTGGATATTCTGTTCGCTTTCACCGCTAGGGTACTTGGTGAGTCCAGTGGCCTGGATAGCATGAAAGCAGTGATGGAGGAGAAGTTCATGGAAGCCAACCCTTTCAAGAAGTTATATGAACCCATAGTCACCACCACCAAGAGGAAGGAAGAGGAAAGATGTGCTGCTGTTATTCAAAAGGCCTTTCGAAAGTACATGATGAAGACCAAGTGTACCTTGGAAGACAGGCCTCATTCACCCCTCCAGACACTCTGCAATGGAGACTTGTCCAGCTCTGGGGTGGCTGAGGGCAAGGTCCACTATGACTGAGCCCCTCACCTCCACCCCTACCTCACAGCCTCAGAGCCTTGCCTCCAGCCTCTGAGCTCCAAGGGGTCCACAGCTCCGTGTGCGAACAAGCAGTGGACTCACTGAACTAGCCATTCCATTTTTCTTTTTCTGGCTAAAAGAAATGGTGTTTCTGAGTTCACTTCAAATGGTTCTTATAGAGATATAAGATAAGGCTGCCCGACTATAACCACCAGTACTGTTTTAACAAGGAAAAAGACACTAGAATGGGCTGTAGAGCAGGGGTCCCGAACCCCTGGGCTGCAGACCGCGCTACCAGTCCGTGGCCTGTCAGAAACTGGGCCGCACAGCAGGAGGTGAGTGGAGGGCGAGCCAGCAAGATTTCGTCTGCCACTCCACATCACTCGCGTTCCGCCTGAACCACCCCTCCGCAACCCAGTCTGTGGAAATACTGTCTTCTGCAAAATTGGTCCCTGGTGCCAGAAAGGTTGGGGACCGCTGCTGTAGGGGACACTAATGTGAGGATTGAAGCACAGTTCAAATTATATCAAAAGAAAATAATAAGAAGCAGAAAACATTAAAATTTTAAGTTGTTTTTCCAAATGTTCTTAAGTACAGTATCCAATACCTTTGTTTGATGTTTTCCCCAATAAAATATATGGCTTATCAAACATAACTCTTATGCATGCTAAGTGAAAATTTAAAACCTGCCAATAAATACTTACTGCAGATTTTTTTTAAACCAACTTAAACTTTTGGGGTTTATTTCAAACCTAAAAGCATGAACATGACTTGTCAGTTACCACCGTATCTTTCACCAGCTGCAATCTCCGTTATATATTTTCGGGGAAAAAATAAATAAATGAGACTTTCAGTTTGCATTTCATTCAGACAGTACACTAAAAATCCTCTTGTTTGGTGGTTGTGTGAGTAGTGGTTTAAATGTGGTACTTTGCTTGGAATTAAAGGCGGGAGCCAGTGGTGTGCTGATAAGTGTATAACAATTGCTCTTCAGGAAAAAAAGCCATGATTTGTAGCATTTACTGATTTCTGTGGTGAATACTCCCATTATGATTGATTTCAAGCTACCAACATGTTTCTGAACGTAGAGTTGGGAAGAGACGTCCACGATCAGTTCTCGTGAGCTGCCCGGAGCTGGCTCAGCACACCACTGGCTGGAACCAGTAGGACAGTCTCCCTTGCCTCTGGTTAAAATGTCTGCAATGCGCAACTTGGATGGAGAGAGCAACCCCTTAACAACACCTGGACCCCAGGGCGGGGGAGCCATAGACATACTGGTTAGCCGGTGACCTCAGGCATTTGATGAGCCCTACATTCAGTTCTGGCTGAATGTCTGCATCAAATACAGCCCAGAGAACAACCAGGTCGATCAGAAGGGCCTAGCCCCAGGAGTAGCCCAGGACCTCCCTAAAAACTGGAGATGCCCAGAGGCCAAACAAGACATTAGCTGGACTGGGGACAAAGAACTACACTGTGATAATCTAGGCTTGGAGGAGAACCCTGCAGAAATAGTCCTGGAATCCTGTATCTCAGACAGACTGGAGGAGCTGATGTGTCTGTAAGCAGCCTGGAGTCTGAGGCCTGAGCCTCTGCACTGCCCCTCACTGTCCAGTGGAGGTAAGGCCAATGCCAGATACTGTGGTGCACGGAAGGGGTGCTTATTTACAATGTGCACAGATCTAACCATGACTCAATGTATTTGTGTCCAGGGCCTGAGTTTTGTAGGCAACCTTGTGCTCTGGAGTATTGGCAAAAAGTAGTAATGTCATTATCTAATTATTATCAATATCTAATTTTTACTTAGCATTTGCTGTGTGTCAGGCACTGGCTAAGTGTTTGCCACACATAATCTCATCCGTACCTCACAATAGCCCGGTGAGTGTGCTGTCACTCAGCAAGTGGAGCCTGAGCCTCTGTACTATGCTGAGGCAGGGGAGTGGCCAGAACAAGGGCACTTTTTTTTTTTTAACATCTTTATTGGAGTATAACTGTTTTACAATGGTGTGTTAGTTTCTGCTTTATAACAAAGTGAATCAGTTATACATATACACATGTTCCCATATCTCTTCCCTCTTGCGTCTCCCTCCCTCCCACCCTCCCTATCCCACCCCTCTAGGTAGTCACAAAGCACCGAGTTGATCTCCCTGTGCTATGCGGCTGCTTCCCACTAGCTATCTATTTTACATTTGGTAGTGTATATATGTCCAGGGCCACAGGGCTCCCATATAGGGCTGCAAGAGCCTTGTGGAAATCACCAGTTCTAAAGCCATGGCCAGTTCTGCTTGAGGCCCTGGGGATTACTGTGTCTTCCCTAAAAGATGCCTCCGATTATGAACTCTGGGTGTTTTACAGATCCCTAGCAAGTTTTCTGGAAAAGATGGCTGGCCCTGATTCCACTAGGGATATCCCCTGGCTGGAGGTAAGGGAGGGTCTGGAAGGACATGGTCTTGTCTATTCCAGATTACAATTTAGGGGCTTGAATATAATCTGTTCTGTGCAATAGCTTCTGCCCTTCTCACACCCACCTGTCCACCCCCACATGGTCCCCTTTCGCCAGTGCTGGATTCCAGGAGCCAGCTTCTGGGGAGAGCACAGGATCCCTCCCTCTGGCTTCTGCAAGAGGCTGAGCCATGCTTCCTTCACTAGATGGCAGCAAATGCCCAACATGTTCTTTTCTGAAAGCTGCACAGCATCTCTCTGTATGAACCTAGAGCTCAAAGAGCCAGAGGGCTAAAGGGGGAGAAGAGAGCCAAGGCAAGGAAGTGTTGAATTACCTTGGATGGGTGCTAGAGAGCTCACACTCCCCAGAGATAGCTCTCACTGTGCAAGGAGCCAGGATACCCCCAAGAGGCAGAGATGTTGGTCTGAGCTCTGTCCTCCTGGGGCCGTGCTGAATGTCAACGGTAGACAGCCCTACAGGCACATGAAGCCAGTCCCCTGTCTTCCTGGCTTCCTGTCTTCGGAGCCTTCTTTGCTCCAGGCAAATCAGCCCCTGCTCAATTCAGTCAATAGACAAGTTCCGGAGGGCCAGTGCAATACCACCTTGTGCAAACTGCTTCTAACCAATGGCTCTTGACCCCGAGTATATATGCTAATTGGGAGGAGAATTAGACAGGTGTTTGTGTGATGATAATACAATGCAAAATAACAAGTGCACGAATCAGGACACAGCTCTGCTCTCAAAGTGTGAGTGGAGACAGGCTCGCAGGAAGGCTTCACAAGAGAGAGGGGGGCATCTGAGGTGAGCTGGGTAATGTGTGGGATTGTGACGGGTGGAGGTGGTTCGGGAGGGTGTTTGAAGGGGAGGAGACAGTATAGGCAGCATCCTGGAGTGTAAGGAGTGTAAAAAGTGGAAGGAAGCACGAGCTCCTCAATTGACTGGGCTCAGAGTGTAGACAGTGGAGCAGCAGCAACTGAATCTAGAAATGGACAGTTTCGTGGAGAGCCTCGAATGCCAGAGCGAAGGGTTCTAACATATTTAGGTAACAAGGAGGCATTGACTGTGTTTGAGCAGGGGATGAAATTAACTGGACGGAGTATTCAGGTGGAATGGAGGAGAAAGAGATCAGAATGCCGATCCTGGTGTGGAAGAGGCACTGAGTGAGGACGAAGGCAGGGGGCAATGCGGTGTGACTCAGATACCTGTGCCAAATGCCTGTCCATGGGGGAGGTGTCTAGGGAGGAACCTTAAGATTTTGGGCCAGGGAGACAAGATAAATGGCAGCACAAGTTACCAAATTAATGAGCCTAGGAGGGATAAGGTTTATTTCATTTATTTTTGTTTGTTTTCATGAAGGAAGAAGAAAATCTAAAAATCAGTTCAGTTTTGAACATTTTGAAGGTTTAAGATGCCAGGTCCAAGTGACAATGTTCAGCCAGGCCTGGAACTTGAGGACATGGCCTGGACAAGAGTCCTCAGCACAAGGGTGACATTTGAAACCCCGGGAGCAGACTAAATCGTGGAGGGGTGAGCATACCAGAGGACTCTCCCTGGGGGCCATGCTCTCAGAGAATAAAGGTGAGGAGTGAGACGGTTCAGAGAAGGGTGTGGGGAGGTAGGTGAAGGTAACACCACGACACACATCTTGGGCACAGAGCAGCCTTCACAAGAAAGTCATAGCCAACAAGATGAGATACACGATCCCACATTTTCATCCCTCCCACCAAGAAGCATTCAAGAAGCCAGGGCACAGCACGGTGGTGTTCCAGGAAGGGATCCCTACCCTTTCATGGAGCAAGTGTGAGAGCTTGCCTTATAAATAATCCAGACTCAGGAGCCAGATGTTCAGGAGAGCTCTCTTGGAATGTCAGCTACTAGCGCCCAGTGCCCTTAGAGAGGCTGCAATCCTGTACAGCTCCTCCTGCTCAAGGAGAGGGAGCCACTGGTCACAGATGGTTGTTGCCTGACAACCCATATGGAACCTCCAGGGTCATTCAGTGGGCAATCCTGTCCCTCACTGCCCAGGAGTCATCAAAGAGGCGGTGAGAAGACAAGTGCAATAAAAAAACATTTACTGAGCACTTATTCTGGACTTAGTAGCCACTTTCCAGTATTACCGTGTTTAATCTTCACAACAGCTCTAGTAGGGATAAACTATTTTTAATCTTCATTATTCTGATGAGAAAACTGAGGCATGTAGAGTGAATAAGAAGCTTGTTCAAGGCTACATAACCAATAAGTGGCCCTGGCAGGATTCAAACCCAAGCAGCCTGGCTCCAGTGCTTAAGCTGTATCACCACTGTACCACACAGAAATGGTGTGATTGAAGTTGAAGGGAGGGTACAGAGTTTTCCTGGTTATGTCCACAGATCTTTTACTATCCATTTCTTCTCCTCTGGAGACAATGCATGTCTTCAAAGTTCTTACATTGTGGAAACATCCTCTACGTGGGAGGTGCTATGCTTCCTCTCTAAATTTAACAGCCTCAATTCTGTCTATGTACTCTGTTCTCTAATACTTTGATGTAGTTTCAATCCTTTTATCATTTTCTCCCTCCTTCTCTAGGCAAACTCTGGTTAATCTATCTCCTCTATCACCTGGCACCCAGGGGGCAAGAGAGGGACTATCCCCTCCCTTTGGACAATATATCTCTATTAACGTAGACTTCAAGCGTGCTAGTCAGACAGTGGTGGTATCAAGAGGTGACAGTGGTGGTATCAAGAGGTGACAGTGAGGGTGCTGATTTAGTCTTCCTTAATCATCAGTCCCCCAACCCAAGCCACCCTGAACGAGCATACAGTCTAACTAAAAGCATTGTATCCTCTGTGCCATTACAGCTTCAAGTCCCCTTACCTCCATCCCATACTCTAAGCTCTTTCTATATTTTAATATCACTTTTGGAGCCAAAACACAATGATGGCTTATACTCGTTTTTTTTTTCCCCCAGCTTTATTGAGGTGTAATTGACAAATGAAAATTGTATATATTTAAGGTTTACAGCATGATGGTTTGAAATACATATACACTGTGAAATGATTCCCACGCTCAAGTTAATTCTCATATCAATCACCTCACATAGTTACCCTTTTTTTCCTTTTGGTGTACTGAGAAAACTTAAGATCTACTCTCTTAGCAAATTTCTAGTATGCAATACAATATCATTAACTATAGTCACTCTAGTGTGTGTTAGACTCCACAGAACTTATTCATCTTATAACTGAAAGGTTGTACCCCTTGACCAACATTTCCCTAATTTTCCCTGCCCACCCCCTACCCCCAGCTCCTGGTAACCACTGTTATACTCTCTGGTTCTATGAGTTTGACTTTTTTAGATTCCACATATAAGTGAGATCATGCAGCATTTATCTTTCTGTGTCTGGCTTATTTCACTTAGCATAATGTCCTCCAGGTTCATTCATGTTATTGCAAATGGCAGGATTTCCTTCTTTTTCATGGCTAAATGATATTCCATTGTACATATATACAGGACATTTTCTTTATTCATCCATTTATGGACATTTAGGTTGTTTCCTTGCTTTGGCAATTGTGAATAATGCTGCAGTGAACACTGGAGTAAAGACATCTCTTCGAGATTGTGATTTCATTTCCTTTGGATATATATTCAGTAGAGGGTTTGCTGGATCACATGGTTGTCTGTTTTGAATTTTTTGAGGAACCTCCATATAGTTTTCCATATTAGCTGTACCATTTTACCTTCCCACCAACAGTGTACAAAGGTTCTCTTTGCTCCATACCCTCAGCAACACTTGTTATGTCTTGTCTTTTTTACAATAGTCATTCAAATAGGTGTGAGATGATATCTCATTTTGGTTTTGATTTGCATTTCCCTGATGATTAGTGATGTTGAGCACCTTTTCAGGTTCCTGTTGGTCATACATATGTCTTCTTCGGGAAAATGTCTACTCAGGTCCTTTGTCCATTTTTTAATTGGGTTGTTTGTGTTTTTGCTATTAAGTTATATGAGTTCTTTACATATTTTGGATATTATCACCTTATCTGATACATGCTTTGCAAATATTTTCTTCCATTCTGTAGGTTGCCTTTTCCTTTTGAAAGAAGAAAATGTAAACTAAACTATAGTGACAGAAAGTAAATCAGTGGTAACCTGGGGATAGGGGAAGGGTTGGTAAAAAGGGAAGATAAAGGGGCATGAAGAAACTTTGGGGGATGGTGGATTTGTTTACTATATTGATTGTGGTGGTTTTCATTTGTAAAACCATCAAGTTTTACAAGTGAAAAATATATGTCTAGGGACTTCCCTGGTGGTCCAGTGGTTAAGACTCCACGGTTCCAATGCATGGGGCACGGGTTCGATCCCTGGCTGGGGAACTAAGATCCTGCATGCCGTGTGGTATGGCCAAATATATATATATATATATATATGCCAAAATTTATCAAATTGTACTCTTCGAATATGTGCAGTTTGTGGTATGTCAATTATACTTCAATAAGCCTGTTTAAAAAAAAAGCCCTTGAGTTTTTTGAATCTAAATGGAAGTCTCAATATGCCTCTGGAGTTCCTATTTTAGCACTAAATCTGAAGGGAGAGGCTGCTGGGGAGACACATCAGACAAAGGCGATATCTTGCCTGGATGTGTAGAGTGGCTGCCTCAATATTTGGAAAGAAACCTTGGGAAAAGAATTGGAATAACTCCTTCATTAGGGAAAGACAAAGCTCAAAACATTTCAAGACATCATCTTGTATAGCTCCTCATTATACAGATAAGAAAACTGATGCCCAGAGATTGGTTGTGATTTATACCAGGTCCATGATTGATAGTAGGGCAGGTTTGAGGACAAAAAGATGAGTGGACATGGCCAGGGGTTGGGGGGCTGCTCCCTATGAGCAGGGACTGAGTCCTCTGTCCCTTCTCCCCACCCCTGCAGTAGTTACTCATTGCATAGGCGTGACTGCTTGAGGGCCGTCACACCTTTGAATGGGTGGTCTAAGCCCCCGTTCCCCACCCCCCAGAATTAGTGAGAACCAGGTGGCCGCTGAACGCTCAGTATCCTGACCTGCAGTCTCTCCCAGGGCCTCACCCTTCTTCTGCCTCCCAGGGGAGGGCTCCATCTTGCAGCCTGGAAGATGGGCTTTTCTGCACCCCAGATGCTGCCCCAAGAGGCAGGAAATGCCAGGCACTTTCCTTCTCCCTACAGACCTTGTGAGCTCATTCTGGTAAAAGTTTAATGCCTAAAGTCAATTACACTTAAGAATGCTCTGCTGAGCCCCACAGCTCAGTGGCTCTTTTCTCAGAGCCACTGGGGCCTATAGCTCCTTTCCTGCTCCCTTGATGAGATGCTGAGAAAACTTCCCTGCCCTTCCTCACAGTGCAGCTGGGGCCTGAGCTCTGCTTTGCCACCAACTTGCTGTGTGACCTTGAGCAACTCCCATGCCCTCTCTGGGCCTCACTTTGACACTAACAAAAATGAAGGTGAGAGGGTGTGCTCAACTTGCTCACCCTTGCAGCCCCTCATCTCTGGGTGAGAAGAGCAAGAACAGGAGGACACATCAAGATTGGAGGCCTGTAGGGGAATGGTCAGGAGCGGAAATGCCAAAAATCCCCTGAATGGGCTCTGAAGTGGACCCTGCAGCCCCAGCCAAGTCTTGAGGTTACTGTGCCCCCTATGAACAGCTTGGTGACAACCTCATGAAAGTCAGAAGCACCCAACTAAGGCACCCCAAGATTCTCATCCTGGAGAAACTATGTGAAATCACAAATGTATATTAAGTTGCAAAATGTTGGGGTAATTTGTGACACAGCAATGGGTAACTAAAGCCAACTGCATCCACACGTCTGTAAATAGTCCTTCATTCATGTTTCCTGAACCACCTGAGGTGGATTCTGCTTTCTGACTAGTACAAGGACTCAAGGGAGCAGCTACTCCACAACTGGCATGGAAAATATTCAATATCTGATGGCTTTTCTCCCCGAGAACAAAAAAATAACATGGGACTTTTATTTGCTCCAGGACTTGGCTGCTGTGGCTGTACTGATGTGCTCCATGTGAATATCTTCTGACCCATTCATCAGATCTGGGTTCCTGGGGCAGAGCTGCTGTCCTTAGCGAGGGCCTTGGACAGGGCAAGCCTATGGATTGAGGAGGGAATAGGGCTAGGGGAGTGGAGAAGGGGAGCGGAGGAGGGCGGCAGGCGGGAAGGGAGAGAAAGGAAGTGAAAGGCAGACAGGTAGGGAGCTCAGTGGCAGAATAGAAGATTCAGGTCTGAGTTAGTCCACAAGAAACCAGAAAGACATCTTCCCGGTCTCCACTGGCTCATCAAATGGGATCAAGATGAGAGCCAGAGAGAGTCTAGTACAGGCAAGAGTCCTTGGACTGGCAATTTTGTGTGGTTAATTTAGCGTTATTTCTAGGTGAGTTTTCTTCAAGGTGCTAAATCCTGACAGTGTTGGACTCTCAGCCTCACCGGGATGTCTGTCTCTGCAAGCCAGCATGCCAGCATCCCTCGGCCCCTCAGAGAGCTCCAGCCTAGAGAAGACAGCGCCCCCTCCGTGGGCGGGGCACTTTCCTGCCTGCAGTCAGCCGGCAGCCTCATATTACTGCGCGGGGGTGGGCCCCCCGCTTTGTACAGCTGAGCAGCCTCGGGGCGCCCTCTGTGAGTCATTTCCTGTTATTCTCCTCAGAGAAGTCCTGCCATTCTTTAAAACAAGATTTGACATTTTTACAGGACTAACTTCTGGGGCCTTTTGGTCAAGAAAAGAAGCAGGGATACTTTCTTTTATATTTACAAAGCCATTAATTGGCTTCTTTATAAAATTAGACTCCATTATAAGCTCAATCGGAGTGGGAGCACAGCTTTATTTGGTCCAAAACATCAAACAGTCTTAAAGGATTCTTTTAAATAACGAAGTGCTCAGGGGCAAGAAGACTGGTGAGGTAGGCTCTGCTGCCTTCTCCAGCTGAAAGCCGGCAGCATTGACTCCGTGGTGCACTCGCTGTTCACCTGTGCATCTCAGGTGTGCCCACGTCTGCCCTGGAGAGGGAGAGGGGCAGGAGGGAGGTGTGGTCCAGAGCCATCACCGGAGTGCTGCTTGCAGCTGCGCTTCTGGCTCCAGGTACCCATCCAGCTCCAGAGGAGAAGCCCCTGATGAGGAAGCCCCACGTCTGATCCCGGCTCCAGACCTAGCCCAGGCACCCACAGTACCAGCCGCGTGGCTCACCACCCTGTGCTCTGCCAGTCACTGAGCTTTCAAAGGGAGTTTATCCCCACTCAGCCCAACCCAAGAAACTCCAGGAAGCAGTGGTCTCCCATCATCCCCATCACAGGCTGGGAACCTGGGACCAGTTGCCTAAATGACTTTGATTTCTCATTTCAGAGCACACAGAGCATCTAGTGCAGGGTTTCTCAAACTTTAGCATACAGATGCATCACCTGGGGAGGTTGCCAAAATGCAGACTCTTCTTCAGTCATTCTGGGTTTGGGGGGACTGCTGAGTTTCTGCACTTCTTCCAGGGTGATGCTGATGCTGTTGATCAAGACCATACTTTGTGGAGCAAGGGGTCTGGTGCAAACCCTTCCTCTAAACGGTTGGGAAGACCGAAGCCACAGGGGGAGAGTGACTTTCCCAACATACTTCATCAGGCTGGAGGAAGGGTCTCAAGTGAGCACACTTGTCTCCTGTCACCTGGCCTCCCTTGTGATTCAGTCCCACGGCTCTAGAGGGCAGTGCTTCTGAAACTTTAAAGCACCTGAATCACCTGCAGCCTGGTTAAAATAAAGATTCAGTAGGGCTGCAGGGGGACTGAGAATTTTCATTTCTAGCAAGCTCCCAGGTATGCCAGTGCTGCTGGTTCTTAGTGGTGAGGCCATGGACATCATACTTTATGAGGTGCTATCACATGCATTAGCTCCTCTGAGGCTCACAGCAGCCATGGGACATGGTCAAGCCAAAGGTATTTATTCTCCCCCAATATAGGTGCTTTCCTACCTGAGGCCAGCCCAGAGACAGGCTGTGCTATTGAAGCTGCTGTTGGAAAGAGTTTAAGAGCAGGGCCTGGCTCACCTCAGGTTTCTGATGGACAAGCCACTTACAGCTTACTCTCTATGAAAGTGTGCCCCAGGGCTATCCTTAACTACTGGGACTGAAGTAGCCAAGGCAAAGCAAAGTTGTGGCAGAGGTGGTGAGGGGCTTACCCAATATCCACTCTACTCTTTCGTTAGTAAAAGAAATCTGATTTTATTAGAGGTGTCAAAGTGCCTACCTTTAAAAAAATACGGTTTTAAGTGCCCACCTTAAAAAATACAGTTTTAATTCTACCTTGAACCTAGGAGTAGACTTGCTCTAAGTTCTGGCCAATGAGTTATAGGGACATTGCTGAATGAGGCTTCTAGATAAGCTCCTTAAAAGAGGGGGCTAAATCAGTTGATATATACCTTTTTATCCTTTACCACCTCCTTCTCCTACCTGCCTGGAATACAGATGTGATGGTGGGGCTTCAGTAGTCATATTGTGACCATGAGGCGAACTAAAGAATAGAAGCCACATCCTCAGGATGGCAGAGGAGAAAGATAGAAAGAGTGTGAGACCTGAGGGGATCATGGCTCTGCTGCACTAGCTCTGAACCACCTACTTCTGCACATCACATTACATTAGAGAAAAAGAGATGCAGATTCTTTAAGCCAATCTTTAGTGAGTCTCTGTTTCAAGTGATTGTGGGGAATTTCTAACTGATACAATGGTTCTGTCATCAGCTTTGAAGGGTGACACAACATTTCCTATGTATTCCATTCCCAGAATGAAATAATAGAATTTAAATTGAATTTAAAATGACCAGAAATAGATAAATTTGGACCAGAGAGGGTGCCGCTGGGTCTGTGAGTGCAGTCTGCTCCCAGCCCTGTGCCATCCTCATTGCAAGGACTCTGCTGCTGTCTCTGAGCCAAAAACTTGGCAGACAATGGCAGCTGCATGGGTCTCACATCCGCGCTAGCCAATAGTAGCGGGGTGACCTTGGACCCAGTCCTCGGTCTCTCTGAGCTTTAATCATTTTAAAAATGAAGACAATAACGACCATACCTATTTCATGAGGCAATTATGATCCTTAAGTGAGATATGGGTCAATTAGTATTAACATTACTATGTATTAAGTATTTATTGATGTATATTGTTAGATTTTGAAGGGTTTTGATGGGGATACAAAGATGACAAAAGAGTAGTCCGGTTCCCCCAAGGAATCCCCAATCTCATTCCTTTAGTCTTCATTCCTTGACTCTTGTTGCCTGTCTTTGACTGTTAGGAAATCATTTGGATGCTGCCAAAGAAACAGCTCTGCATCCTGGGACCCAGCCCCACAAGCCTCTGGATGGACATTCTCCTGAGAGTCCATTTCCCAGGGTCCCTAGGGACTCTGCAAGGTGAGTTCTGAATGGGTTTCTCTAGTGCCCTGGACAGTGCAGAGGTCTTTAAGAAACTGGTCACCTCAGTGTCTTGACTGGCCTTTCCATTTTGTCTTAGAAAAGTTTGTCCCTAAGTCACTTTCCTTGGCATTAGAATGAGACAGATAAAACCGCTAGTGACTCAGGGCTGCTGTGAGATCTCAAGGAGGCTTGTAGGTGAGAGATTGGGTGTGCTGCCCATCACCCGGGGACAGTAAGTGTCCGTCCTCCTTCTGGTGAGTCTGCCTGTGGGTCCTGGCCCCACGCAGCCCTCCTCTGCATCTCTCTGGCTGAGGGTCCACCTGCCAAGCCCCCCTGCTGCTGCCCAGAAGGTTGGTCGTGGAGAAATGCAGTAGCCCCCATGGTGCTGGGCCTAGAGGAACAGGAAGAAGGGGGAGTCACATGAATAATTGCAGCAAACTGACACCCAAGTAAATGGGTCACTCCCTGGCAAGGCAATGAGGGCAGCGCTGCCTCTGATGTCTGACTGTCTGAGGCCCATCTGTGCCCACCCCAGCACTGCTCCCCAGAGAAATACCTGCATAAGGGAACCTTTCCTTCCCTCTTTTCCAAGAGCTGCCTCGTTCTGCTCCAATGCCTGGTTGGGGCTGTCCCGGCACCAGTGAGGTCAGGAAGAGCCCCCCAGGTACGGGAAGGAGGGAGAGCATGGTTTGGGGGCCAGGACCATCTTCCTTCCCGTGCTCTCTTTCCACCCTGGTTGTTTAGCCGTGGCCAGAAGGACACATACACACACTTGCTTTTCCCAACCAGGGAGGCTCCCAGGTGATGGCTGAAGGGTTTTGGGGGTGAGTTCAGGGGACAACCCAGAACTTGCTTAAAACATTTCATCAGAGGAACCCGGGAGCCACTCTTGGTCCACCTGGCCATCCCAGCCCCCCGGATGTCACTCAGCAGCTCCCTTCTCACCTGCAGCTCCACCACCCTTGTCCTCATTTTGTTCTGGGAATTAAGTGCAATAACCATGTAAGCCTCTTGGCATGTAATAAGCAATGTCAGCTGGATCACTGTTAGTGTTGGTGCTATGCTCCCTGCTTTCACCATCCGTCATGGCCTCAGCCTTCCTCCTTGGGTCAGAACAGCTCACTGGAGAAGTCAGTGCTGACTATGTCCCTGCCCAGGGCAGGGTGCACAGCTGCCGGGTCTCAAAGAAATGCATGAAAGCGCTCCCCACTTTCCTAATGGCTCATGGACAAGATCTCAGTCAAGCACTGTAGTTTTAATGCTGCTGAGGGAGGGGTCTTTGGATCTTCTCCCCCGACACTGCATCTGGTGGCCACGCATTCCCATTCTGAGCTTGATGGTGAGGGCTGGATGCTGTGGTCCACGCTTATCATTAGAGGGGGGAGGACGTGTGAAGCTGCCCACTGGCGGGGCACCAGAGCTCTGGGCTGGGCTTTTTACCCCGTGTCCAGGGAGAACAGGCCTCCCAATGCTGACAGGGGTTACCTCGGTGTCTGAGAGTGTGTGCATATATGTATGCGTGTGTACGTATGTTTCCCTAGGGCTTCTAGATCTACCACACATTTTCTTTTTTTTTTTTTTTTTTTTAGGAGATCTGCCCTAAGAGTCATATCATAGGGTTTCTCAGTATTTTTTTTTTTAACATCTTTATTGGAGTATAACTGTTTTACAATAGTGTGTTAGTTTCTCCTTTACAACAAAGTGAATCAGTTATACATATACATATGTTCCCATATCTCTTCCCTCTTGTGTCTCCCTCCCTCCCACCCTCCCTATCCCACCCTCGCTATCCCACCCCTCTCATGGTCACAAAGCACAGAGGTACCACACATTTTCTGATGAAGTACATGGTAATTTTATGGTTAGTAGAACCAAGTAAATTATAAGATATAGTTGGAGCAGAGGAACCAGGACCACATCAGATGAGAATGAAAAGAGCAGGGCCAGTGTGGGAGTCATGGGTGAGGGGGATCTGTTCCTGCCCTGGAACTGGCCTGCTGTGTGACCTTGGGCAAGTACCTTCCCCTCTCTGGGTCTCTGTTTCCTCATCTGTGAAACAAGGAAACTGATTAGATGAGCTCTTGGTTCTCTCTGGCGCTGACATTCTATGATCCTCTCATTCTGGTGGAGACACTCTGGATCTCTTTTGGTTCTGTTACTTTTCAGACAGTTAGGAAATATGCTCCCTGGCTCTTTCTTGCCTTCCAGGGCTGGGTGACCCTGCATATTGTGCCTCAGGTTCCAGAGACCTAAATACTCCAAGGGAGCTGGTAGGGATAGACCATTAAACTCTGCAGTACAAACTCTCAGCTTCCACCAAATCACCAGCTTTCACCTGTTCCTCCCACGCCCCTACCCAAGGAGGAGGTACAGCAGCGTCCCGTCACAGGCCTGCTGGGCACAGATCACAGAAGATCACCCCTCCCAGAGCAGAGGCATGGAGTGGTGCAGGATCAATGACCTGGGTCTAAGAATGAAGTGAACATTCCCTGGAACTAGGAAGGGGATTTTCTTGAACGATAGAGACCTCAGTGCTTTGTGCACTCTCTTCAGTTTGGCTGGGGAGAAATTTTGAGCTAGGAGTAATGAGGGTGTTCAGGGGTCAGGGCAGAACCAGAGCAAAATACCCTTGTGATGTTCAAGGGAAGTTGCGCTCCAGACCCTAGGTGTCCCAGCCCTGGCAAAAGATGTCTTACCAAGCAGGGCACCAAGCAGTCAGTTGCCACCTTCAAGAGACCATGCAGGTTTAAACAATGAGCATGACCATGGTGACTGGTGCAGGTGCAAGGCCAGGGCTCCTTCCCAGATGCTCCAGACCTTGTAAGGAAGGCCTGGAGAGATCACTTGCTCTTGGGAGGAGGTAGAGAGAAGAAGCACCCCAGGAATGACTGAGATGAAGTTCTCATTCCTCGGAGGGATGGACATATGTCATTTAATGTTAGAAAAATAAAGTCATATAGCATTACTTGAGTTATAGTGCAGTAAAGCCCCTGCTTGCTACATGGTGATCCTCAAATGGTCTGAAGCAGGAGGCAGAACTGACATCAGTCATCTCCCTGCAGAAGGTGCTTTGCCAGTCTTGGCCCATCTCACTGAACATCCTCCACCATCCTCGGCCAGGTATCCAGGCCCCATTTCCCTTCCACAGGAGTGGCACCAACTGTGGACTGGTTTGTGTCCCCCGAAATTCATAGTTTGAAACCCTAACTCCCAATGTGGCTGTATTTGGAGATAGAAGATAATTAAGAAGATAACCAAAGTTACATGAGGTCATAAGGATGAGGCCCTAACCTGAGAGTACTGGACTTCTTAGAAGAAGAAGAAGAAACACCAGAGATCACACGTGCACAGAAGAAAGGCCAGGTGAGAACACTGCGGGAAGGTGGCTGTCGACAGCCAGCAGGCGAACTCTCACCAGAAACCCAACCCTGCCAGGCTTGATCTGGAACTTCCCAACCTCCAGAACTGTGAGAAAATAAACTTCTGTTGTTTAAGCCACCCAGCCTGTGGTATTTTGTCATGACAGCCCACGCTAATACAGTATCCAAAGTCTAATGTTTGACACGCTGCATCAGAATCAGCCAGAGTACTTGTGAAAAATGCAGATTCTTGGAATCAACTGCAAACCTAAAAACAGAAAAGAAGAAGAAGAAATCTCTAGAAATAGGGCTCTGGACTATACATTTTAGGATCACCCCTGGCAATTTTGACAGGGGCTGCTGGACAGGATACTCCTGTGAATGACATTTGGCTGCCCCTCTGCTGGTCCATTGCTGGGTCTGCATCCATCCTCGCTCTCTACCCTCCCCATCTAGAGGAGCCCAGATACAGCCCTGCCCCTTCCAGGAAAGCTCCAGCCTGTCCAGCCTGCCATGACCCCCACTCCAGTGAAATCCTTCAGTGAATTTTCGGCTCTGAGTGCCAGGAAGCATACCCTAGGGAGATCTGAGATGGTTTGTCATGTTCCAGTTATTTTTGACCAGTGAGAGGGGTTGTGGGCCAGGATACACCTTTCTCCTTTGCATTAACAGCTGTTTCTCAACAGACACAGTTTCCACCCATCTGCCAGCTGCCCTTCTTCAGCTCAGCTCCAGCTCTGCTGTTTTACTGGCCACAGATGCAGACAGGTTGTTCTAGAATTACATGTGACAAGTGCATGAACCTTCACAGCCAAAACTGTGAGTTTGTTGAGGGAGCGGTCACCTGAGTGCCTCCCCTGGAACGCCAGCTCCATGCACAACTCCGGATACAGAGGAACTCGGTCCCAGCTGGTTCACCACCCCAGCCTTGCTGACCAGCACCTGTCTTCATCTTTCTCCCAGTGGTTGGGTCACAGGTCAGAAGGGCACCATCTCTGGCCTGGGAGAGTAGGTATCTCACTGCCCCTTACAGGAAACTGTCCCCCAAGAGAACAGATTCTAACCTGTCCCCAACCCAATTCTAATCTTATTCTGACTATTGAAGTAATTTCTTTTCACTGTAGAAAACCTGGAAAGCACAGGAAATTAACTGCATTATTAAAAGTACATTTTCAGAAACCTCCTCTACCAATGCAACTTCATTCATTCAATCATTCATTCAGCAAATACTTGAGCTAACAGTTCTTTCCCCACATAAGCATTAGAGAGGGAGAAAATGAAGGTCACAGAGCAATTCTCTTCCTGCATGGAATCACTAACATCATTTTTGATTTAAGATATGTAGTTCATTTCAATGAAATATATATTATACTGAAATGCTCCTTGGACTCATATTTCATCTTGGATTGAAATATCCATTAACATCCATTCTGTATTTCCTTTGTCCACTTAGATTAAGTTATATT
This sequence comes from Physeter macrocephalus, assembly GCF_002837175.3. Taxonomy (NCBI): domain Eukaryota; kingdom Metazoa; phylum Chordata; class Mammalia; order Artiodactyla; family Physeteridae; genus Physeter; species Physeter macrocephalus. Next base: position 46,641,027 of record NC_041231.1, on the reverse strand, counting down.
CAGAGCTCCCGATTCTCCAGGGTCTGGCGTAGCTCTTAGAGCACACCCTGCTTCTTCCAGCCCAGCTCTGAGTTTTTCCTCCAGCCGAGGGCTAAGAGGTTTGAGATCCCAAATGTTTTCTCTTCTTATAAGAATTTCTTCAGCCAACTTCTACTGAATCCACATGAGGCAATGCATTCTCCTCTGAACAGTGTTTTGTAAAGTGAAATGCCATTGTCTCAGGCTGGTGCCTTCTGATTTCACTGCCATCGCTGATTTAGGCATCTTTTCTTCTACCTATTTTTTTCCTCTTACTTTGAAATTATGAAAGTAGTTATCAATTATGACTCTAAAACAATTGTCATTTTAATGAATGTGCATCTATTTCAGAGATAATGTGAGCAACAGTGCACTTCTCCTGCCAGCACCGCCCCCATCCAATCCTATTGTAGCAAGGACCTCGGGGTACAAAATAAAATCACACCTCCTTTAGTATTTAAATTCATGTAACTCCAAGCTCTGTTCTGTTCCCTGTGAGGGTGTCTTTCTTCCCCAGTGCCACTGGCTCATGCAAAGTTCAAGAATCTCAATGGTGAGTTCACTGTACTTAGTTCATCCAGCCAACTTGGAACCCCAGGGGAAAAGTCATGGTATCAATCCATTTCCTCCCAGATGAATCCTAGACCCTATACAAATTGTCCCTCTTTCATCCCAGCCACCTTCCTATCTCAGGAGTTTTGGTGGGACGTGGTTCAACGAATCTCAGGCCTGCAGAACCCCAGACCTCCCAAACAAATATCCTGTTATACCTTCCCATAGAGCAATGGGCATTCCAGGTCCTGAAGGGCATCCTTAGTGCCTATGCCTTATCCCCTTGGGTCTCAGCTAAGCTCCAGGATTTAATCTTGGCTTTAGCACTTATTAGCTGTGTAATCTCTGGGACTACCTCTCTGATATCCAGGCTTATTATCTGTAAAGTCTGCACAAAAAGCATATTGAAAATGGCAGCCACTCCCAGTCATAGCTCCTGGAGCAAGAGGGTCATTTCTCTCCTGCCTGAGTCAACAGCAGCCAGCCCTTGGGAGAGGGGCCCTACTTGGGAAGCTGATCTCAGTCTCAGAAAGCCGGATGCTGGGGAGGAGGGGCCCGTGGAAACCACCAAACCAGTGCTCCTCACAGCAGGGCCGGGACCTGCGCTTGTTAGGAACAGAGAACATGACCCTGGGCTGGGGTGGAGCCCAGGAATCTAGTTGAACATGCCCTCCAGGTGATTCTAATGTACACTGAGATTTGAGAACCACGCTCTAAACCATCCCATCTCATCTTTCCCTTACTGCCACCTCCCTGGCCATTTTACACCAAGGAACCCCGAGACTCAGCCACAGGAGACCAGTGTCCTGAGTAGTCCCCAGTGGGGTGCCATTCAGCACTGCCTTCTAAACCTGCTCTTAGACCCCCTGTAATGGTCACCAAACCAGCTCATCTAAACTGCCCTTTGCCCACAACTCCAACTCCCCCTCTCAAGATTCTGCTTCCGAAGCTCGCCTTGCCGTGGCTTCCGGAACAACCAGGCCCCACATCCCAGTGGCTCTGCATGACTTTCCTCTCCTTCCTGCTGTAGCCCACAAGACTACATCCTTCTCTAATCCTGGCCCCTTTACCTGAACCCTCTCTCAATCCCCTCAACACCACGGTTGAGCAGACAGACTAGTTAGATTCAAGTCCTGTCCCACAATGGCTGTGTGACTCAAGCGAGTGACTTAATGCATTTGGGGCTCTATTTACCCCTCTATGAAATGGAGGCGACAGCCTCTGTCTCTCAGGGCTGTTGTGAGAGTGACTTGATGTCCGGGCATAAGCTCTCGCCTGTACTGGCCGCTCAGTAAATGGGGGTGACCATCTTGCTAAAGAATTAGCTGTCAGGAGGTGGAGAAGGAGGAACAGAGTCCACCTCACGGACGGTGCTTACAAGGGAAGAGAAGGGGATGCAGGCACTGGAGGAACATTACCAAGTGAATTACATTTCAGGTCCTCAGTGCTTGGCTCCCCACTCCTCCTCCACTTTGACTGAATGGAATTCTGCTTATAAACCCAACAAGTGCATTTCTCAATGAGGGTATCTTTTCTTTTATGTGTCACTGCTCCACTCCCTAGGCCCCAAGGACAGTCCCAGGCCCTAGCCATGGATGCTTGAGTAGGCAGTAGGTGGCTAGGAAAGGCGTGCTGTAAGCCTCACCCTGGTACCTGGGGCTCCTGGCAGGTAGCAACACCTCGTGGACTGGCCTGCACTTGCATGACTGTCACATTGTCGTCCCTCAATCTTCCAGCACAGTTGTGGGAGCTGCAGTGAAGAAGGAGGCCATTCCACCTGGAGGTGAGACACTCTGCACAGGGCCCAGACTCTGCCACTTAGGTGCTGGGGACCTGGTCATTTACTTCACCTCTCTGACGTTTGCAACCTCCTCTTCAAAGTGGGATAATAGGTGTGCCTATCTCATAGGATGAAACGAGATGATATAAGTAGACTGTGAAGGCCTGGAGTCTGCACACATGTCATAGGCACTCAGTAATGATAGTTATTTTTGCTGTTATTATCATCTCCCTGACTCGGGAGGCACCAAGCCTGAGAGGACTTTCCAGATCTCCTACTCCAGACCCATCAATTTTCCAACTGGGAGAGCTGCCCAGGACAAAGTTGTAGATGTGGGTGAGGTATGAACTGTGCACAAGTCCCCTGCACTGAGGACCCACCACCCAGCTCTGGCAGTGCTGGAGGCGGAGGCAGCTCCCAGCTCTTGGGACAACCTCAGCGGCAGGCAGCTGCCTCCAGGTCCTGCTCTTCTGGGGATGGCCCACCTCTAGTGACCCACTAAGGGGGGGTGTAAAAACCTGGCCACCTGCCTGATGTAGGATGCCTCTGACGTGTATCTGAGTTCCAGAGCTGCCCATGGGTCGATCACAGCTGATCTTTCCTCCTGCCCAATCTTGCCACTGCCCCTTCCTCACAGGTGCTGACCCAGGGCTCTCCTCTGTAGGCTGACCTCCCTCCCTGAGAGTCTTCCTGACCAGTGGCAGGAGGTGGGTGAGGCATCTGTCAGCTGACGGCCACGTCTCCCGGCTCCTGGTTCCTGCCATCTCCACGCGAAGGTACAAAATTGACGCCTTTGGCCACACCTGGTGGGTAGGAGGCCCCTGACTCTGAAAGATTAGTCACCAGCCTTTGCGACCTCACCAGAATTTCTGCAGCCACCTCACTGTCCTCCCCACTGCTAATCTCCTCCTCCTTAAATCGGTCCCTTCACAGCATCCTTGGTGACCTTTCTAAGTCCAGCCATGTTGCTTTCCTGTGTAAAATGACTCCTCTTTCCCTATAAGATACAGCCCGAGCTGGGCTCAGTGCGGGGCTCCTGCCCATACCCCAGCCGTTCAGCCTCCTCTCAGCTCTTTCCCCAACACCTGGAACTTTGGTATTTCATACAGCATATTCTTTCCTCTTACGCTTTTGCAGGAGCCCCTCCCTCTGTTTGGAATGCCTCCTGCTCCCCTTCAGAAATGTTTCCCAGAACTGAGCAATCCCTTCGGTTTCTTGTTCTTAGTCCCACATTGCTGGCCCCCGATGCACTGTCATTGCCAGCTTGATGGACTGTCTTGCTCACTCCCCTTAAGGGTGGGGACTGTGCCTCAAGTCATCTTGGTGTCCCCAGGCCCTGGCATAGAGGGAATGCCCTGTACATGACACAGCCCCACAGGGCCAAGTTCTTAAATCCACCTTCGGCTGAGGGGTGGGTTAAAGGACTAAGGCATCTGAAACTCAATCTTTCTTCCAAAGTCTCTGAGCTCTAGAGGAGCTGCCTGAATTGCAGGGCAGTTCCGATCCGGGGATCTGACTGCAGGCAGCGTGTGCCCACCGCCGTCCCCATGGGAACCGTGTCAGGCAAAGCTCCAGCTCAGAATGAACAGCCTGCCTCGGGCCTGAACCTGACGGGAGCCGACATAGGCACAGGACTGGCTCGGGTCACCCGCAGCCCCCACCTCAGGGGGCCAGGGAGGGGCTGCAGCTGTAGGGACCGGGTGGGCAGGTCGCCATGGAAACCAAGCTGCTCTTCTTTCCCTGGTACTTGGAGTTCTGACAGGAAAGCCAGACTCCACAGAGCGCCCTCACCCCTGGGCTCCTCCTCACCCTCTCAGTCTGTGTCCAGGGCACATCATGGGCTGGGGCTCGGAGGAGCACGGAGAGCAGAGAGACCAAGAAAGTGGCAATGACTCTCTCCCACTGCCGTGATTCCTGGGGATGGTTACTGCCTGAAGGAGTTGGCTTGTCCAAGGAGCAGTAACAGAAGGAGGCAAGAATCACATCTGGGGAGCCTGTGGTGTCAAGAGCCTTAGAGTGGGAGACCTTGTGTTCTCATCCTTGTCCTCATACTGCAGAGCTGGGGGTCAACCTCTCCATGCCCAGTCTCCCCACGTGTAAAACAAGGGCCATTTGATCCACCAGATATCCATCAAGTATCATTATTGAAAGTAAAGTATAAGCTGCAAAGCCCTCGACCATGTAAGGAATTGGTGCAATAGCAGGCTAAAAACGTCATCTGTATTCAAAACAATTAGAAAAATGAAAGCATGACAACTCGCTAATGGATTAAAAGGAACAATTCCTTTATTCCTTCCATTAGCCTGAGCTCAGTACCTCTCTATCCAGACAGGCATGGTGCCGGGGGCTGGAGACCCAGGATAAGTCCTGGACCCTGCCCTGGAGGGACTCCCAGGCTCACAGAAAGGGTTTTTGTTGACCTACTTTGTGGCCAGCACTGTGAAGCATGCCAGAAGAGACAGCCACACTTTTCTCAAGGAGCACAAATAAAACTTATTAGGGTGATGAACACAAGATATATGAAACACAGAAGGACGGTAGTTACTTACTGGGGAAGAAGACCTCCTTGGTTGTCTACTGAGGAAAGGAAGGTTCCTGGGATGAAATGGAGATTGAGTTAGAGGGGGTTAAAAATAATTCTCTGGTTGTCTAGAGCAAAAGAAATCTTTGCAAAATATGTTACTTTCTGGAAAATGATTCTCCTTTAGTACACTAAAAGTGAGCACCCAGGTCCAACGTGTGTGTGTGGGGAGGTTTCCCTCACATCAACAAGCAAGTCTGGTTTGACACCCAACAAGCTGGGTGTCTCACAATTCAACTCAATTCTGACACCATCTATGCAGAGATAGCATCAGATTCCACATGCTAAGGGCTCAGACCTGCAAAACTGCCCTCCCCTTTAGATGCCGATTGCAAGCCCAGGTTGTCACTTGCCCTTCTGGCCAACTGGCTATAGAGCAGGGGTTCCCACCACCCTCTCCTTGGGTTGGATTAATTTGCTAGAATGGCTCACAGAACTCAGGGAAGCCATTTGCTCACGAGATCACAGGTTTATTATGAAAGGATATAACTCAGGAACAGCCAGATGGAAGAGATACCCAAGGCAGGGTATGGGGAAGGGGCATGGAGATTCCATGCCCTGTCCCAGCCCCAGTCTCCCAAATCTCCATGTGTTCACCAACAAAGAAGCTCCCCAAACCCACCCCATCCTTTTAGATTTTTATGGAGGCTTCATTACAGAGGCACTATTGATTAAGTCATTGGCCACTGGGGACTGATTCAATCTCCAGCCCGCTTCCCTCCCCAGAGGTTAAGGGGTGAGATCAAAAGTTCCAATCCTCTGATACATAGATGGTTCTCCCTGCAACCAGCCGCATCCTTAGGTGCACTCCAAAAGTCACCTCATTAACATAGCAAGAGACACCTTTGTGGCTCTCATCACTTAGGAAATTTCAAGGGTTTCAGGAGCTCTGTGCCAGAAACAGGGAGATGAAGATCAAATATATATTTCTGTTATAAATCACATCACATACATGCACCGCAATGTTCAAAGCAGCGCTGTTTACAATAGCCAAGACATGGAAACAACCTAAATGTCCATCGGCAAATGAATGGATAAAGAAGACATGGTGTATATATACTATGGAATATTAGCCATAAAAAAGAAGGAAATAATTCTATTTGAAGCAACATGGATGCAGCTATTAAGTGAAGTAAGTCAGACAGAGAAAGACAAATACCATATGATATCACTTATATGTGGAATCTAAAAAAATGACACAAATGAACTTATTTGCAAAACAGAAACAGACTCAGGCATAGAAAACAAACTTATGCTTACCAAAGGGGAAAAGTGGGGGTGGGGGAGAAACTAGGAATTTGGAATTAACGTATACACACTACCATATATGAAATAGGTAAACAACAAGGACCTACTGCGTAGCACAGGGGACTATACTTAATATCTTGTAATAACCTAAAATGGAAAAGAATCTGAAAAAGAATATATATATATATATGTATAATGGAATCACTTTGCTGTGCACTTGAAACTAACACAACATTGTAAATTAACTATACTTCAATTTAAAAAATTTTTAAATCACATCACATAACGCATTCACTAATTTCTTAGCTTCTTATTTTCTGCGCCTCCCTCCCCCCAATTTAGAATGTAAGCTCCATGGGAGCCGAACTTCATCTTTTCATTTCTATAAGCTTAGCACTCAACAAAAACACATCATAGTTTCTTTTGAAGCACTAATAAAATAAGTAAATACAGAATGAGGGCAGCTAGGTATTGAACAAATGACTTGAAGAAATGCTTTATATTCTCAGTGATATAAATTGGTCACAGAGTAAAATCCTGTCATCAGGCCTTAAGTGAGGTGAGGCCCAAAAAGTTCAGTCATGTAGAATGTGTGTTGCATTATCACATCTCACCAAGTGACCAGGGTAAGCCAGCCGCCAAGGAGGGGAGCCAATCACTGATCGCTGTCTGTCTGAATTTGTATTTTCATGGGATACGTCCTCACAAGACACATTATCGTGGTCATTTTCAGAATTATTTGTTCGATGTCTGTCTCCCGATTAGACTGTGTGCCCTTGGCACTTAGTTGGTACTCAATAAATGTGTGTTGAGTGAATGAAAAACTTCATATGACGGTATAACATGAGTTTGGTTTGGAGAATCAGGGAATCTATTCTCAAGGGAGTAATATTCAGTCTGCAGATGAAGGATCACTAGAAATGAGTAAGTGAAGGGAAGGGGAGGAAATATATAAGAAAATAAGAAAGAACATCTGTAGGGTCTCTGAGTTGGAAGACAGTGTGGTGTGTTCAAGCATTTGTTAAGTGGCCCAGTATCACTGGGGCATGGAAATGGGGGTGAGGTGGGGGATTGTCACCCTGAGGCTAAGAGATCATGAGAGCTCATGAGCTACTTCTAGGATCTGGGACTTACTTGTAACAGGGATGGGCAGACAAGGGGTTTTCGGCAGAGGTGTTTTCTGATCAGATTCTATTATAAGGAACATCCCAGGTGCTGTGTGGAGAGTGTGTTGGAGAGTGGTGGAGTGGCAATGGGAAAAACGAGGTGCAGAGAAATTGGATGACTTGTCCAAGGACACAAACGTACCAGCAGCAGAGCCCACCTTCCCTGATATCAACCCAGAGCTGGTTCCCCAGACGATGCCGCTTCTGAGAATTCTGAAGCCCGGGCTATCAGCTGGGAGGAGGAAAGAAAGTGGGAAAAGGGTGATTTCTAAAAGCAGAGAGCAGCCCTTTTCTTGCTCTGGAGACTCTGTCACGTGGTGATAATGGCACTCAGTCCTGAATGAAAGGACTCCCTGCTCCCAGCCAGCACTCCCAGCCACTCCCTCTTACTCACCAGACCAGGACTGGCAAAACAGAGATCCTGGGAGATGGAGCCCTAACCATGGTCCTCAAATATTGTCTTAAAGTACCGTGTTTGTTGTAGAAAAAAAAAAATTTAATACAAAGAGAGTTTAAAAAAAGAAAAAGGAAAAAAGAAAATTTACTCATAATTCTACAATATACATACAAACACATAAACTTTTGGTGTCTTACCTCCCAGACAATATTCTCTGCAGATAGCTAGAATAGTTTTATATTTTCATAAAATATAACAGCCTGTTGTTTATGCCTTTGTATGAACATGTTTTAAAACGTAAAAAAAATTTTTATTGAGGTATAGTTGATGTACGGTGTACAATATAGTGATTCACAATTTTCAAAGTTATACTCCATCTATAGTTATTATAAAATGTTGGCTATATTCCCTGTGTTGTACATCATATCCTTGTAACTTATTTTATACACATAGTTTGTACTTCTAATCCCTTTACCCCTATAGTGCCCCTCTCCTTCCCTCTTCCCACTGGTAGCTACTCTATATCTTTGAGTCTGCTTCTTAAAAACTTTTTCTCATAGAGATTCAAGCATACACCAAACTGGAGAGAATAGCATAATAAATCCTTACCTACCCCAACTCCACAATTATCTACTCATGGTCAATCTTGTTTCATCTTCACCCTTCCCCTCTTGAGTTATTTTGCAGTAAATCCCAGACATTTATGGGTCGAATGACATGATGTCATTCGACCCATAAATACTTTGGAAGTTTCATCTTTTTAGGCAGTTCAGGCAGTTCAGATGCCATTGCCTGGGTGGAACACAGGAGAAGCATCTTTAAGAGGTTGCCAGGGGCAGAAGAAGTGCCATCCTCCTTCCCTACACCCACAGAGCTGTTGTGATGCCCAAACCCTCTAGCCTCCAGCCTTTCTACGAGCTATGCCTTAGAGCAGGAGTGTCGGCCCTTCTTGGCCTGTCCCTTTGAAAGTTTTGGTTCCCGCAGGGGGAGACCAGCACTTCATAAGAACTGAATCCTGACCTGAAAAAGCCGTTTTTTGTTTGATTTGGGAAATTTTGTGTAAATGAAGTTATAATGCAATAAAACATCCAGCCAGTTTCTTGCAATATAAACTGGCCTTGAGGAATGACTCCCACGCCAGCCCAGGGTGAACCAGGCAGCCTCAGAGTAGTCGGGATGGGCTGACACCCCTTGGCTTCACTTCCCCCTCCCTCTTGGTCCATGGCCATGTGGACAGGTTATTTTCTCCTGCTCTTTTCTTTTACCAAATCTGAGGTCTTAGGCCTTTTTGGTAATTTCATTTCAAACTGTTCTTTCGTAAGACCTGATCTATTTCTAAGTATACATGAAGAATGGGAAAATTACTCAAATACATTTTTCAATTAAATATTTTCAAAATACAAAAAGTAAAATTTTAGTTGGGGAAGGGGAACAAAAACATTTTAATAAATGTGAGTGTTTGTTCTGGAGGCAGAATGTAGAGACAAGGAAGACACACTGTGAATCCGTGCAGCCCTGCTCTCTGGGGTCAACAGTGGGGAGTTGCCTGTCCGGCTATTCAAGGCAGCCTTGCTCCAGCCTGGGCGGCTATTGTGGATGCCAGAGGCACTGTGATCTAAAGTGCAGCTTCTTTGCTTCCTCAGGTTTCAGCATTTCCCATGAGATCATTTAAAATCACATTTGTTACTTTACCATCTAATCACACATAAGCTTCCCCACCCCCTCCCCACGCCCTGCTTCCATCCAAGGAGAACAATTTCTGGAGCACCAGCAGCCCGGGTGGATCTCGTGATGGGAAAAGGGAATGACACCCAAGAAAGCAGGATTCCTTGCACTTCCAGTTGAACAACAGTGAGGTTCCCAGCAGACAGGCTGAACCACCTCCCTGAGGACAAACAAGTGTAAGTCTTCGCAAAACTGGGGGTCCTGGACTTGCCTCCCCTCCCAGAGTCACTCATAGCCTCCTGGCAGAACAGACGTCGGTCAGTGTCTTCTTACCATGCTTGATGTTAAGCTGAACGTATGTTCCAGGAGCTCATGGTTTCCAGTGTAGGCGATCTGGAGTAGAAGAGGCGACCTCTCATCTAGAAGACAATCAAGATTGAGCAGCAAAGGTATGACTGTGGGACTCGGGGGCCTGTCTATGGCTAATGGTGTAAAGATTTGTTTGGGGTGATATGGGAAGAATTACAGGTTTTGTCCATGATCCAAAAATGAAGCATGTTTTGTAGGCTGTTTGAATACATGACCTTCCCCAAACACCCATAGTTCTTAGAAAATAGTTAAAATTAATTTGTGTAGAAGACTCTGCTGCTTCCCTTCCTCTGAAGAATCAGGGAAAAAATACGGCTAAATCCCAAAACTATCAAATATATATGCCACATTAATGTCAGGCTTATGCTCTTCAAAGAGTCACATTGATATAAAGAGATGTTTTATTAGCCAGTGTAATTTCAGAAATTTTACCAAAGCTGTGGTAACAGAGGACAAATATCCTAGTAGTATTGATGAAAATTTAAATAAGAATAGACATAGAAAGCAGAGAATGCATGGTCTTTGGGTAGGAGGTGATACACTCCTTCAGAGATAAGCTTTGCCTCAAACTTTAGGCAACAAGTCTTCTTGTTAGAGAAATACGAGTAAGGTTAAAAGCAGTGGTTTCCACTCTTGGTCACAAATCAGAATAACCGGGAGAACTTTTTAGAAGCAGACTCCTGGGACCCACTCGAGGCCTACTGAATCTGAAGGTATAGGCGTGACTGCTAAGAATCTATAATTTTTTCAGTGCTCTCCAGAACATTCTGATGGGCAACAAGGTTGAGGAATGCTTGTTTTAAGATTGTGGTGAAAAAAGACAAACCCAGGTGACCAAGGGTGTTTTCCAAGCTTCAGGGAGAATTCAGACATGTTCAGAAAGCTGACAACAGGTCGAACCAAAGCCACCTCTACTTCGTTTTTAGCCCGAATCTGCAATCCAGAAATCAGAAGTTTCTATGGTTCTGGCTTTCTTTGGCTATTTTTCCTCCCATAGTTCAAGGGCACTTAGTGTACATTTGATTCTTGATCATGATTTGCTCTTTGAGATTACCTGATTGGATCAGTACCAGAAAAAGAGAGAAAAGTCTGCTATGATTTTAAAATGTAGTGCCTAGACTTGCAAAATGCAGCAGGCAGAAGCAATCCCACCTGTGTATTTTGAGTAACAGCAGCCTAAAGGTTGAGCTTTCCAGCTGCATGGCATGGGAGGAAGGAGAAAATGATGGTGCGAAATGAATTGCTTTCCGTTTGATGGAAGAATTTGTTTTGAAATAGCAGAAAGTTGGTTTCAAATGTTAGGAGGATTTTAGAGCGGTCTTAAAGAGTAATTTACGGGTTCCCTATCCACTCACTTAGCAATCAAATAATGGTGATAATAATAATAATAATGCTAATAATAATAGTAATGAACAAGCATTTAATGTGAAACATCAGCATTTTTTTTTTGCCCCAGGCATAAAAGTGGATCTTTGCAAGGATAGTTTTAAGAAAATCATCATCAGAAGGAAATGGAAAAAGAGAAGGGTCTGTAATGGTAAATGGTGGATAAATAGTCTTTCACAAACAAATATTGCCAAAGAAATGCTGTTCTAGGAGGAGAAAAAACACTGATCACTGACTCTGGGCGTGCATTCCCTTGTGTCAGAGCCCAGTCATGCAAAAAGACTCCTGAGACATCAGCTTTCTTATGAGCAGCAGCCCCATGGTTCCCATTAGCACCCGCTCCACCCCAGAACAGACCTGTTCTGGGTCCCACATACAAACCAATACCATGATCCTGGAGTCCATGCCTCCTGGGCCCATGAAAGAAACAATATCCCTTCCTTCTCTGCAACTGCTGTGCCCTTTCTGGTATATTGCTCATTAGAGGGCTTGCCCTTTCTGCATAATCACTTCCTGCCCAGATCTTACCTGTCCTTCAAAGTCCTGGATAGACCTCTTTCTCCGCTAAGGCCCTCTTTCCCCTTCTCTGCTTCTGCCTCACTGTTTCATTTATGTTTCTTTGTATGTGTATGTCCCCTATTACAGCGCTCACCAGAGTGTGAGTGTCTGAATGGCAGGATCTCAGCATCCTTGATTTGTATACCCCCATCACAACTTTGTACACACTAACAACTCAGTAAGTGCTTCCTGAATAAAAATCATGGCTTGGGGTTCTGGATCATATGGGAAGAAGATTCAAATACAATAGCACCTTTTCTCACCTTCCTGCTTCAACCAAATGTGTTCTCTCCCTTGCCTACTGGTATTAATTCTGGGAGCTTAGAACTCTTTGTCCTTGGGGAAGATGTCACTGTGGTCCATCTTGCTCATTAGAGCCCCATGGTCACTCTTCTTTCCTTGCTATTCATTGTCGTGCTTTCCCCTGGTGCTCCAGAGAGGACTAGAGTCATGTTTCATGAACTGGATCAGAAGAGCAGGAAGAGGTCACAGTGACCACAGGCAGGTAGAGAGAACAGTGGCTAAGAGCACAGGCCTGCCAATGGAGCTGGACGTTGGGTAGTGTCCCAGCTTTGCTATTTATTGGCACATCAGGCAACTCTCCCCCTTTCTTTTGTTTCCTCAACTGTGAAATGGCCATAATAATACCTATTTCACAAGATGATTGCGAATTTTAAACAATGGTATGTATAAAGGACTTAGCTCCGCCTATTAGCTACTATTCCTAGTATTATTTAGTCCAATGCCCTCATTTTATAAAGAAACTGAGACCTGGAATTTCAGTTTTAGTGACTTATTCTTAAAGCCCACCATTATTTAAGGTCACATAGCTGGTTACTGGCACAAGAAGCAGGGACCCACGTTGTGAGGTATTCCCCCTGCCACATGGCACTGACTGACTTCGAGGTGACAAGAGGGGAGCCCTCTTGGAGATGCTTTGTTCACATTCTGTAGGGAAGGGCCAAGGCACTCAAAGCCCAGCATGGATGCAACAGCAGATGTGAGCTTGACCTTGCATTAGACACAGTCCTAGGGAAAAGGAGATGGAGTGAGTCATGGCATTATTATTATTATTATTATTACTATTATTATTGTTTGAGGGGCTCACAGAGCTGACAGGCAGGACAAATTAGGGATGCTTCAGGCAGAGGAAGGCCTTGAATAGTGGGTGGGCTTTAGATAGATGGAGAAGGGGGGGTTACTGTGCACAGAGGAAGGAGGGGTGTAGCGAGGAGACATAGGCAAAGAATCAGAGAAACCTAGAAAGTGCCAACTCTGATGACAGAAGTCAGAGTAGTGTTTACATGGGAGAGTCTTCTAGGGTGCAGGAAATGTGCTATATCTTGGTCTTGGTGCTAGTTACACAGGTGTTTGCATATATTTTAAAAAAAGCATCAAACTGTAAAGTTAAGATGAGTGCCTCTTATTTACTTTCTGTATGTATATATTACCCCTCCATTTTAAAGAAATCACCAAAAATAATCCCCCCAAAGAATCAGTGTTAATATTTTTATTCTTCACCTTCTGGACAGAACAGATAAGAATAATGACTTAGGTCACCAATAGGCTCTGACCTTGGCTATGTCAGCCTCAAGGCTTTAGTGCCTTATCTGTAGAAATGGGTTAGTAATAGGGTCAGCTTGGAATGTCCTGGTTGGCCCACTGGTTCAGTGCTCATCCAGACACTGCACTATATCTCCTGCTCCCATCTATTCCAGTCCTGGCTCTGTGGAACATCAGTATGAGGGCAGGATAAAGGGAATCCTGGGGAAACTGACAGCATGATTGATGGATATCTGGGTTGTTGTCCCAGCTCTGCCTCTTTCTAGTTGGAGGACTTGGGCAAGATCCATTATCCACCTGGGTCTCAGAGTCTTTACCTGTCATCTAGAGACAGTTGTCCTTCAGGGAGATGATATGTTTTGATGTGAAATCAGATGGATTGTGTAGCACTTCTGGGTCAACTACTTAATAATTATGTTCCCTTGGGGAATACTAATGTTAACAGCAAACTTAATATATGTTTCCTTAATATATGTTCTAGTCATTGCTCTAAGCACTATAGATAAGCGTTGTTCTAAGCACTTATTTAATTCTTGTGATAATCTCTTAGAGCTCTTATTATGCCTGCTTTATAGATGAGAAAACTGAGGACAGAGGAGTTAAGTAAACTTCCCAAGGCCCCACAGTTAGTAATTTTGTAGAGTAGAGATTTAAACCCAGATAGTCTGGCTCCAGAATCCAAGAACTTAACCATTACACATTGCCTCTCTACATACCAGTTTCTTAACCAATGGAAAATATTTCATTATATTGAGGGAGAGGTAAAAATGTGTTAAAAAATTTTAGAGAAAGCAAATATTAGATGAAATCACATAGTGCATTTTAAAGATCTGAAACACTAAGCATGCGCCATATAGGTTTTAAAATGTGACAATTTCACTGAGACCCCATTTTTACCCAGTGACAGTACTTCATGCTTTACACTGTGCCAGGCACTGGGGGCCACGGAGCTGTGGACAGAATAAATTTGTTTCTGCCCTCACAGGACTTACAATTGACTGAGGCAGACAGGTATTAAACAAACACAAAATAAATTTAATTATAAACTGTGATAAGTGTCAGGAAAGGAAAGGATTCTTTGGGACATCATCTTGAAGGTACCTAATTTAGAAAGGCAAGATCAAGGTAGGCCTCCCTGAGGAAGTGACATTTAATCAGTGGCCTAAAAGGAGACATACTATTTTTGTCAGAATTTGCCATTTGAAAGCAGAATCTGAGGACCAAATCAGAATGTGATTTGTGGAAAAAAGATTCCTTCAATGCCAAGAGCCACGCAGCAGCACCAGACTTTCTGAGTACCTTTTGCTTCCCTGGAATAAACGGATGGGCTACATTATACTGGTTGGCATTTACATAATATTCACAGTGCTCTTGCCTTAGAAACTTGTCCAAAACCCATTTCTACCTGTCAGAATTTGCATATATTTTCTTTAGAAACCTAGCAAAGAAAAAGGGGGATTATTATTCATGAGAAACATGTTTGACTCTAAAATAATTAATGTTTAAGAAGGAGATTAACAGCCATAGAATTGCCTCATGGAAAGAGGCCTCATATAGGTGCCACTGCTTTCAGGAGGTGTTCAACCAAGGCCAGACAAAGAGAGAAAATACTCCAGTGGGAGCCATCAGCCTGGGTGTGAATTTGCATATTCTTTAGGGTCTCTTAGCCCACAGTGCACTTGTGCCTCTCCCAGCTAGAGTATGTGACATACATATTATGATACATACAGTCATAAAAACACTTTAAAAACAGTAAGCCTTCACCAGTTTCTCTCATCTAGTTTGGTCCTGCTCTTCTTCAAAACCTTCAGGCACTTGTCTTTATGGCTTAAAAACTCCATGGCCAGAACCACTTGATTTAGCCCTTATTTTTTTCCAATTATTTCCTAATTGTTAGGATTCTTTTCTCCCTGAGAAGTCTGAAAGGCCCCCAGAGCAAGAAACATGGCTTTTTGTCAAGATGGAAGGGCCTCAGTGTATGCCTAGACCAATTCCCTCATTGTACAGATGAGAAAACTGAAATCCAGAGAAAGATAATACGCAATGACTGAGCAAGGTTTATTATAGACCTGTGGCTGTGGTTCCAGTCTTCTAACTTTTGGCCCAGTGCTCTTTCCTCTGCACCACCTCATCTTCCACAACATCTCAAAGAGCTAAATGCACATTAAGCCTTTAGCAATTACTAAGAATGGAAGAATTTCTGAATATTTGACAAAATGAGAAAGAGCTAAGTCTTCCTGACTCACCCTCCAGCAGCTCAGCTGAACACTTCCAGGCTATGGCAGTTTGAAGAAAACCTCTGAACCTTAAAGGCACAAGGCCATGTTCATATCTGACTGCAGCCAAGAGAACACAGATCTGTTGCCTCATTCCCTAGAGAGTCAAGAAGCAAAATAAATATGAAAGGCAATCCTCTTATTCCTCCAGGAGTTGCATCGAGAAGGAAACTGAACACATCAATCATGTCAGGGAGAAATACTTCTGCCAGGTGCATGATCAAACCCAATCCTGATGTTTCCTACAGCAAAGTCAACCTGTCCTTAACTAGACAAAACCTTAGTTTCCTCACAAGATCACCCTCAAAATGAGTCAAAGCCATCGCATTACTTCCAGATTCATAAGACACCAGCACTCATGAAATCTCTAGCTTACTTAAATATACCGGGTCATGTTTTAAAAACTATAAGAACTCACAGTGCTTGTCAGCCTCCCTCACCGAAGAATTCTGAAGGTCTGTTAGTGATATACTCTGATAGGGACCTGTTGAAGAGGATAGGAATTCTGTTGGGGAGGGTAGTAGGAGTAGGAGAAAGAAGAAAGATTCTATATGTTTTTAATAAAAACTCTTATCCACAGCATGAATTCCCTTCAAATTCTTGAGTATACTGTAATTTGTATTATCTCATTAAAGAAACACTTTTATTTTGGGCAGCTGAACCATATTAAAAAGTATTCGTACACTAAAGGTGGGGAATGGAGAAATAAAGTGGAAACATTATGAGTTTTTCATATTGTGTTTAATTGTAAATGATCTTAAATGTTTATTTAGTTTCTATGCTGAGAACTAGTGGTGTGGAATTGAAATAGGCTAAATGGCTATTGGCTATTAAATCACGTGTATAATGGGAAACTTTAAAGTTACATTGTGCCTTTGCACAGCACTTAGCTTACAAAATGCTTTCACATACATTACTCGATTCTCCCAACAACAGTGTCAGATTAGCAGGGCAGATGTTAGCATCTCCAGTTCACAAATCATACAAATGAGGGTAAGACAATTCAAAAAAACCTAGTTAGTGTCAGAACCCAAGCTTCCTCTCTCCAATTCCAGTGCTATTTTATTTTTCTTTTTAAAGTTTATTTACCAATGTTAATTTTTTTAACATCTTTATTGGAGTATAATTGCTTTACAATGGTGTGTTAGTTTCTGCTTTACAACAGAGTGAATCAGTTATA
>NC_041231.1:46523564-46622011 GCF_002837175.3 Physeter macrocephalus | reverse complement strand
AGATTGCTTTTGCTATTTGGGGTCTTTTGTGTTTCCATACAAATTGTGAAATTTTTTTTTCTAGTTCTGTAAAAAATGCTAGTGGTAGTTTGATAGGGATTGCATTGAATCTGTAGATTGCTTTGGGTAGTAGAGTCATTTTCACAATGTTGATTCTTCCAATCCAAGAACATGGTATATTTCTCCACCTATTTGTATCATCTTTAATTTCTTTCATCAGTGTCTTATAGTTTTCTGCATACAAGTTTTTTGTCTCCTTAGGTAGGTTTATTCCTAGATATTTTATTCTTTTTGTTGCCGTGGTAAATGGGAGTGTTTTCTTAATTTCACTCTCAGATTTTTCATCATTAGTGTATAAGAATGCCAGAGATTTCTGTGCATTAATTTTGTATCCTGCTACTTTACCAAATTCATTGATTAGCTCTAGTAGTTTTCTGGTAGCATCTTTAGGATTCTCTATGTATAGTATCATGTCATCTGCAAACAGTGACAGCTTTACTTCTTCTTTTCCAATTTGGATTCCTTTTATTTCTTTTTCTTCTCTGATTGCTGTGGCTAGAACTTCCAAAACTATGTTGAATAAGAGTGGTGAGAGTGGGAAACCTTGTCTTGTTCTTGATCTTAGTGGAAATGGTTTCAGTTTTTCATCATTGAGGACGATGTTGGCTGTGGGTTTGTCATATTTTAACAAAACCACACTACCTCTCTGTTTTGTTTTTGTTTGATTAATTATAACTTGAAGTCTCTAGAACTGACTCAATCCACCATCCTGAGTTTCTGGGTCCATAACACTCCAGATCAGGTGATGAGGAACTTGATTTCTTCCTTACTGACAAAAATATTTTTCCTTCATTCTGATTCTGTTTTCAATGGGTTGAGGTTGTGAGACAAAGACCCTTAAGAAAAGAATATTTTTCTCCTCTTCAGCTTCATTTGGATCTCTGTTCTGTTGGGCAGAGATGTTTTGATTAAATGCTTGTTAGGCACTTTCTCCCAAACTTTCACATTTCTTTTTTCCTTGAATTACTCCTTTCTTCCACTTTATCTCCCACAGAAATTTGATTATTCTCAGCACTATAGCCTGACACACTCATTGAACCCTACAGCCGTTACTCACCAAGCCTGGTAGAAAGCCATTCCCACTCAGTTCTCTCACCCATCCCCACAGTTCTTGTTCAGCACCGTGGACAGCTCAAGGGCATACTAGGCATTGCCTTGCTCTTTCATCAAGACTGATGGTGTATGTCGTTTTCTCCACACTGTAAGTACTTTTTGTTGTACTCTGTCCCTGGACAACAGATCAGCTAGCTATTATCTCTGAATCATTCGGAGGTAAATTATACTCAGCAAAGATTCCCATAGCCCCATTCCTTTAGCACCAGGGAGAACTCAGGACTATTCAACTTCAAAGACAACTCAGTGATATTTTTCTGTTGTCCCAGATAGCTGAGGCTCAATCTTTGACTACTGGGCAGAAGCATGGATAATGTGGTCTCACTTTCATCACCAGAAACAGCTTATTGCACTTTCTCGGTGGCATCAGTACTTCAAATTCTATCTCTTCTCTGGATAGCTTACTCACTTGTCCAGTTTCCCTGTTGCTCCAATCAGATGCCTAACAATTAAAATTTTCAGGTCAATGGACAGCTCAGATAGACACATATCAGTATCACCAACTATCTAAAATGCTGACACTTTAGGGACTGCTCTAAGTCTTCACTAATATGGCCACATCCCTCAAAACAGGGACAGTTAATTCCGTATTCCCATTAGCATAGAGACCCCAGCAATATCCCTAGTGCTAAAGCTAGCTAGGTTGCTCATTACACTAACTAAAGAGCTTAACCACACTCTCAGCACCATGCACAATACAGTTTCACTCAGATGTGTCGATGGCTTGGTTACTGTTTCTCAGCACCAGCTTAGTCACATTCACAATCCACCCATGAAATGTCCAACCACATTCTCAGTCCTAGTGACATCCTGATAATACGCTTGCTGTTCCACCAGGCATCCAAGTCATGGAAGCAGAACCTGAAGCAGCTTATTATCATGGTTCTACTTTTTGGGTAGCTCTCATAACTAGTTTAATCATGTTTGTAGTTACACCCATACCCAACCACTCTCTTTTAGCAAATCAAGCAATCTAGTCACATCCTTTCCACCCCATGGTACTTACTCATGCTCCCCTGAATCCCCATGACTAAAACCATTCCCACCCCTAGAATAAGTCTCAGCAGTTCTTAAAACTTCTCTTCCTGCTCTTCTATGACACTGACAGATTTTGTTCTTCTTCCTTTCTGACTATAGCATCTCTGTAATGTTCAACACCTCTTCACCCCCATAGACCTCCAGGTTTCAGCCCTCACTGTTCTTCTTCCACTTTGAAGAACAGATTTTATCCAAATCAGGGTGGATTTTAGGAACACTGGCCTTAAGTTGTTAGTGAACAGAAACCACATTTTTCCCCCAGTAACTTGGAATATGGTCAGTTTCTGCCCACCCTGGTCTCACAATCCAAGTACCAGTGCTTTCTCTTCCCTTTTTTCTAAAACTCAAAACCACTATTCATTTAATAAATATCTGCCGAGTATTTACTAAATGCCAGACACTATGGTATGGCCTGGAGAATCAGTGCTGAACAGGATAAATGTGTTCCCTCACTGAGCTTACAATTTAGTGAGAGAAGTAGCAAACAGCAAACAGCAATTACAAATCAGAGGTTTATAGAGAAAACGCAGTGAGTTACAGCAGCACAAAATGGGAAGCCTAGCAGAGACTTCATATGGGGTCAGAAATGGAGGAGTTATCTGAAAACCAACAGTTAAAGAATGAGAGGGGATTAATCAGGCAAAGCAAGGTGGGGGAGTAATTTCAGGCAAAGGAAATAGAACATGGAAAGGTCTTAAAATGAAAAAGAATGGGTCAGACTCAAGGAGAAACTAATAAAAATGGTATGCCTGGTAAACAGTGCTGGAGAGGTAAGCACACAGTTTGGGTTATCTTGAGGGCTGTGGGGAGCTATAGAAGGATTTTAAATAATAATATAATATAACCAGATTTGCATTTTAGAAAGATCATTTGGTTACAGTTGGAGAATAGATGAAAAAGGACTAAAGGGGAAGCAAATATACATAGGGGGTCATTGGATGACAGTGATTTAACGACCAGTATGATGGAGAAGCTAAAGAGACATGGAGAGAAGATACTAAGGAGATGGAATCAACAGCACTGGATGTCTTATTGGATGTGGGAATGAAATAGAAAGGACATCATGATGATAGCTAGGTTATGGACAAGCACAGAAATAGGCTATTGGGGGCCATTCACAGAGGGAGAGAGTCTTAGAGGAGAGGCAGGTACTAGAAAGGGGTGGAGAGATGGTAATAAGTACAGTTCAGGGCATGTTGAGTTTGAGGTGCCCAGTAGACATTCAAGTGGAGATGCCAAATTTGGGCCTGATCCCCATGGGCATAAGAAGAGCTGGAGATAAAGACTCAGGAGTCATCTGCATATAGATGAGAACTGAAGCCATGAGAATGGATGAGACGCTCTCAGGAGGTGGTGTCAGACAGACCTGGGATTGAGAGTACGTGTCCTGCCACTTATTAGCTATGTGATCTTGGGAAAGTTAACTTTGCCACTCTAGTTTCTCATTTATATATTAGAGATAATACCTCATAGGGTACAGTGATGGTTAATATGTTAATGCATGCAAATTGCTTAATCCAGAATCTGGAATATAGTGAATCTCTGTAAATGTTATTATCAGTGCTATTGATGTTATTATTATCATTATGAAGAATTTTAAAAAGAATAATTTAGAGCCCCTAGTCATAGTCACATATGGGAGAAAGTGAGGAAAAGGAGATTGAGTGTGTCAGAGCAGTTGAGGAGGGACTGTGTTTCAAGAAGGAGGAAGTAGTTAAAATAACCAATAACACCATCAAGATAAGAACTGAATTCTCCCTGAATTTAAGCACAAGAAGGTCTCTGCTGCCCTTGCAAGGAGGCATTTTAGTGAGGTAGTGGACACAAATGTGAAGCTGCTAAAACTGAAGAATGACCAGAGACAGTGAGTGGAAATGAGTCCTTTATGAAACTCAGCAGAGAATGGGAGGAGAGAAGAGGGAAGAACTGGATGGGCTATGTACTAAGTAAAAATTTTTAAAGTTGAAGGATACTTGAGCATCTCTAAATGCCGATAGGAGGGAACCAGCAGACAAGTCAGGAAAGAGAAATGAGGGAGGGGATAAGGTCCAAAACAGAAGGAAAAGATTGGCCTTAGCCAGAATGAGGGGTGATGTTCTTCTGGTTGTGACAGGAGGAGGGAAGATAGAAGGGTGTAGATTGCAGGTAAGTTTGAGGTTTGGGGACATGAAGTTGAAGGAACTGTGTTTTCTTCGTGAGGTAGGCAATGTGGTTATTGTCTTACTGGAAGGGGAAATGGGGAATAGCAGTCAGGAAAGACAAACAGTATTTGAAATATCAGACTAGAAGAAACTGCTGCCTAGGGAAACCATATGATTCCTAAGTGGCATTGATGTTCCTCATCACCCTTCAACAGTACAGATTCAGAGAAACCTGAGTTAGACTCATCTAGATTGACCTAGGCTGGGTATTTAGGATAAGGACAAGGGAGTGGTCAAAATGGTGGACCACAGGATCTGATCTGGATATGGAAAGAAGTGTTCAGCCACAGACAAAGAGAAAGCAGCCTGGGGAGTCCACATGGAGTTCAGAGAGGGGGAGAAGCATGGAAAATGTCAATAAATAAAAGGTTGTGATCAGAAAGTAGGAGGAGACCCAAGATAAAGTAGATCATGAACCAACGTCTTTGATGAATGAAGGAAAGTGCCTGCTACTCAGTGGTCATAGAAATGAGGAGAGAGGGCAGTATGGCTGGATCTGGTGGGGGGCAGGGTGTACAAAAATGATGAAGGAACAAAGACTAGAAGCTCATGGACAGCATAGATACCACCCTGAGGTACGTGGAGTAAGATGAACTCACCAGCCTCCCTCGAGAATGCTGCAGGGCAGTGGGGTCCTGGGGAAGCTCAGTGTGAGTTAAGAAAGGAACTGGAGAGGTGGGGGATCGGGTAGGAAGCAGTTCTAGCAAGCAAGGTGGGAGGGAGAGAGCCAGTGGGCAGGCTGTTACCTCTCTGTGGTTATGTCCACTCTCATAAGAGTATAAATTCTTCCTGAAGAAGAATGAGAAGATGGACTTCCCCTTTGGGTCTCTGGAAACTACCAACTTCCATCGATTCACCCCAGAGTCTCTGGTGGAGATTGAAAAACGAATTGCTGCTAAGCAGGAGGCAGAGAAAGCAAAAAAGAAGTCCAAGAAACAGAAGGACCACGAAGAGAAGCCTCGGCCCCAGCTTGACTTGAAAGCGTGCAACCAGCTGCCCAAGTTCTATGGCGAGCTCCCAGCAGAGCTGGTCGGAGAGCCACTGGAGGATCTGGACCCCTTCTACAGCACACACCGGGTAAGGGCTACTGGCTGGAATGGCCATTCTCAGCTCTGGGAGAGGAAACCTCTGTCCCACCCAGCCCAGGATTCCTCCTGCACCCTGGGTGATGTGGCTGTCAGCTGGACTCAGTTAGTGAAAAATATATCTAATTCACCTCCTCAATACTCTCTTTGAATCTCTATGGTATTCATGGTGGAGGTTAATTAAATCCAAATCCTCAAAAGCAGTGACAACTGCTGTGGAGTTTTCAGAGGAAGTTGACTATTCCCTTGGATGAGTTCTGGCCTCAGATCTCCAGAGGTGTTGGCTTTCTATGCCAGTGGGGAGCAGACATCTTGAGGCTGGGAGGAGGGTAGAATAGGGAAGGGGAACCGAAATCAGGATGATTTAAACCAGTGGCCCTCAAAGTATGATCTCAAAACCCTGGGGTTCCCAAAACCCTTTTAGTGGGTTCAGGAGTTCATAACTATTTCTTAGTAATACTTAGATGTCATTTGTCTTTTTTACTCACATTCTTTTGTGAACATACAATAGTTAACATAGAGGCAATTGATGGAGGATCACATCTGTCTAACAGCTACTGGAATGTATGCTTGTATACTCCTGTGTTTTAAAAGGTCCTATCTTTTTTTATTTCTAATATTATATATATATATATATATATATACACACACACACATATGTACAAACATATATATACACGCATATATACACACATATATATACATACACACACACGGTATATGCAAAAAGGTATAAACATTAACAAGAGATCATTAAGGTCCTCAGTAATTTTCAAGAGTACAAAAGGGTCCTAAAATCAAAGTTTGAGAACCACCAGTTTAAACAGTTTCATGACAATTATCCTGTTTGTATTTTATCTTGGATGTTCTATACAGCTGAAAAAGTGGTGTGTGCATGTTTGGGGGTTGGGAGGGGCAGGAATCAGCCATCTCAAATATGGTTTGTAGAGAAAATAAAAAAGGCACTGGAATGACTTTCTCTCTCCTCTCACCTGCCAAGAGCCGTTATCCCCCAAAATGCTCAGAGGAGGGAACCAGTAGAGGGTTTAAAAGGGGAGACCTAGGAGGTGGAGAACAGAAAGACCATCACAGACCAGGGGTGATCCACTAATCAGGAGAGGAATTAAATGCAACCAAAACTTCACCCCCCTGCTGCCAGAATGCTCTCCCTGGGCATGATGCATCTCACCAACCCTGGGTCAGCTGCCTGTTCACTGGGCAATCTCAGAGGCCCATCTTGATGCACAGTCAGCCGCGGGGGGTGGGGTCTTGCTAGAAGGGTGAGGATATGGCTTTTAGCCCCTGATCCTCCCTAACTCTCTGCCCCTCCATTTGCCTCTCATTGACCCGTGGTTCCCAGAGCCCTACTTGCTCCTGAGCCTGAGATGATCTCACTTATGCTCAAACCCATGGCTGGAGGAGGATGCATGTTTCTCACTGGAGATCCACCCTCTGTTGTGGTTTTTTGTTTTTTTGTTTTTAACATCTTTATTGGATTATAATTGCTTTACAATGTTGTGTTAGTTTCTGCTGTACAACAAAGTGAATCAGCTTTATGTTGTGTTTTGTTTTAGACATTTATGGTGCTGAACAAAGGGAGGACCATTTCCCGGTTTAGTGCCACTCGGGCCCTGTGGTTATTCAGTCCTTTCAACCTGATCAGAAGAACAGCCATCAAAGTGTCCGTCCACTCATATCCTTTGCACAGTTGCTCCTTCCACATGTTAGAATCAGGCGGTGCCCACTGTGTCACGTACCTTCTTTGGGGGTTAACAATAGAGCCTTCCTCCAACTGAATCCTAAAACAACGAGATCATCAAATTGAAAAAAAAAGTTTGTGTTTTTAATGTGTTCAACACCCAAAAGCAGTCCCAAGACAGAGGAGGTGTTCATGCAACTCACACCTGGTCTGGGATTCAACTAGACCAGTCTGGATACATGTGTGGATGCACAACTTGAAAAGGGGAGATTGCTGATACACCCAGGTACATTCTCATCATATGTGGCCTGCTCTTCCCACAACATAATAACCAGTAAGAGGGTCCCTAGGCTTCTTTGGGCAGATATGATAGGTGTGGGTTGATATTCTGTGCCCTAACCATGCGGGAGAGTGATTGCTTATTTGGCAAAAAAGCAACTCTTGAGAAGGCAAAGAGAACAGACTGCAACGGGCAGAGTGAAGAGTGTCTCAATGGGACCCCACTGGTCATGGGGTACTGCCTACAGCATGTTATTCCCAAACTACTGGCAGGTTAAAAATGTCAGTAGTCTAAAGTTCATGCCATTGAGGAACGTAGTAATGGTTAGAAATATGTTGGTCAAATGTCTGTATTAAATTAATTGCTTTATGTAGCTTCAGAAGCTGCCTTGAACTTTTCTCTTCCTTTTCTTTTTTTTTTTTTTTTTTTTTAAGACAAGCCAAACTAGGACAAACAAGAGACTTTGGCTTGGTTTCCAAGGATCTTCCCTAGCGACTGTCCAAATTGGAAGTTCCTAATAACAAATTCAGCCTTGGCTTCTAGGAGGTTGATTTGCAAGACCAGCCTTGCCTCGGCTGCCTGGCAGATGGTAGCCAGCCTCTTAGCGGGTGTCTAGTAAAAGAGCTCTTGCTTCGCACTCTGGGGTAGATTGTTGGATTTCTGGACAGCACTCAGTGAGCTGGTAGCTCACTACATTACATTTTCCCCTTTACATGTTTTACCTTTATGGCCAGCCAGTGGGAATCATATTTTCTTAATTCAATCTCGGCTTTCCTAATGCTGTAGAAGAGTATTTAATAATAATAATAGGCTCCTATTTGCTAAATACCTCCTAAGCATCAACACTGTCATAGGTACGGAAACCCTTGAAGAAGGGATTAGCACCTCCAGCTTACATATGATGAAACTGTTACTCAGAGGCATTAAATTAATTGCCCAAGGTCACACAGCTAGTTAAAAGGTCCAGCCTGCGTCCTGCTTAGGGCAGTATCAGCAACAAGGAAGTAGGCAGTTAATGGAAATGAATTAGGGTAATTTTTTCTCTAAGTATGTCATCTCTACATAGGTTTTTTTTTTAATATACAATTACATAAAAATTACAAATAAAGAAAAACAGCAAATATACAAACTCCTTTTCTTCCATCCTGGTTGAATTACATCTAGTTAAGTAAGAAACAACTAATTAGAAATAAAATCCCTTTAAAGAACCGAGTAACCAGTAAATATTCTTTTTATCTTGAGATTTGATGAATAAATAATTGCTGGGTGGAGTCACAGCTGGACAGAAAAGCTGTTAAGGGTCTCCTTCTCACAAAAGTCTGCATTTATATATTTAAATCTCATGAACTTGGTAGCTCCAGCCCCCCACATATTATTCAAGGTATGGAATTCTCAATCTCCTATTATTAATATTTCACCAAAATTATAATTCTAATCAAATTTGCTCTGAATGTTTTCACAAGTAATATTATCAGAATATATCATAATTCTTTAAAGGTTTGTGGAGTTGGAGATGTGATTTTAATTTAATCCTTGGGTTAACATTTCCCCCCCACCTGAACACATTTCTTAATTTAACTGCAAGTCAACAGGAAAATGTGGTTTATTTAGTAGAATTTCCCTTTTCAAAATAGATGGGTTCCTAAGTAACTGTAAAACAGGGCACATTAAAGGCGTTTACAGAAAACTAAAATAGATACTTCTGCTCAAATTGAAATTATGAAAGATGAGTGGTTCACTCTGTAGGTCAAGCTTATATCTTCAGGCATTTTCTTTAGGAAGTAATTGTTAGGAATTCAGAAAAATGTCCGATGGGGGAAATCTATCTTTGGACTCCGCCACCAACATTTCTCCCCCATCTGTTTACGCCATTCCACTCACCTTACTTTTCAGTGTCTCTATCCCCTTCTTGTAATCCATTTGCCCCCAACCTCTCCTTTAAGATTCTCCCCTCTTGCTATTCGGAGTTCTCCTCAACAGCCTAATCCTGTTTGGAATCTTCTCCTTGAGCTGGCATGGCATTTTACTCCCCTGTGCCTGCCTCCATTCCTAACCAGATGTCCATTTCCTCAGTGTGCCTGATCTCAGCTAAATTGGAAAAACAATCTGACGAACCTGATTGCCATGAAAGCGTGTAGCCCTCCCCTTATCTCTAACTTCCTAGGATTATAGTAGTCCCCCCTTATCCATGGGAGATACATTCCAAGACCCCCAGTGGATGCCTGAAACCACAGACAGTACTGAACCCTATATGTTTTTCCCTATACATACCTACCTATGATGAAATTTGATTTATAAATTAAGCAAGAGATTAAATTAGGTATGAGATTAACAACAACAATAATAAAATAGAACAATTATAGCAAAATACTGTAATGAAAGTTAGGTGAATGTGGTCTCTCTCTTTATTGTACTGTATTCACTCTTCTTCTTCTTGTGATGATATGACATGATAAAATGCCCACGTGATGAGATGAAGTGAGGCGAGTGATGTAGCCATTGTGACAGGACATTAGGCTACTATTGACCTCCTGATGATAAGTCAGAGGGAGGAGCATGTGCTTTGGGTGACCCCGGATCATGGAGCCATGATGATGTCGATGGTTGGGTGTCAGAAGCAAACAATGTTGATGGTTGGGGATCCCTGGTGGGAGGGAGTGGGAAGGCTGAGATGTCATCACATTAACTCAGAATGGTGGGTAATTTAAAGCTTATTTTCAGACCACCATTGACCACGGGTAACTGAAACTGCAGAAAATGAAACCATGGATAAGGGAGGCGCTACTGCATTCTCCTTTTTTAGGAAAAAAGAGACATTTGCAGGATGAAATTTCGGGCCATATTGTATAGTGAAATACAGGTGTCAGGGCAGAAGGACATTTTGCAAAAGGGATTCTGTTTCCTTTCATCTTTCTCAGGGTTCTGTTTTCAGACAATCTGAGTCCACATCTCAGCACCATGGTTGACTAGCTATATGACCTTGGAAAAATATTTAAGCTTTGTCAGCCTGTTTGCTTAGCTCCAAAGTGTAGGTAATAATATCCACCTGTAGGTTAGCTGTATTAGAAATAATGTGGATGAAGTATTCAGCCGAGGGTAGGCACTCAGTGTCAGCTGTTATTATGTGACAAGAACATAAAGTTGATCCTAGCTAAAGAGTTATGGATTTAATCAGTTCAGCATCAAGGTGATCAGAGGTGACCTCAGGAAAACTTGGTGACTCTCAGCTTTTCCTTAACACAGGCCTCTCAGATGGTTCAGTTTATTTATAACCCTCACTATTTTGGTCAATTGTGTGGGCATGACCCAAACCGAACTTCCAGAGAGAATGGAGTGAGTAGATTTGCTGTCATTCTTGTGCCTTTCCTTTCTGTCCTCTCCTTCTGCTCCTTCACTGGGTGACTTTTTTCTCTATTCATCCTGCTGGGTCTCATTTGGGTAATGTGGAATCCTATTGCCTATCTGACATTGCAATGCTTAGATATCTTCTCTTTGGACTTTGTTTCATAAACACACATATGATATTCAGCTTCAAAGAGCTATAGATAGGGCTTCCCTGGTGGCGCAGGGGTTGAGAGTCCGCCTGCCGATGCAGGGGACACAGGTTCGTGCCCCGGTCCGGGAAGTTCCCACATGCAGCGGAGCGGCTGGGCCCGTGAGCCATGGCTGCTGAGCCTGCGCGTCCGGAGCCTGTGCTCCGCAACGGGAGAGGCCACAACAGTGAGAGGCCCGCGTACCGAAAAAAAAAAAAAAAAAAGCTATAGATGAGTGGTTCTCAACCTTGGCTGCCCATTGGAATCCCCTGGGGAGATTTAAAAAATATTGATGCCTGGGTCCCAGCCCCAGAGGGTCTGATTTCATTGGTCTGGGTGGCCAGGGCAGATGAACACCCTGCCTCCCCCACCCCCACACTCACCTGTTAGGTGCACACCTGAATGCAGTTGAGGGAAGTCCTACTCAGAAAGAGAAAGAGATGCAGAACTAAGAGCAAATGGTCCTGGAACATATTCAGAAAATAACCCATGAATGAAGCTGTTGGCTTGTATACCTCAAAGTGACCATAAAATTCCTGAGATTATTCTATCTCCCTGGGTTAATGATAGAATCTCTGTAGTTTCAGACTGTGAGGCCTTTCCAAAAACATTCTTCATCAACCCATCTGGGACGGTTGCCCCCTGCCCAGCTCAAGCAGGGCATATTTTTGGTATAATAACAGGAGCTTTGTAGAGCTTTCTCTTTTTCCAACTTTTTAATTTTTGTCTTTTGCTGACTATAAATTAATACATGCTACAATAGAAAATATGTTCCATTTCTGTTAATAAAGAAGAAAAATCAAGTGGTCCTACTAATTGATGCTGAAAAGTCATTTGATAAAGTTTGATATCTGTTTATGATTAAAAACTCTTAGAAAAGTAGAAGTAGAAGGGAATTGCTGTACTCTGACAAAGGGTAACCACTTTAAAGCAAGAAGTAAACATCATATTTAATTGTGAAACACAGCAGGCTTTCTCTCTGAGATCACAAAGAAAAAAAGCAAAGATCTCTGTTACATCAGTTGTATTCAGCTTTGTAAAGGAGATCCTAGCCAGTGTTGTAAAGCAAGGAAAAGAAATAAAAGGTATAAGAATAAGAAAAGAAATATGTATAAAATAGATAACTAATAAGAACCTGCTGTATAAAAAAATAAAATTCAAAGAAAGAAATAAAAGAAGTACCAAAGATGCCGTGATTTATAGTTAATATAATTGTGTACATAAAATAGCCAATGTAATCTAGAGGTAAACTATTAGAATTAATAAGAGAGTATAGAAAAGTAGCTAGGTACAAATTAATATACATAAATCAATTGTATATATACTAGCAACAAACAGAAAATAAAATAGTTTTTAATAATACCATTTACACTGGCAGTTAAAAATATCAAGTTTCTAGAAATAAGACTATCAAAGTATGAGTAAAATCCCTACAAAGAAAATTATAAAAATATTAAGTAATATTACAGAAAACCCAATAAATGGAGAGATATATTGTATTTTTAGATTCAAAGTCACAATATTGTAAGGCTCCCCAAAATGACTAATAAATTTAACATGATTCCAATCAAAATCCCAACAGGCTTTTTTTTATATAACTTGACAAACTGACTCTAAGATTTATATGAAAATGCAAAGAGCCAATTATAGCCAAGACACTTTTGAGACAGAAAAACAAGGTAGGAGAAAATAATGTGCTCTACTGGATATCAAGATTTACTAGAAGCTCCAGTGATTGAAACAATATGCCATTGGCGTAAGATTAGTCAGACCAGTGGAACAGAATAGTTGGCCCATAAACAGGCCAATGCACATACAGACCTTGAATTGGTGACAAAAGTGGCACTGCAAAACAGGGCAAGGGCAGTCTTCAGTAAATGATGCTGAAGAATTAGGAATCCCAACAGAAAAATTACATTGAACATCCAACTTTACACCAAACACAAAAATCAGTTCTAGGTGGATTAAGATCTAAATTTCTTTGTGAAAGACAAAGACATCAAGTTTTTCGAAGGTTTAAAAAAAAAAACTAAAAAAACAAAAACAAACAACAAAAACCACAGAGAAGTCTCATGACCTCAGGTTAGGGAAAGATTTATTACATATGATATAAGAAGCACTAACTACAGAGGAAAACACTGATACATTTTAGGATGTTAAAATTAAGAATTTCTGTTCATCAGAAGACCACTTTATGAGAGTGAAAAAGTAAGCCTACTGAGTAGAAGATTTTTGCAACACATATACCTCAAAAGTGTTTACATCCGGAATAATGAGCCCCTACAAATCGATTAGAAATGTGTCAGAGCAACCAACTGGAAAATGAGCAAAAAATTAAATAGATATTTCATAAAAGTAGAAATCCAAATAGTCAATAAACATATGAAAATATTCTTAACCTTTTTCTTAATCAAGGAGATGTGAATAAAATCACACTGAGAGATTATTCTACCCTCATCAGATGAGGAAAATTCTAAATTGTGACAGTGCCAAATATTGAGAAAGATATGGAGCAACAGAAACTCATATCTTGCTGGTGGGAATGTAAATTTGTACAATCTCTTTGGAAA
This sequence comes from Physeter macrocephalus, assembly GCF_002837175.3. Classification (NCBI taxonomy): domain Eukaryota; kingdom Metazoa; phylum Chordata; class Mammalia; order Artiodactyla; family Physeteridae; genus Physeter; species Physeter macrocephalus. The sequence goes on along the minus strand of NC_041231.1, from coordinate 46,608,432 downwards.
GCAGTTAATATTATCAAATAAAGGTGAAAACACACATACACTGTGATCTTTTAATTATACTGTTAGGTACATACACTCAACAGAAATATGTACTTATGGGCACCAGGATACAGCTGCAAAAAGTTCATGAACATTCCCCATAAAAGTAAAAAATTGGAAACAACCAAAATGTCCATACATTTTTGAATATATTAAATATCTGTTATATTCTTAAAGGGAGATAATGTATAGCAATGAATATGAATAAACTATACCTCCACACAACACCAAGAATGAGGCTTAAGAACATAATATTGAACAAAAAAAGCCAGACACAAAAGATTACAAAAATATAATTCCATTTATATGAAAATTCAAAAACAAGCAAAACTTAACTATTTTGTTTAGGAATGCATACTCAGGAGGTAAAAATATCAATTAAAAAGGCAAGAAAAAAATATCAAAAATTACGATAGTAGTAACCTCTAGGGCAGGAGGTTATGGGTGTTCAAAATGTTCCATTTTGTGACATGACTAGTTGTCACACAGCTGCTCTGGACTGAATAGTGTCCCCCCAAATTCATGTGTTGAAGCCCTAATTGCCCCCCATGTGACTGTACAGGAGAAGGGGCCTTTAAGGAAGTGATAAAGGTTAAATAAGGTCATAAGGGCAGAGCTGTGACCCAGTAGACCTGATACCTTTATAAGAGAGGAGTGGACACCAGAACTATCTCTCTACCATGTGAGGACACAACCAGAAATAGCCGTCAGCAAGCCAGGAAGAGGGCTCTCACCAGAACCTGACCACACTGGCACCAGCCCCTAGAACTGTGAGAAAATAAATATTTGTTGTTTAACTACTCAATCTATGGTATTTTGTTATGTCAGCCTAAGCTGACTAATACACAAGCATTCATTTTACAACTAATTTTTGTTTTGTGTACATTTTCATTATGTATGTTACATATCATAATGAAAAGCTTTAAAACAAAATAAATTTAAAATAAATGACCATTGCATTAAATACAGAATATACAGAATACTGCAAAATATGTCAGAAGACAGTAACTATGTAGATAAATTGCTGTTAGACTTGTAGTTTATTCTCTCTCTCTCTCTCTCTCTCTCTCTCTCTCTATATATATATATATATACACACACACACGATATAGTATGTAAAATTTCTATCCCTTTTAACTTGTAATGCAAAGCATTTGCTATCAAAAGTAAGAGTTATTTGGGGATTCTGGTTAAATATGGAAGATAGCATGAATATGTTTTACCCCAACCCTCTCAAAATGCCAGTGAAATGACAGCATGGGAATAAGAACAGTATAAATATACAAGAACAAAGAGAAATAGAAAGGAAAGCACAGAGGACAAAAGATGTCAAAACAATCTCAGAAGACTGAAAGTGGGTGGAGGACGGTAAATGACTCAGCAGACGAGGGCTTGTTAAATGACAGTGCCTGCAGAGAGGGATAAAAATGAGGATCAAGGCATTTTACCCCCTAAAACTCCAGAGGCCCTGAAAATGTTGACATGGTACAAATAGCAAAAACTGGGACTAGAAAGAGGGAAGAACATGGGAGCAGAGGATGTTCACTTATTGTCGCTTCTATAGTAGCAAGAAATTAAAGAGCGTTCTTTAAAGTTGATACATCAAGGAATGAAAAATAATTACATTTAACAGTACAAAGGTAAGCAGGAAAAAGATATTATTAATACAATCATGATGGATAAAACAGAGGGAAAAGGAAAGAGAATTAATGGAAATAAGAGATAATATTTAAAGAGATAGCATAGTAAAGGCAATGTATTACATAGTTTTGATTATAATTATAAATGTATATTTTAAGGCAACTACCAGAACTAAAATAAAAACTCTTCTAAATTCAGAATCATACAGAAAAAAAAAGAAAATAAAAAATACCAGACAATGAAATATTTTTAAAACTATTCAAAACATAACACAAGGACTTCCCTGGTGGCACAGTGGTTAAGAATCCGCCTGCCAATGCAGGAGACACAGGTTCGAACCCTCATCTGGGAAGATCCCACATACCACGGAGCAACTATAAGCTCGTGCGCCACAACTACTGAGCCTGCGCTCTAGAACCCGCGAGCCGCAACTACTGAAGCCCGCTCGCCCAGAGCCCGTGCTCCGCAGCAAGAGAAGCCACCACAATGAGAAGCCCTCGCACCGCAACGAAGAATAGCTCCCGCTCGCCACAACTAGAGAAAGCCTGCACGCAGCAATGAAGATCCAATGCAGCCAAAAATAAATAAATTTTAAAAAACCATAACACAAAGTAATATAAACAAAGATCAAATAAATCTATCATATCAATAAATATAAATGGATTTGACTCACCTGTTTAAAAAAAAAGTCGTTATATAACAAAGCAGTATTGAACTCTATGTTGACTAAAAAATAATAACACTCAAAGTGATACAGAAAGGTCAAAATTAAAGAATGGGCAAAGATATAGGCAAAGACAAACAGAGCAGGAGGCATGATCTTAATATCAGAGAAGGTAGAATTTAGGCCAAAAATTATTAAACAGGACAAAAATGACACTTTGTAATGCTAAATAATCCATAAACAGTAATGTATATTTTTGCAACAAATAATGTGGCAACAATGTTTTTAAACCAAAAATTATATACAAGACAAGAATAAAATAGGCAAAAATAGACAAGAATATTGTAGGGATAGGGAAATGTAATTAATTTCTTTCAGCCCTATGACAGATAAAATGTGTAAAAAAGTATGTAAAGATACAGATAACGGGGCTTCCCTGGTGGCGCAGTGGTTGAGAGTCCGCCTGCTGATGCAGGGGACATGGGTTCGTGTCCCGGTCCGGGAAGATCCCACATGCTGCAGAGCGGCTGGGCCCGTGAGCCATGGCCTCTGAGCCTGCGCATCTGGAGCCTGTGCTGCGCGACGGGAGAGGTCACAACAATGAGAGGCCCGCGTACCGCAAAAAAAAAAAAAAAAGATACAGATAACTGGAGTAACATAGTAAGATAGATCTAATTAATATCTTTCAAACTATATTCCCTGAAAAATAACTGTACAAATTGACCAATATTAAACAACAAAACCTTAACAAGATCCAAAAAGTAAAATAATAAAGAAAATATTCTCTGATCACACTACAATAAAATGAGAAAATAATAACAAAATTAGAAAAAAAAAAAAAGAGACATTTCCACTTGATAATTTTTTTTTTTTTTTCGGTATCGGGCCTCTCACTGCTGTGGCCTCTCCCGCTGCGGAGCACAGGCTCTTTTTTTTTTTTTTCGGTATGCGGGCCTCTCACTGCTGTGGCCTCTCCCGCTGCGGAGCACAGGCTCCGGACACACAGGCTCAGCAGCCACGGCTCACGTGCCCAGCCGCTCCGCGGCTGGCGGGATCCTTCCGGACCGGGGCACGAACCCACGTCCCCTGCATCGGCAGGCGGACTCCCAACCACTGCGCCACCAGGGAAGGCCTCCACTTAATAATTTTTAAAACCTCGTTTAGAGAACTCTTAGATGGAAAAAAAAAAAACCAAACTAAAATTATAGAATTTCTAGGGAAGAAAAACGTTTTTTAAAAGACTGTGTATGGGCTTCCCTGGTGGCGCAGTTGTTGGGAGTCCGCCTGCCGATGCAGGGGACAGGGGTTCGTTCTCCGGTCTGCGAAGATCCCACGTGCCGCGGAGCGGCTGGGCCCCGTGAGCCATGGCCGCTGAGCCTGCGCGTCCAGAAAAAACACTATATATGTATGTATCAATTTCGTATATATTTTACTGCTATCTAACATTCCATAATATATTCTCCTGTATTTCCTTCTAAAAGTCATATTTCTTTCTACATTTAGATAATTCATCCTCCCAGACTTTTGTGTGTATGTGTATATGTGACAGGCTTCTCATATTTTTCCATAAAGATTATTCCAACACCATTTTTAATAGATTATCATTTCTCTAGTGATTCCTTCTACTACCTCTGTTACGCACCAGGTTCCCATGCATACTCAAGTCTGTTTTCCTAGTAAGCTATTTGTCACTCCTTGAGTCAACACCATACAATCTAGAAGCTTTATAATAAGATTTGACCTGGTTGATAATAGCACCCCTCCTTATTTGTCTTCTTTAAAATTATCTTGGTTCTTCCTGTTTCTTTACTTTTCCATATCAATTTAAGGGTCAGATTTTCAAGTTCTTGTCTTACAACTCTGTTGAAACTTTGATTATAAATGCATTGAATTTATCTATTACCACAGGAAGAACTGCCACATTGACATATATAATTGTATCTCCCAATATATATATTCCTTCTTTTATATTCCTCCATAACATTTGACATCTTCTATAAAGTTCTTACATATCCTATCTCTAGGTACATTATCATTTTGCTTGCCCTTTTGAATATTTATTTTTATTGCTAAAATAAATTGTTATTAAATTTCTGTACATTGGTTTTGCATTCAGCAACCTTGCAGAACTCTTTAACAATTCCTATTTAAACAAGTATATCATCTGCAAATAATGATGAACTTGTTTCTTCCTTTATGATTCTTATACCACTTGTTTATTTTTCCTGTCTTATGGAACTGGCCAGGACTTTCATTACAATGCTGAATTGAAGCTATAATAGTGAGCATATTTCTTTTGTTCTTGATTCTAAATAATATGCATCTGATATTTCACTATTATCATGATAACTATGGGATTCTCATAATTACTCCTTATCAAGTTATGGGAATTTCTTTTCACTTCTGGTTTAAGAGTTTCATTTTGAATGAGTGTTGGTTTTTATCAATATTTCTATATTTATTAAGATTATCAAATAGTCTTTTATCTGTTAATATAGTAGCTTACATTAATAAATTTGCTAATCTATTTTAATGGTTCTAGCTTAATCAATGCTAGATTCAGTTTGCCAGCACTTCATTTGACCCATCTTGGTGAATGAGGCTGACTTATAATCTTCTCTCATAAGCTGTCCCTTTGGGTTGCTTTTCCATCTCTGCCTCACTGTCTTCTTTCTCTATTGTCCCTGAGAACTCCAAATTCTCACTCTGTTCTGCAGAGCAATTCAGCTCTCTATCCCCTGCAGCGTTTCTCAATATGTGATAGAAGGATCTCTACTGGTCACTAGAAGTCTCTCAGTAGCCTCTAAAACATTTGACAGATTCAGAAGAAAAAGCAATGCAATCATTTTATGCACAGATAATTAAAAAATCTGAAATGTAAGATTATTTGTAATTTACATAGAATTTCTGACTTTTTGTGTTCTTTAGAGCAGTGTATGAACTTCAAGGACTGACAGTTCATACTGATTAACATGGAATTAATCATGGGTACTTTATCTTAACTAATGTATTTTATTGTCCTATGACATTACGTTTACATTTGTTAAACTTGCATTTCTTATCTTTACCACTACATAATATTACAATTCAGAAAATGAACCATCATTTCAAAAGTGGTTTGCAGAAATTAACAATAGTGATGAAAATAGAAAAATAAATCCTATAAGTAATGAATGGACTCTGTCACAAACATAAAGCTTGAATCTGTATGTCATGAGACAAGTGGACAATGGATGTGGATAATCTCACAAAAGCAGATAAAAAATAAATAAAAAAACAGGGAGCATGACAATGAATAATGATAATTAAATTTTATTGGATCAATGAGCCTTTTGTTCTAGTACCTAAGTTATTATCTCAACATTTTATCAAGTAATAATAGAAAGCTACCAAAACTTCCATATTATTTTCTAATAAAGTTTATCAACCTCACTTTTAAACCAACTGACTGTCTCTAGTACAAATATAAAATAAGGATTTCCAGTACAAAATTGTAAAAATTCGATGTTAAAAGTTGAAAGACATGAAAACTATAGAGTTTTCATTTGCCCTCATAGCAAAAACAAGCACAATTATACCCTTGCCAGTAAGATATGAAACCAGCTTCAAAATCAATGACAAATATTGTAGTTGGAAAAAAAGCGAGAAATAATCAATAGAATTCCTTCATCAGAAATACTGGATTTCTTATAATGTGACTGGCATTTAAAAATCAATGACTGGGGCTTCCCTGGTGGCGCAGTGGTTGCGCGTCCGCCTGCCGATGCAGGGGAACCGGGTTCGCGCCCCGGTCTGGGAGGATCCCGCATGCCGCGGAGCGGCTGGGCCCGTGAGCCATGGCCGCTGAGCCTGCGCGTCCGGAGCCTGTGCTCCACAACGGGAGAGGCCACAGCAGAGGGAGGCCCGCATACCACAAAAAAAAAAAAAAAAAAAAAAATCAATGACTGTTATGTATGAAAACAAGCAGACATTGTACTTTATAGTTGAATAAAATTGTGAATAAATCAGTTGTCAGTATAGTTTCACCATATATGTGAGAGAGAAGTGGTCAGTGACTTTTTGTCCTATTTATCATGAAGCTGATTTTAAAAGCCGAGATTTCTGGTTTAATTAAAGATTAGTTTGTAAACTATGAAACGAGTTAAAAAGGGATGTTAGCTTCTACACCAATGTTCATAGCATTATTATTCACTGTAGTCAAAAGGTTGTTTCCAAATGTCCCATCAACAGATAAATGGATAAATGTCCATCAACAGATAAATGGATAAACAAAATGTGGTATGTGCATACAACAGAATATTCAGCTTTAAAAATGAATGAGATTCTGATATATGCCACAACATGGATGAACCTTTAAAATATTATGCTAAGGGCTTCCTTGGTGGCGCAGTGGTTGAGAATCCGCCTGCTGATGCAGGGCACACGGGTTCGTGCCCCGGTCCGGGAAGATCCCACATGCTGCGGAACGGCTGGGCCCGTGAGCCATGGCCGCTGAGCCTGTGCGTCCGGAGCCTGTGCTCCACAATGGGAGAGGCCGCAACAGTGAGAGGCCCGCGTACTGCAAAAAAAAAAATAAATAAAATAAAATAAAATTATGCTAAGTAAAATTAGCCAGACACAAAAAGGACTAATATTGTATGATTCCACTTATGTGAGGTACCTAGAATAGGCAAATTTATGGAGACAGAAAGTAGAACAGAGGTTGCCAGGGAGCAGGGGAGGGAGGAATGGGGAGTAGTTGTTTAATGAGTACAGAGTTTCTGTTTGGGATGATGAAAAAGTTCTGGAGATGGATAGTGGTTATGGTTGCACAATTTTGTGAATGCACTTATTGCCACTGAATTGTATACTTAAAAGTGGGTAAAGTAGTAAATTTTATATGTATTTTACCACAATTAAAAAGATAGTTGAATTGATATTGAAGAAGCTCCAGCTAGATGGTCAGCAAGGAAGGGCATTGCTATACCAATGGAAGATATTGCTTCCAATGTGGTATGTACATTATTTGTGAAAATAGCAAGGGTCCATAGCATACTTCCAGACCCTGATTCGCTGTTGAGGGACATCATGGAAGTTGTGATTACAAACTGATTGTGGCCACTTAGTATATGTTTCTTCAGCCTACAGGGCTGAAATAAGTGAGTACAGGATGCTTTTTCTACACTGAATTGCTCTGGCTGGCAAGCAAGAAAAGGTTTGCAGTGTTTTCCAGCAAGGAATTAAATCTTTTAAAATGACTATTTCTGTGAATACACATGGCATGTCTCAGTAATACATTTAGGATTTTGAAAAGTCTGGATCTTTGACTTCAGGGTTTAAATATCAGAATTTTTAAATGATTAGACATCATGACTTCTTAAAACTGAACAGTGGTGCAAATGGCTCAGTGGCTGAGAGTTTGACTTTTCCCCAGTACCAATGATTTTCTTCATTCATCAGGAAAAACACTTAAGATATGTCTTTGCATATTAAAAATCACATCCAAATGCTACAACTGAACATGCAGAAATACCTTGTGAGCCAAATGTCACCAGAAAGAGGATGTGACTCCATCAGCTGCTGTCTCCCAAGCCGAGACCTTTAACCTTCTAGCTTTCAGCAGCACTAAGCTGGGACACCTGTCCTCTGGTGAAACACTGAGAATAGTCTTTGGAGAGAACTCTCTCCATAATTTCTGGATCTGCATTTGACCTGAAAGGCCAAAATATCTGTCAAAGCTTCACAACAACCTATAATTCTGAGTTAAGATTTTCTAATTTAGAAAACATAAAGAGTGGGGGGAAACCCGACAAGCTATGGCAGCTGACAGCTCAAGCAGCTACCCAGCCAGATATAGATTTCTTTGTGAATGATTTCAAACACTATTTCTCCTCTCACAGATAGGAAAGAAACATTACTGCTATGCACTTTTAAATTTGATTTTTACTTTTATTTAAGATATACAGATCCATGGTTTAAAAGGTCATATAGCTCCATAAAGATTATAACAAAAACAGCAATTTCATGTTTCTCATCTCCTCACCCCTAATCCCATATTTCCAGAGGCAATCACTCTCACCATTTGTTTACTGCTTTCTTCTGATACCTCTCTAGCTCTAAAAATATACTCAGACTACTATTTAAAAAAATTTTTCCACATTAGATATTATCTATTAGCTTTCTGTTATGGAAAAAAAAAGGGATTAGGTCCACATACAAACACTCATTTTCTCTCACACTCCTCTTCTCATTATAGTTATATCATAATTTTTGGTTAGATAATCAGACAATATGTACATTGTCTACATATATGATTATATCAGTCAATATGTACATTGACTACATATATGATTATATAATAGTATTGCTAATGAAATACTATTCACAACTGTATCATGCAGTATACTTTGGTTACATTTCCTTTTTGCACAATGTTTTTGCTTTCTCTGGAGTTAATAAGGATTTCATTTCTTCATTTGCTCAGTTTTCTGTATATTTATCACTAATTTCTGTATTTTTATCACTAAACTCTTCTCCAGAGGTTTAATTATTGCTTAAATTTACTTGAACGAATCAGATTATCCATCAGTTTCCATTTTTCTTGGGGAAATCCTTCTTAGAGTCCCTCAACTCCTGCCTCAATCTGGTCTAGATGTTCCCTAGGCCTGATGTACAGCTCTTTTCCAGAGATTTTTCCTTCTCCATCCTCTTTTGGATTCCATTTGTCACTCTCCTGCATCCCATATCTTCCTCGTTATTGTTTACTTCCTTGTTTTGGTGGAGCATATCCTCTGGTAACTTTCTTAGATGGGTAGGTGGGAAATAAATTTTCTGAGACTTGGCATATCTTTATACTAGCCTCATCTAAACAGTTTAGCTGGGGAAGCAACTATAAATCAGAAATTATTTTCCACAAAATTTTGAAGACATTGTTCCACTGTCTTATAACCTACAATTTTGCTATTAAGAAATCTGACGGTATTTTGATTCTCAGTCTTTTGTATGTGACCTGTGATTTTCACTCCTTCAGAAAAAGTTAGGCTCTTCTGTTTGTGTACAGTGTTCTCAAATTTTGTGATGTTGTGCCTTGATATGAACCTTTTTCATTCATTTTCCTGAACACTCGTGGGTATTTCAGCTGAATATTTAGATCCTTCAGTTTAGGGAAATTTTCTTATATTATTTCTTTGGTAATTTTCTCCTGTCTACTTCCTTCTCTATTTCTTTCTAGATGTCCTATTTTTTTTTTTTTTTTTGGCCATTGCATGGCATGTGGGATCTTAATCCCCTGACCAGGGATCGAACCCGCGCCCCCTGAATTGAGAGAGTGGAGTCTTAACCACTGGACCGCCAGGGAAATCCCTAGATCTCCTATTAATCAGACATTGTACCTATTAGTCTAATTCTCTAATTTTCATATTTTTAATCACCTCTTATTTCTTTCTTTCTTTTCTTTATTTCTAGCCCTTCTATTAATGTTTTACTTTTGCTATCATATTTTTGTTTTCAAAAGCTCTCTTTTGTTCTTTGAATATTCTTGTTATAGCCTTCCATATGTATCCAGTATCTTCTCATCTCTTAACTCTCTAAAAATATTAATGATAAGGGTTTTTTCCTGACTCTTCTTCTTCTATCTGCATTGTCTTTTTTTCTTTTTCTTTCTTTCCTGTTTAGTTCTTTTAGTCTTTGGTGTAGAAGTAGCCTTCAGATTCCTGATGCTCATTGGCTGGCTGTCCATATTAAAAGTGCAGCAACTTCTTGAGCTGTTAACCTGACTGACAGGCTTCTAGGAACTTACTGAGGGGAAGAAGTGGGTGGGTGGGAAGGTTGTCTGCCTTTTAGTACATATGTAAATTTTTCCTTTATACCTCTGTTTCAGGATGCAACTCTCTCCCTCTTGTTCAATCCAGTCTATTTCCAGATCAGAGGAGGCAGTTCCTCCCTGAATGGTTGGTGTGCCGTGGGATTTAGAAAGCCCAACTGCTTCTTGTAAAGATTTTCAAACTGCCCTTTCAGCCCCTCTTGCCACTGTCTCCCCAGGCCCCACTTTCAGAGGTATTTAGCATCCCTAAGTCCTAAGCAGCTCTGCCATGTAGGTTGGCTTGCTTCTGGGAACTCCCTACTTCCAGCTAAGGTTTCAGCTTTCTAAGGTCTGCTCTGTCAGTTACCACTCATCCGTCTTCACTCTAATTTCCAGAGTGCTGTTATGTTCTCCATTATCATTGCCCTAGTGAATTTATGCTTTTTAAAAAATTCTTTTTACTATCATTTAAGAAGGTTTTCCAAAGGGTTGAAGGTAAATACATGTCTTCAATCTGCCATATTTAATCAAAAGTCTTTTCATTTTTCATACCAGGGTTTACCTTTAGAATTTTATAATTTTTAAAATGTAATGTATCCAAAATTAGGTGTGATTTATGCATGCATCTGAATCCATTTGGTCGGTGGTTCTAAAAGCGTAGTTCCTCAGGCCATCAGCATTAGGCTCTGCTGGGAACTTGTGAGAAATGCAATTTCTTGGGCCCTACCCTAGACTTACCGAGTCAGAAACTCTGGACGTGCAGCCCAGAAATCAGATGCTTGAACAAGCTGTCCAGGGGGTCAGATGCGTGCTAGAGTCTGAGAACCATTGCTGTTGGTGATGGAGGGATTCTGAACACTTGAGAAACACTACCCTACTCTCAACCTAAGCTTCAGATCCATCTCTTCAAATCCAAACCCATAAAGTGCCCAGCAGAGTGGCTGTTTTTTTTTTGTTTGTTTTGTTTTTTGCTGTACGCGGGCCTCTCACTGTTGTGGCCTCTCCCGTTGTGGAGCACAGGCTCCGGACGCGCAGGCTCAGCGGCCATGGCTCATGGGCTCAGCCGCTCCGCGGCATGTGGGATCTTCCCGGACCGGGGCACGAACCTGTGTCCCCTGCATCGGCAGGCGGACTCTCAACCACTGCGCCACCAGGGAAGCCCAGAGTGGCTGTTTTGAGATGACTTCCTCTAACAGGATCCATCCTCCTGAGAAAATGTGTGTGAACTCAGATGCTTTTTTCTTCCATGACACCAACACCTAGTTGTTTACTGCCTTAGACAGTAAATAGACCGGGATCCCTGAGGCCAAAAATGCTGGCAGACCAGGCACGGTATGAGAAGAAAAGAGTCAGAAGAAGAGAAGTTGGGAGAGGAGGGATGTAGTTGGGCCTCCTCCCTCTTCCATATTTTCAGCCATCAACAAGTTGAGAGAGGAGTTGCCAGCTTCCCTCAGGGCAGAAATCCTCGGGGAGCCTCATGGAACAGGAGGAACTTTGTTCTGAACCTCATGGTGCCAGAGGTTCTCACCTGCCATTGCCCTCTGCCTACCTTCAGAGCAGCAGAGGCTGCCGATCATCCCACCCCACCCGTATGTGTGACTCCTCTGAGTTCCTCCGTCTGCGTCTCATCTCCCTACCTTCCCTTCTTCCCCTTCCCCACCTTGTCGATGATCTTTGCACATTCTCCTTTGGAACAATCACAGCCGCTGTCCCTCTGAGCTCTCTCCAAGTCACAATTAATACTCCCTTTCCACCTTCCCTCCCAGGTATGTCTTCACTGTCATTTATACCTTTGAAGCCTTGATAAAGATACTGGCAAGAGGATTTTGTCTAAATGAGTTCACTTACCTGCGAGATCCTTGGAACTGGCTGGATTTTAGTGTCATCACCCTGGCGTGAGTATTTCTCCACACTGACTTGTATGTGCATCTGTGTAGGGCTTGTAGGTGTGTCCAGGCTGCCACTCTGGGGATGTTTCCTTATCTCTGTCCAGCTTCCTCATTCGGGACTGTGTGGCCTAGGGTTTCTTTGCCAAAGACTGTTGCTTTGGGAGTCATTTTCTAGGGTTAGTCCCATACACTCAGGGAGAAGTTGGAGACCTCAGGTCTGAGCTGATAACTGGCTTGTCAAAGTGGATCAGACAAGGCTCAGCCTTGTACCTACCAGATTTGAAAGTCTTTACCTGAGAACCAGTACCTGAGAAGATGGGTTGGCCACACCCACATGCTTGAATATCCATCCACACATGTAGCACACGGAGCCTTCTAGATCACAGTGCATCTTCTTAAAGGGGCCATTCTGGAAAATACTGCCTTAGTTAAATCAGTGTTCATGTCAGTCTATAAATGGAAGTGCTAGTAGATTCTCAGTGTCTGTTCTGGGTCCTTCCTAGGCTGGTGTTACCCAAAATTGTCCTTATTTATGCTGCATGAATTCCCAAGTACCTCTTCTTGCAGAGATGCTGACTGACTTCTGGTCCTACAGGTATGTTGGTGAAGCCGTAGATCTCCGAGGGATCTCAGGCCTGCGGACGTTCAGAGTCCTTAGAGCTTTAAAAACAGTATCTGTGATTCCAGGTGAGCTGCTTTAACCAGCACATTTACTCATAGAGCTTATGTTGGTTTCCACAGCCTAATGTCCCACTTTGATTTTCACAAGAGCCCTATAAATTTCTGGGACATGGACTACTGTCCCCATTTAAGAGAGAAAGAAACTGAGGCCCAGAGAGTAGAAAACACAATCCCAAATCCTCATCAAGAGAGGTATTTGTGACCTGGAAACCTCATGTCCTGATTCTCATCCAACACTCTGTCCACAGTACCCCATGGTGTCCGTAAAGGACAAGAAGGTCAAGTCCTCGTTTTATGTTCTCTTTGTGGGGTTCAGGCAAGCCTCCAGTCAGATTCTCATTTATACTTTAAATCAAAATGTAAACTTGGAAACAGTGAAGAAGGAAAAAGACAGTCCTAGGCTCTGGTGAGTATCTTCCCCATTTCCATGGATCTGAAAATTTGGGCCTCAGCCCTCTCTTTGGACCCACAGAAGAGAAAATAATTAGACAATTCTTGATTACAGACAATTCAGAAACAAAAATAGTGTACTAGGGATCATCTTACCGGGCCTCCAATAAGTAGCCCAGTGATACTCCTCATCTCCCACTGGGTTGATGGAGGGGATAGTGAGGCCAGAGACCAGGTAACAGCCCTAAGATGGGACTCAATGCGTCTCCCTTGTGGCCTGATGGGTTATCTCCCCTCCCTCACCTCTGAGAACCCATGCCCTCATCTGGGAAATAGAAATACTCACGCTAGAGTGGAAGTCCCTTTCCACGGTTCTGTGACTGGTTCTGCAGGGAACGACTGAAAAGTCTTTGCCAACTTCCAGTGGACAAGCTTCTTCATGAAGAAAATCACAGCAATAAGTAGTCAGTTCTGCTGCTTGGTACCTCTCTCACCTACTCCCAGCCAGGAAGACCCTGAGTCTCTACAAGACTTGGTCTGTCCTGACCCTCCTCCTCTCCCTGCCTCATCTCTCTCCTGTACCAACCTCACACCACATTCCAGAATCTGCCTGTGGTTCCACAGACACTCGAAGCTTTTGCTCATTGCCCAGCCCTGGGCCATGCTGCTCCTCTGTCAGGAAATCTCTCCTCGTCTCTTCACTCAACTCATGTGCATCCTCAGGGCTCTGCGCCACACTCTGACCTCCTCAAGGAGACTCCCTGGTCCTTCCCATCTTCCCCACCCTCCACCCCATCCTACCCCCACTCCCAGGCTTCTGTGAGGGGCTGTTCCTCTGTGTGCCCACCTGCTCAATAATGCTATGGAGTTTCCCCTCACTCATCAGACAGCCCCACCACAGGCCAGTGCCTTAACCATTGCTCAGCTCCCAGAGGGGACGACATGGGGCAGGGGGTGCTCAATGGGTTATTTGTTGACCAAAATGACAATGCAAGGCTAGATCGCAGTCTGCTTCGCTGGTTAGAGCTCTTTCTGCTACTTGGGAAGCTGCTTTCCCGAAGAAGGTGTTTTCCTTTGCCAGAGCAACAAATCATCTTTCCTTAAACAAGCAGGGGCCCCATCTTTGCTGCCAGCTGTGCTCCTTCTCAGATTCTCTGTTTCTTCCTCAGTGACTCTCAGTGTCTCTCATGGCTTCACACTGTTATGTTCATCTCTGTGTCTTTGCATCTCTGTCTCATTCTATCTCCCTTGCATGTCTCTCTCTCCCCTCCCTCCCTCCTTTCTTCCTCCTCCTCCTCCTCCTTTTCTCTTTCTCTTTCACTCACTCACACACACACACTCACACACACTGACGTACGTCTGTCCCCAGCCTCGAGCTGCCTCCCAGGACTGAGATAAGGACAGAAAAACAGATACCAGATGACTGGAATGAAGTTAGTAGCCTCACGCCTAGTGTAGTGCCTGGAACATAGCAGGTACTCATCAATTATTTTTTAAATTGAATTGCTACCCTCCAGAATTTATTAGCTTTAAGATGAAATGCATTGCCTGGATCTCAGTTGCTTCATCTTTACAATGGGACAATAATCTCTGCCTGCCTCTCAGGCTTATTGCAAAGTTCAGATGAGAAACTGGGCTTGGAACTGCCCTAGAGTTTGTAAAATACCTCACACCTGTGTGTAGTGAGAGGATAGGATGGCTAAGATGCAAGCGTGCCAGGCACACGTGTGTGTTCTTCATGTGGCACCTCATCCACGTGAGAGTATCAGTGTCATCTTCCCACAGGGCTGAAGGTCATCGTGGGAGCCCTGATCCACTCGGTGAGGAAGCTGGCTGATGTGACCATCCTCACCATCTTCTGCCTGAGTGTCTTTGCCCTGGTGGGCCTGCAGCTCTTCAAGGGCAACCTCAAGAACAAATGTGTCAAGAATTGCACAGTTGTCAACGAGACGGCCAATTACTCTTCTCATGAAAAACGGGAGTGGAATTTCTGTCATAGGGACCCAGGTCTGGTTGGCAGGGGGTGTGAAGCCCCTGCATACCTGTATAGACATATATTTTGATTCCTCTTTTCTGCTGAAATGCTTCTCATGAGTTGTGTTTTACTTTTGGGCCCCCCATTCTCTGTTGCCAAATTTCCTTTTACAAGGAAATGAGCTATAAATCCAGAGGCAGGTCATTCTGCCTCTGCTGGAGGAAGCTCAAAGCTGAAGCCACTGCTCAGCTTTTCTCTTCCCAGATGAGACATTTCCCTTTCCAGGCGTCCCAGCATATCCAATGAGGTCATGTGGCCAAGGGCTCTCTACTCACTCCTGCAGAAGACTCAACAGGTGTTGATTTCACCACTCAAGGCTTGAGTTAAGGGTTGAGAACCATGTGAGGCTTTCACTTCTTCCTTTATTTTGCAGATTTCTACACCAACAAACCAGGCACTTCTGATCCCTTACTGTGTGGCAATGGATCTGATTCAGGGTGAGTGCCCAAGACATGACATAGCACCAATGCCCAGCAGCCCTCTCTCCTTCTTGTCATCAGCTTTTTCTGGGTGAAGCCTGGGTTGCAAGTCCTGAGGAAGATGTAGAAATTAATAAGTCATGGCCTCTGCCATCCCAGGCTCATGAGGAGGGAGTGTATGAGTTAGCTCTTGCTGTGTAACAAACAACCCCAAGATTTTGTGGCCTAAAACACCAGCCATTTACTTAGCTCAGGATTCTGCAGATCTGCACATTGAGCTGAGATCAGTCTACTGTTCTTCTGATATTGACTGGGCTCATTCATGCATCTGCAGACAGTGGACAGATTAGCAGGGGTCTGGCTGATCTAGGATGGCCTCAGCTGGGGTGTTTTGTCTCTGCTCCGTGTGATCTCTCACCCCCCATCAGACTAGCCCAGACTTATTCTTCTAGTGGAGGCAGGATTCCAAGAGAAAGAGTGGAAGTGTTCCAAGTCTCTTGAGGCCTAGGCTTAGAACTGGCATAGTGTCACTTCTATTGCATTCTATTGACTAAAGCAAGGCACAGGCCAGTCCAAATCCAAGGAATGGGGGAATAGACTCCACCTGTTGCTGGGAGAACCTGCGACATCATATTAAAAGGGGTGTGGAGACAGGGATGGGAATAATTGTGGTCATTTTTGCAAACAATCTGCCCCAGGAAGGAACAAATATTTATTAAATATGTTTTATGTCAAATGCTTTACATTTAATTACAACTCTATCACATGGGTTTCATTATCCTCACATAGCAGAGGAAGAATCACATGTATCAGACTTCGCAGTTTCAAATTCTTACAGAGGCCAGACACATAACAACAAATGTGAGGAGTAGGCTGGGTGGGAACAAAGATCATGAGAGTTCATGCCCCATCTAAAGGGGTAGCCACTTCTCAGTTCAGCTTTTGGTTGTCATGTGGAAATGTGGGTCCACTGTTTCTAGAACGTCCAAGTTTTTAAAAGAGAGACAGGAAATTTCAATTTTTATGTAAACTCTCTTAACTATAAACATTGGCTACCAATTTCAGAAAATGTCTACATATTGTGGGCCAAACAAAATATTTCAGCAATGCAAATTCAGCTAGCAATCTGCCAGTTTGTGAGCTCTGATGCATATACATAAAGATGCTATGCTGTGAAGTAGCAGTGCTGTCCTAGAGGCTCCCTGGGCTGCGGAAATACAGTGAGGTGATAGTGTGAGGCAGGGAGGATGTCAGGGAAGGTTTCCTAGAGGTGGTGACTGAGGTGAGATTGAAGGACAAACAGGATGTCTCCAGGCTGGATGGACAAGAGATGGTTTGGATGGAGCCTTTATTTTTTTTATTCTTAAAAAAAAAATTATTTATTTATTTATTTATTTATTTATTTTTGGCTGTGTTGGGTCTTCGTTTCTGTGTGCAGGCTTTCTCTAGCTGCGGCGAGCGGGGGCTACTCTTCATCGTGGTGCATGGGCTTCTCATCGTCATGGCTTCTCTTGTTGTGGAGCACAGGCTCTAGACACGCAGGCTCAGTAGTTGTGGCTTACGGGCTTAGTTGCTCCACGGCATGTGGGATCTTCCCAGACCAGGGCTCGAACCCATGTCACCTGCATTGGCAGGTGGGTTCTTAACCACTGCGCCACCAGGGAAGCCCGGATGGAGCCTTTAGATGGCAGAACAGAAAGTGAGACAAAGCAAAGGGGTAGGGGGCCCCTCAGGTCTGCCTGCTGCTTTGACCACGGGAACAGGTGTGAGCAGAAAGAGATCAGGCAACAGATCAGAAAGACTCATCCCTCCCATCTCCATGGTGAAGGGGTCTGGAACCCCGAGCCCACACAACCCTCTCCCTGAGTGGCTAACAGCCCTATATTGCTCAAGTGGAGTTGGGTAGGAACTTTATGGAGTTCTGCCTTCATCAGCTCCCCAGGAAAACAATCTCAGCTAGAGCTGAGGGGTGGGACTAACAGGAGAATTTGAGCAGCACAGGCCCCTTGGCCTCTTTCTTCACGAATGCACTTGGCATTTGGTTCTTGAGTTCAGGAAGAGGGTTGTCCTGATGTCAGTTTTCATTTGCCTTTGACTTAAATTGAAACTGAGGACCCGTCAGTGTCCTCCTTCTGTATGGATAATGGCATTTCTCATGAGGATGGTTCCACAGTGCCCATGCACTGACTGTGGTAAAACTGTGGGGTTCATCCATGGGACCCCCCCCCTCCAACTCCGAGAGAGACCAGCTATCCTGCTGCATAGGTCCTGGCCAGGCGGGGAAGGAGTAGATAGGGCTGGGATGTTAAGTAGAGGCCAGCTTAGATGATGGGCAGAGTGAGCCCTGACAGGCATGCTGTGAACACCAAACCTGGGTTCTGTGCTGAGCTGCAGAGAAGCCAGAGCCCTGAGCAAAAGCACACACTGACCAGTGACACTGCAGGGAGAAAGTCCAGGGTCTCAAAATGGAGAACAAGTACCAGGAAATACTTGATGATTTTCAGCATCTTTCACATACATTATTCTAGTCCATCTTTTTGGTAGCTTCAGATTAAAAACACCAAGAAATTTATTTCTGCATTTTACATACAATATTTGCTATGCTGAAGGCATCTTGCAAGAGACTTTACACCGTGGTCTCATTTAATTCTCTGAGCAGTTAGCTGTTGATGTGTAGCAGCTATAGTGGTGTTCTACGGCAGACATAGAAATAGGCTGCCCTTAGTGTTAACTAGCAAACCTACAGGTAATGGGTTAACTAGCTCCTTGGGAGAGCAGAACCAAGAGACTGTCTTTATATGTGGGTCTACAGAGTCTGGAAACTCGCAAATCTCCAACCAAGGTTGGAGACAGAATTGGGATTTAGTTATAATCAAGTTGTCAGGCCCTAATCAATTGTGTGGGTTCCTGGATGTGTGTTTGTATGGATGTCTGGAATAAGAAGACCCCCCCCAGGGCTGGTGTTGGTGGAGGAATCCTGAAGTAGAATCCCGAACTACAAAAAAGGCGTTACTGTCTCCTGAACCAGGCCATCTCACTGGGGTGCAGAGGAGTGCTCACATGCCTCAAGCTTAGAGATGCTTCCCGATACCAACTCACCCTCTTATTATGAGAGAGAGGGCAGTGCAGCCCTCCGCATTCCAGTGCTCACCAGGCAGTCATCTTCAATTTGTCCTTCCTTCATAGGTCAGTCTTCATAAACTACTTGACAGTTATATTTCTCCTTTTAAATAAATCTATTGGCATCTGTGTGCTTTTAGACAGCTGACTTCTCCCCTCTGAACCCCAGCTTCCACATCTGTTTTTAAAAAAAGGATTATTGTGATGATTAAATTATAGCATTTTTAAAGCACTTAGGAGAGAGAGAGGCACACAGTACGTGCTCAGTTATTGGAAAGTGGTGTTTTGATTGTTGCATGTAATTGGTCAGTGAGCTTGGCTAATTGTGAGTCCTCCTTTGAAAGACAACTCTGCAGGTGATGCCAACTGGCTTAGGTTTTACTGACTCTGCCTCCCCTGGTGTCAATTTGCAAAGAGCTCACCATCTTATGGGGTCATGTCTGGGCAGCCAGCTAGCCTTCTCCAGGCCATTTCCCTTTGCATGAAACTCTGACGTGAAGGTATTATGTTACTGGGGGTAGGGGGCAGGGAGGGGGGGTGCCTCTTCTAGGGCCCGAGATGAGCTCTTGTCTAACACTCAGAAATAAATCGTAGGGACTTCCCTGGTGGCACAGTGGTTAAGAATCCAGCTGCCAATGCAGGGGACACGGGTTCGATCCCTGGTCCGGGAAGATCCCAGATGCTACGTGGCAACTAATCTCGTGTGCCACAACTACTGAGCCTGCGCTCTAGAACCCGCGAGCCACATCTGCTGAGCCCACGTACCACAACTACTGAAGCCCGCGCGCCTAGAGCCTATGCTCCACAACAAGAGAAGCCACTGCAATGAGAAGCCTGCGCACCACAATGAAGAGTAGCCCCTGCTCGCCACTAGAGAAGAGCCCGTGTGCAGCGACGAAGACCCAACGCAGCCAAAAAAAAAAAAAAAGAATCGTCTGAGGAAACATGTGCATATTGACAAAATAAAACACTTTTTTGTAAATGAGTGCTTGAGCAGACAGCAACAGGGTAGGGAACCCAGGAGAACTGCTCTGCCTCGTGGCTCCCGGTCTCAGGATTTATGGAGGTGGGGTTAGCTTTCTGGGTTGTCTCTGGCCAATCATTTTGCTTGTGCCCATATTTGGTCTGACTCAGTGCCCTTCCTGGCTGCACACACATCTCTCAGTCAAGACAGTTTCCATCACGAGGGTTTCTGGGAGGTTTGCAGGACTATTATGGGTTGGCGCCTCCTCCGTCCTTTCTTCCCCTCCCAAATTCTTCTGGTTGGTTTTGGCAGCAGCTTGTCGGTTCTGTGTTCCTTATTGAGACCTCTTGTTGTGAGACAACTCACGTAAGCGGTTCTAACCTGGCCAGGATGGGTGGTTTCAGTCAGTAATTCCCTAACATTATCGTCCCCATTTAATGGGCAAGAGAAACTGAGACCTAAAGAGACTGAATGTCCAAGGTCACTCAGCTAATAAGAGGTAGGCTAGGCCTTGAACTCCAGTCTTTGACTTCAAACCCTCAGGTCTTCCCACAGCCCTGGACTGTCTAGCCCCCAGTAAGTGGGAGTCTATGCAATTGACAACCTTCTCTGTTCTTGCTGCAGCCACTGCCCTGAAGGTTATTTCTGCCTTAAAACATCTGACAACCCAGATTTTAACTATACCAGTTTTGACTCCTTTGCTTGGGCTTTCCTCTCACTGTTCCGCCTCATGACACAGGATTCCTGGGAACGCCTCTACCAGCAGGTATTGATCTGCATGTCCCCATACAGACTCGGTTGGAGGCTGGGGCATTGGCTGCATGGCTACATTCTTCCTGGAGGACCCTGACCATGTCAGGGGCCCAAGTTCTCTAGGTACAAGTCTCTCTTCTTTCTTTTGAATCTGCAGACCCTGAGGGCTTCTGGGAAAATCTATATGTTTTTTTTCGTGCTTGTTATCTTCCTGGGGTCTTTCTACCTGGTCAATTTGGTCTTGGCTGTGGTCACCATGGCATATGAGGAGCAGAACCAGGCAACCATTGATGAAATTGAAGCCAAGGAGAAGAAGTTCCAGGAGGCCCTTGAGATGCTCCGGACAGAGCAGGAGGTCAGTGAGGGGTGGATCTTTGTGAAATCTGTTGCAGGTTGTACATTGTTGGGCAGATATCTGGACTAGCCTCTTAGAGTAAGACTGTCATTTTAGGGAACCATAGGAAAATTCATCTTATCTCAGGGACCATCTTAGGTTAGATTTTCTCAAAAAAAATGAATGAAGAGCCTGTGCAAGTGATTCACTGAGGGGTGCTCTTAGGAGGAGACTGAAGGAAGCAGGATGGGACAGGGGAAGAATTAAACAAGGAAGTGGCCTCAGCTAGTTACTACCTTTGGCCTGATTCCATGGGAAGCTCCAGGGCATGACTTGTTCCACAGGGTTATCCCTACCTGGACACAAGAACGCTGGCCCTTTGTACCTCCATACTTGCTCCAGCCAAATGTATAGTCAAAGAAAGTTTTCTGCAAATCCTGCAGCTGTAACCCATTAGTAACTAACATTCAAGCAGCTTGAGAAGAGGGTACTGACCTGGTAAAAGAGATCTGGACAGGGCAGCAACAGAGTTTACTACAGGGTGTGAATGAGGGAGGTGACCCAGAGGTGACTCTTCCTGCCATGTCTTAATCCAACCACCACCCAGGTCCTAAACCTGATCTCCTCTGGTTTAGATGCCATCACCTCTGTGACACCGCATGTCTGGGGGACAGACATTTATGCTAAGCTCATCCAGATACTGCTGTTCTCTCCTTTCAGGTGCTGGCAGCCCTGGGGGTTGACACAGCCTCTCTCCACTCCCACAATGGATCCCCTTTGGCCTCCAAAAATGCCAGTGTGAGAAGGCACAGAATGAAGCCAAGGGTGTCAGAGGGCTCCACAGACGACAACAAGTCACCCCAGACTGAGTCTTACAACGAGCACAGAATGGTAAGGGGCTCAGGTTTGTGCCTTAAAGGTGACCCACCTTTCCAGCTGCCATGGACAATATGCTGAAGTGTGAAGAGGTTTGTAGCAGAGAGATATCTGGAGGCACAGAGACTAGGAGGATGTTTTGATAA
The DNA here is from genome assembly GCF_002837175.3 of Physeter macrocephalus. Taxonomy (NCBI): domain Eukaryota; kingdom Metazoa; phylum Chordata; class Mammalia; order Artiodactyla; family Physeteridae; genus Physeter; species Physeter macrocephalus. The sequence goes on along the minus strand of NC_041231.1, from coordinate 46,586,701 downwards.
TCCAGACCCTGCCTGCCACGCCCCCGCAACCAATGGTGGCGTAAACTAGGACAGGGGCATTATAGATGGGGAAAAGGGTGGATTATAAAGACTTTTATAGGGACTCAAGGGAATAAACAAGATTGGGACTGTGGAATGTTGAAAAAGAAGGGAGAAGTCCAAAATGCCTCCCAGGTTTCCAGATTGGGCAGTTAGGTAGGTGGTGATTCTAAGGCAGTAGCACTGGAGAAGAACGCTGGATTGTAGGTGACCTTGAACATGCTGACCTTGAGGTGTCTGTGGACCTGTGGACATCAAGGGTCAGCTTCCTTCTGACACTCTGATCTGCAGTTCTGGAGCAGGAGTGGGGTCCTTGTTCGTGGTGCTGAAATCATTTACAAGCTTCTTTCTGACCTCATGCCTCAGCCCCTGCAGCTCAAATTCTCACCTACTGTTGGCACAGGAGATCCCAGCACCTGTCTCTGTGGTAACAATCCAGCCTGGGAATAACTTCAGTACCTCACTTCAGACCCTGTAGCAATTCTCCCCACCATCATGACCTGCTACCTCCTACTCCCAAGATTCCCTGTACTCACCAAGTTTCCTCCCACCAGCTCCTTCTCCCTTGAAAGTCCTATGTACCCCAGATATACCCTTTCCACAGGCCTGAGAGATAATAACCCCTTTGTGGTAGAGTAGATCCCACAATAACAGTATGGGAAAGGGGATCAACATGGCTATTTTTCAAGGCTGCTGATGCTCACTTCCCTCCTGATCTCTTTTCCTTGTGCTCCTCTGAAGGATGTTCTACCTTTTGGAATAGGATCTCTACAACCCCCAGACTTCCGTGTGCATGGACACACTCCCATGCACGCTGACCTCAGTGACACCGACGCTTCAGCATTTATCACAGTCTGTGCCCTTCCCTTCCTTGCTCTGCCTCTTTTGAGCAGCACCTGATATGGACAGGGCACAGTTCAGAAGCTGTTTCAAAGGGGATTTGACTAGGGCTCTGACAACCGTGGAACAGGATGAATCACAGCTTCCGTGGACATGTCAGTGACACTCTGAATTGGGCTTTAATTTCTCCGATTCAGTCAACCTCACACAGATTTGCACTTGGATGTCCAATAGTTGTCTGGTGTGTGTCTGTGTGCTTGTGTCTCCAGCTAGGTTTACCTTCAAAGGAAAAAGAGGAACCATGTTTTGTTAATTCAGCAACACTAGGTGCTTGTTATAAAGAGTTGACTAAAACACAGTCCATTTCCCAAGGACTTCCATTTGGGTGGAGGAGGAAGATATAAAAATAGCTGTGTGTTGAGTGCTTTATTAGGGACACGTAGATGGTGTTTGGGGGAATAGAAGAGGAAACATCTACTCTTATGAGGGTGAGGGTGTATCAGGAAAGGCTTCATGGAGGAGGGGATAATTTAAGTGAATAGTAAATAGTGAGTAGGGGGGTCCTCCAGTAATTGAGGACTGGGAGGGTTTGGGGAGGAATATTTTCCAGGCAGGAAGGAGATATGTTTATGCAAACACAGGGAGGCATTGTTTGGGTACTTCCTTAATACTAACTGATTGACTGGAGTCCATTCAGTAAGGCATCCTCTTCCTTCTTTCCCGGGTGTGTTACTGTAGTAAATAGACCATAGGAAGTTTTAATAAAAAGCCATTTTCTGACCAGCAGTAATGAGAGAGAGGTTGGGGGTAGCACTTAGCAGAGAGACACAGCAGGGGTTTCAGGGAACACACAGGAAACCAGTTGGTTTGCTTGGAGGATGCATTTTAAGACATGTCTGATACTTAGATTCAGAGCTCATTGTCCACCATTTGTCAAATAGGTTAATTGTGAAATATTAGTTGGTGGCCAAGGAGGCACTGCTTGTCAAATACGGGACCAAAATTTTCTTCTTAGTTTCTTGGTTTGCTTAGTGCCCAAGTGCATATAACTCAGTTGTCCCATCTTTTTTTAAAATTATTAATTAATTAATTAATTTATGGCTGTGTTGGGTCTTCATTTCTGTACGAGGGCTTTCTCTAGTTGTGGCACGCGGGGGCCACTCTTCATCGCGGTGCGCAGGCCTCTCACTATCGCGGCCTCTCCTGTTGCGGAGCACAGGCTCCAGACGCGCAGGCTCAGCAATTGTGGCTCACGGGCCCAGTTGCTCCGCGGCATGCGGGATCCTCCCAGACCAGGGCTCGAACCCGTGTCCCCTGCATTGGCAGGCAGACTCTCAACCACTGTGCCACCAGGGAAGCCCAGTTGTCCCATCTTTAATAAGGATATGCCAATTCTGTTCCTTTGCTTCAAAACTGCAAAGGATTCGTGAATTTTTATGAGTTCAATGTCCTTGGACATATATTCTAGGCAAAAAGCGCTGTGTTTTTTGTTTTTTTAATTAATTAATTAATTAATTAATTTAATTTTTGGCTGTGTTGGGTCTTCGTTGCTGCGTAGGGGCTTTCTCTAGTTGCAGTGAGCGGGGGCTACTGTTCGTTGCGGTGCGTGGACTTCTCTTGTTGCGGAGCACGGGCTCTAGGCACGCGGGCTTCAGTAGCTGTGGTTTGCAGGCTCCAGAGTGCAGGCTCAGTAGTTGTGGCACACAGGCTTAGTTGCCCCGTGGCATCTGGGATCTTCCTGGACCAGGGATGGAACCCGTGTCCCCTGCATTGGCAGGCAGATTCTTAACCACTGTGCCACCAGGGAAGTCCCTAGTGCTGTGGGGAACTTTAATACTGAATTACAGTGATGGTTGTTGAACAGGACTGGGCTCCAAATGATCAAGAAAGCAAATTTCACTTCTGTGGGAGAGGGGGATAGGTCAGGAGAGCTTTAATTGACAAAGTGTCCCAATTTTAGTAATTTAGTAAATAAAAGGAATTAAGGAAGGGGAAAAAATTCAGCATTATGATCAGAGTTTGATAGGAAGTCAGTATTTAGATTTCAGAAACACTTTCTATGAGCTGAGGACAGAATTGATAACTTGTCTGGTCAAGATCGTGGTGGTGGGAACTAGCCAACCCAGCACACTAACTCTCCAGGGGCTCTGGGCCTCTGAATTAGCTCCTTTCCTCTGGCAACTGTACACCACACAGTTCCCTCGGAGGAGGAAGATTTTGATGGGAAATGTTTATTGATTTGGAGGAATGGCACTATTCTTCCAGGAAATTAGTCTGCAACTCTCCCTTCAATCTCCCCATTGTTGACTGTTCAAAGTTTGCCTGAGGGATCCTAGAAGCTCATTATATTACAAAGCTCTTATCTCCTCCTTTGCAAAACAAACTCTCACACCCATATAGGCTGGATCTAATGAATTGTGGAAACCTAATTTTCAGAAAATAAGAGCACTCATTTGTTCAACAACCCTTTACTAAGCTTGTTCCTGTACTGGTGTACATAACTGTCTATTGAAGTCACAACTTTGCGTTGAAGCAGGGAACTTAAGATACCTTTGTCCAGCACCATAGCCAAAGGCTGGCAAACAACTGACCCATCTGGGTGACAGGGTTGTCCTCTGACACATCCTTGGCCATGATGACCTATTTGCTGATCTTGAGCACCTTGCAATCTCTTTTTGATCTTGGCCCTTTCCCAGGCTGTGTCAAGAATATTCTTTTCCTCTCTTTTCTCCCCATGTATACCTAGAATACCCCATAGGTCTGTGTCTTTAATTTTCCATGGGAAGGTCACGAGGCTGAGGGCAGGGAGGTGGGAGTGGGGGTGGGTAGGGGGGAAGTGCTGGGCTCCAGATTTGCCTGCAGGATGATCTTCCAGCCTGCCTTCTTTCTTGCTCTTTTGGGGCAATGCCCAGTCTTTCCTAGGCCTCACCTCTGGGAGACACCAGGCTAGCCTTGGCAGTGTGTTCCATTTCCAGGCCCCTGGCCGAGACATCTCATTCCCTGATGGGGTCACAGATGATGGAGTCTTTCCTGGAGACCGTGAAAGCCATCGGGGGTCTCTGCTGCTGGGCAGGGATGCAAGCCAGCAAGACCCCCTCCCTAGGAGTCCACTGCCTCAAACTCCCAACCCTGGCTTAGGGCGTGGAGAAGATGGACTCCCCACATTGCCCACTGGTGAGCTTGCCCCTGGAGCCATCGAAGTCTCGGTGAGTTTGTGAATGCTCCAGACTCTTTGGGGCTGCTCTCCAGCTAGAGGCCTCAGGCCAAGAAGCCCTGAGTGTCACCCATGGAAGGATCCTTTAGACATCACTCTGCCCAGCACCTCCCATCTACCCCCATTTTACAGACAAGGCAGGTGAGACCCAGAGGGAGAGCTTGGGTTTAACTGAGATCAAACCGGTTTTCTGGTTTACTCTGCAGGACGGTGATACAGACTATTTTCCAACTGATATCATTTTTTTCCCCCAGAGTTTCTCTGTCCCTACTCACTATCACTGCTTTAGAAATAAGCCTGTTTGCTTCCTGGACGAGTGTGAAAAAAAATTAAAGGTTCTTCTCTTCTTGCCTGTGACTCTGTGCAAACTACCTTGGGCTTCACAATTAAGACTCAGAGAAATCCTGCGAGGGGCCCCGGACAGATCTTAGCAGAAGCAAAGTATCCCTGACTTTAGTTGGAGAAGCAATAACTTGCCAAAATGCACAAATTAGGCAACAGTGACGAACTGGCCAGCACTCTTAATAGAATAATCACAGAGTGTAATGGCAAATCAGGGACTCCTCATTGGATTGAAGCTGTGATTTAATTTAAGCTCTCCCTCCAGCTTCAGTAATGATGCTTCTAGTGTTTTTTCATTTTTTTGTTGTTGTTGTTTTTCGCCCTCTGGCCAGCCCAGGACACACAGTGGTTTACAAACCGACTTGTGAGCTGACCATTATATCGCTGTAGTGACTTGGATAAGTCTTACAGTGTTACCTTAGCTCCATCTCTGACTGGATGCATGGGGTTCAGGATCCCAGCAAGAAACAGATGAACCACTGCAGTGGGCAAGTGGAGAGGGTTTATGGAAGTATTTACAGAGATGTGTGCTGGGCTCAGGAACTTAGAAGGCGCAGTGAGGCACCGAGGAACTAGCCACAGTGGGAAGCTGTAATAAGCCTAGGCTGAAGGGGTGAGGGGAAGGACCAGAGCCCAGCAAGACCTGCCCCTTTATGTGAGAGGCAGCCTGATGGAAGGTGGCCCAGCCACAGCCCAGCAGGGAAGAAGCCAGCTGGCAGATAGCCAGCTCCTCTCTCCTCCCAGCCTCTGATCTCCTGTCTGTGCCTCCCACTGGCCAAACCTGACCAGAACCAGAGGGTGAGGGTGATGCAGTTTGCTCAGGTCACCCTCCGTGGGTACAGAGCAGGGCAGAGATGGTAGAAGGTAGGTCTCCAAGACCTACCAAGAGAATCACCAACCCAAAGTCCTCAAGTCAAAGCCAGGCTTCAGGGTCCTCTTGGAGGTACTTTAACTCTAGAAAATGCCTCATTCAGGAAACTGTGTTATTGCTCTGTGGATTACCACTTTCCTGGATATTCCAGCCTTGATTCATTTTAGTGAAATTATCTGGCTAGTGCAAGATTAACTCTTTAATCCCTTCCATGTCACATGGACCTGAACATCAGTCACAGCTGTGCCATTTACCAAGTGAGTCACCTTTAGCAAGTCCCTTAAATTCTTCAAGCCTCCATGTCTCCCCTTATAAAGACCTTATAAAAAGGTTTCTAAATGGCTGAAGGGTTAAATGGAATTACAAAGTGCCTTCATTTATGTACACATCTGATCAATAACAGCAGTAGATGCTAGAACTTTTGGTGAGTCCTCATGGTTGAGAAATTTCTAAACTTTCTTTATATGTACTATATACCTATGAGCTTCACCTACAGCAAATGCTCAATAAAAGCTTGTTGAATTTGGATTCTGAATGGTTAGTGCAGTGCTGAGTCAGCTACAATGGGCCTGGGACTCCTCACATCCAGGGTAAATGTGTGACTAGAGTTAGGGCCCTGGCACAGAACCCAGACAGAACTTCCAATAAAGACCCAGAGAGAGAAGAGTCAAAAGGATTGTGTCAGAAACTAAGAATTGAACAATCAAGACACACAAATATTCCCTCCGAAAGAGAGAGACCATGTGGAATTGGAACTGGGTCATATGTTGGGGAGAGAAATGGGCCTCTTAGGAGGGAGGTCAAGGAAGCCTATCGTGGAGTAGGAATTCTCTGTAAATGTCATATGCGCAGCCTGGCAGAAGTCCAATAATGACTGCCTGGCCTGATGCTCCTGCAACTCCCACTACCCTTTGGTAGAAACCTCAGAGACCCTTGAGACAGCCCCCTCCCCACCCTGGTGCCCAGGAACCTGTCTTAGGGAAGGACTCTGCAAAGCCTCAGGTGAGGCCAGGTCGTCTGTTAGCTACGAACTCAGGCTCTGGTTGCACCCCAGCTCCGTGTCACGCTGTTCCTCACATCTGAGCTCTTACCCCAAGTTCATGGAGTAGCCCCTTTACTCCAAGCATGACTGCAGAGGACCGTAGCTTCACTGGGCAGCTTGCAACCACCCGAGACAGGCCAATAAGAGGCTGAGTGATCTGTTTTTACCATTGAAGACTTTAGGGGAATGTCTTGACTCTGTGTCCCAGCAGGCATCTGATGCAGGACAGAAGACTTACTTGACAGCAGAATACTTGAACAAACCTTTCCGAGCCCAAAGGGCAATGAGTGTTGTCAGTATCATGACCTCTGTCCTCGAGGGTAAGTATTGCTCATTGGAACTTCCATTCACTGTGCCATGAGGAGACCCCATATGAGCAGAAGATGGGATGCCCCAAACCTGTGTCGAAGGGCACCCATCTCTGTGTCCTGGGATACTCCTCATTTTTATGCCCTTGTCCCCATTACCCTTTATCAGTGTGGTTTTTAAAATGTGGATAAATTTTCAAAAACAATAGAATCCAATGACTGAAATGCTCTAGTTCATTTCTTGTTCAAATTAACATCTGCTTCGTATGTATTCACAAAACAAGATTTTAAAAAGTGATCCAGCAGGCACAGAGAATTTCAGGCTACCACTCAGGTATGCAAGAAATTTAACAGTCTTTAATTTTCAAACATGGAATAATTGTTCCCATGTGTTTCATGGCAGTGACTTTTATGGTTATAACTTAATTTCTGTCTCAAGCTCATGCTGAACATTAGAAGGCAACTTAAGTAAATTAATCCTTCAGTTTAACTAAATCCTTGTTAATTCAGGGTTCTATCAATCAGGTGGGAATCCACTCAGCTTCCCCAGGGATGGATCTAAATTCTCACTGCTTACACCAAGCCACAGGGTGGAGGAAGAGAATGGCCACCTGGCACTCAAGTACCAAATAGCACAGCTATATCCTTCTCACCCTGAGTATAAGACCTGTCTTCTTATCCAACCTTTCTTTTGCCTCAGGGCATGGAAAACATGGCCTTAGTCATATCCAGTTATTCATCTCCTCTGGACAAATTTAAAATGTCCTGAGCTGGAGGATGGAGAAAGGAGTTTGGATGTTGGTGTGTCCCTGAGAAGGGGCCCTGTGTGCTCTCCTCCCAGCCCTGGGCTGAATTCTAACTGCAGGGGAGGGCATGGTGGACAACAGACAACAACAACAACAAAATATTTGAGGGATTTGAAAACAGAGCCAATCTGTACCTTACTTTCTAGGTGAAGCCAGAGGCGGCAAGTCTTAGACAGAGACCCTCATGCCTAGCATGACACAGAAACTGTAGGGTAGAATGGGCCGGTAACGTACCTGGGTAGAGAAGAACTGAGGCAGCCCCAAAGGGTGCCCTGTGGCCCCAGCATGACAGGAGAGTATCTGGATGATCACCTTGTTCCCATTGAAGGCTGCAGAAGGAGATGAGTGAGAGGCAAAGAGGCAACAGCCATCTCCATGGCTCTCCCACCCCTGACGACCAGATGGGAACATTGATGACTCAAGTGAAATACACTTGGCAATGACTTAGGACCAGCTCAACCCTCCACCAACCTTCAGCTCCCCAGAACTCAGACACAACTTCAGATAATGAAGTAGTAGCAGACGTTGAATTAACCAAAACAAAGTCCCCTGGTTGGAGACTTGAAGTATAAATTGAATTCAGTTACGGGAGAAAAAACGCCATAAGCTACATTTCTTGCATAACTGAGTTTGTGTTTTGAGAAATGTGTACCTATTCAAGTAACAACAGTATTGTTTGTTATTTTTGCTCATGGATAACTATTTAATAATTACTCATCAGCAGAGAGTGAGGATTAGAGAGGTGGAGGAGGAGGGAGAGGTTGGAGGAGAGGGAAGGTAGAGAGAAATGCTGGTCTGGAAGATTGAAGGAATGAAATGGAGAAACATGGCAGGATTTCTGGGCAGTGACAAGCTGGGACCAGTCAGCGTGGTTGTGGATTTTTTCCAACCAGGTTCAGTTGGTTGGGTGCAGGTACAGAGTCATCTCCATGTTGGGTTTATTCAGAGTTGGGGTTTTGCCAGGCAAGTACAATGGAGGGGGGAGAGGGCAAGGGAACTGAGGTGTCTGCAAGGGAGTATGAAGGGGGTGGACATGAAATGTAAGCTGGGTAAGTTGAGAAGCAAAGACATGACCTATGCGATGGATGGTTAAAAAGTGTACGGTCCATGGTTTGGAGGACTGAATGGGGACAGAGGTTGGGTTGCAGTTGCTAGACTACAGGGGCTCAAAAAGGAGGAAAAGGGTGAGTGCTGAAGTGGAGATGGGAGGTGGTAGTTGTAAGTAATGACAAGGTCTAGAGGTTGGCCATGGGGTGGGGGTCTGAGTCCATGCCCGGCTGACAGCTGTCATTGACCACACCTGTGATGCAGATCTCGAGGAGTCTAAACAGAGGTGCCCACCCTGCTTGACCAGCTTGGCTCAGAAATATCTGATCTGGGATTGCTGCCCAACGTGGGTGAAGCTTAAGACCCTTCTCTTCGCGATTGTGACGGACCCCTTTGCAGAGCTCACAATCACCCTGTGCATTGTGGTGAACACCATCTTCATGGCCATGGAGCACTACGGCATGAGTCCTGCTTTCGAAGCCATGCTCCAGATTGGCAACATTGTGAGTGCCCTGGCAGCCACTGCCTGTGCTGTCAGAGCTGTGGGGCTCTGGGTGGGGTAGCAGCATGCCCTCATTCACTGGAGTGTTGATCTTGCTGGCTGAGAGCAGTGTGGGAGATGTGTAGACACTGAGTGCAGGAAGTCAAGTCTGGAGGACCAGGCTGAGCTGCTGGGAATTGCTTTGGGATGAACGAGCACAGGGAGGTGGACAGAGAGAGCCCTGACCTAGGGGCAGCTAGCCCCCGCTTTACAAAACTTAGGACAGCCACCTGAATTCTCAGCATTGCAGCTCCCACTACCTCAAAATGATGATAAATGCCACTTTCCCATCTAAAGACAACCTATGGACTTGCAAATTTCCTTCCAATTTTATTGCTTTTGTAACTGCAAAACACAATGTCTATGGTTTTTCGATGCTGTCATTTAAGTGCAGAAGGGTGGGGGAGGGAGGGGAAGATAATGAGAGAGAGGGAACCTGGGATCATGCTTGCTGTTGTCCCAAAAGTGTCAGGGAGTCAGAACTTTTTAAAAAATCTGGTTCAGACAGGACTTTCCTTTAAATTTTCCTCCATAACTTTGTAGTATAATTTTTTTGAACAAGACAGAGTCCATACTGGATTTCCCTACATGCTGAGTAAAGTGTCATACTCAGAGGAGAACTGTCCTCAGCCTGTGCCCCACAGGAACAGTAACGATAGCCAACTTTATTTGATCACCTACTCAAGACCAGATATGCTTCTCATGGGTTATCTCATGGTATTGTCACAAAACCCCGATATGGTAGGTACAATTATTATGCCCTTTCACAGATGGAAAAACGGAGGCACAGGAGGTTAACTAATTTGCCCAGGGTCCTAGAGGTGAGTAAGTGACAGCATCAAGATTTGAACCCAGGCCAACTGGCTCTGAAGCTCATACCTCTCAACTCCTGGGTGCTAAACCCCATCACAGGACCTGCTAGTGTGTGTGTGTGTCTGTGTGTGTGCGTGTGCGTGTGTGTGTGTGTGCAGATGCACGCAAGAAAAGCAGAAGCTGTGAAAGTCAGGGTCCTGCCTCCATGTCCACACCACTGTCCACTCCACTGCAGGTGGCTTACTAGGTCCACCAGGACCATACAGCTCTTCTAACTCCTTGTAGGCTTCAGACTTAGGTGGAAGGAGGGGTCCCAGAGGAAATGTGACTGCTCTTCTCTGGAAATCTCCCCCTTTCCCAGAATCCAGGGATGTGAAAATGATGCCAGTAGGTTCTGGGATACTGTGGAGCTAGCATGCCTACGTTTCAGCAGCACCTAGGCTAAGAAGACACATTCTATGTAAAGTTGATATGAAAAGGGGAAATGGAAAGAGAAGGGAGAGCTTATTGCCAAGAAGTCATCATAGACCCCAAAGGGTCCAATGGAAGAGACCTCTGAGCCCGCACCTTGTTTTACAGTTGGAGAAGTTGAGGCAAGAAAGACCAAAGGCCTTTACTACTGTGACAGAGCCCAGTGCCATTTTTTAAAAAGAAAGAAATGCAGGCACTATGTGGTGCTTATGATGAGTCAGGTGCTTTATAAGTGTTATCTCAGCGTCACAACGCACTATGAGGTTATCACCACCCTCGCAGCACAAAAGAGAGCCTTAAGACTCAGAGAGGTTCAGTATCCTGCCCAAGGTAGCACAGGTGGGGAAGGTGGAGCCAGAGGTGACCCAGGTCTCTCTTGGGCACAGGACCTCACCGCCCCACCCCCACACCACGCTGACTTGCCTACAAAGGGCACTCAGTAGATGCTCTTTGCATCTCACAGTTGCCGTCTTGTGGCATCAGTCAAGTCCCTTAAACTCTTAGCCACTTCCTTCTCTGTAAAAGGGATGTAACTACCTCTGTTTCCCAGGCTGGCGAGGAGCTCTGATGAGAACAAATGAGAGAAAAACACCTGACTCTGGTCTTTGGTTTCTTCCTTACCTGTCACCCTTCCCTGCTGGTTGTTGTGTGACCCAAACCTGGCCCTGGCCTCTCTCAATGCCAGAAATCTATCCTGTTTAAGACCATTAAAGATACTCAGAGCTGAAAGAATCTTAGAGACAATGTATTATTATTGTTCTTACTAATAGCTATTATTGGTTAATGAAGTACTGTCTGCCAGGACCTTTGCTAAGAATTGTGTATGCATTATCTCACTTAAAGCCCATTATACAGATGAGGAAATTGAGGTAGAGAGGATACACTCCTTGTCCAAGCTTATACAAGCTAGGAATGGCTGAGTTGACATTTTTCTCTGGGTCTGTGTTGCCCCATGATCCCTGCTTTTAAACTACTGAACCAGACTGACTTCTCATTTACATAATTATATAATAATTATTATCCTAATGATTATCCACTTACTCCATGTCCAACACCATTCAAACGGAAACACTGAAGCATGGAAACACTAACATGTATTCCCTGAGCACTGGTCCAGAGATTTCTCTCTGCTGCCACACTGAGTGTTCCCATCCCCAATCCATCAGGAGCCTGCAGATAATATAGAAACAGAATAAAAACGAGGTAAAGGGATTTGCCACTTTATAAACACGACATTTTCCCCCTGCTCTATTTGTCATTGTACCCCGACCCCACAGACCCTGCTGAGATGGATCCCTGTTTCTGTCCGCAGGTCTTTACCGTGTTTTTTACTGCTGAAATGGTCTTCAAAATCATAGCGTTCGATCCCTACTATTACTTCCAGAAGAAGTGGAACGTCTTTGACTGCATCATCGTCACAGTGAGCCTGATAGAGCTGGCTGCGGTCAGGAAGGGGAGCCTGACGGTGCTGCGGACCTTCCGCCTGGTAATGTACTCTCTTGGCAACTTGGGGAACCTCCACGTGGACATCCAAGGAGGCTCCCCACTGGAAACGGACTCTGTCCTTTGGGGACCCCACCAGCCAGCTCTCTCTTCCTCTTCGTTCCCTGTGGGAGGAGGCAGGGCATGGCTCCTGGGAGCCAGAGACGTGGTGCTTTGCACTTACTCAAAGTGGGGGTGTGCCCTTTCCTCTCTGGGCCTGGGTCCCCTCATCTGCACTAAGAGGAGACTTCCTAGCACCCTCTTGTTCTCTTACCAAGTAACAGTAAATGATAATCATAGCAACTACTGTTTCTTGAGTTCTGACAATGCATGAAGCACAGAGCTAAACCCTTGACATAACACATCTCATTTTATGCTTACATCACCCTGAGAGAGTTGCTTTTACTATCCCCACAGATAGATGAGGGAAACTGAGACAGAGTGGTTAAATGATGGCCCAAAGTCTCCCTGCTGCTGAGTGAGCCTCAGACCTGCATTTCAAAGCCAGGCTGCTTGACTCCAGAGTCCCAGCTCTCATCATCCTCTGATTCCCTTGGTCCCCAAATCACAGCCCCAATGTCTCACCCACCTCAAAAACTGCCTCCTGGGCTTCCCTGGTGGCGCAGTGGTTGAGAGTCCGCCTGCCGATGCAGGGGAGCCTCCTACTAGCCTCCCGTCCTGGCTCTTCTCCCAACTCAGCTCCAGGACTCCTTCTGCAGGATGGGTTCCCTTATTCTTAACAAAAGAGATGTCCCCCTGATGTCTGTGTCTGTAAGGCAAGTCACCCACCTTATTTTATTTCTTCAAGAATATCGTGGCCCCTGCCCTTCATTTTAGAATCAATTTGCCAAGTTACATACCCACATACACACAAAATTGTTGGGTTTGGGGTTTTTTTTCTATTAGGACTGCAGTAATTTATATATCAGTTTGGGAAGAAATATAACCTTTATGTTATGTAGTCTTCTGATCCACAAAAATGGCACACAATCTATTTATTTCAGTCTTTCAATAGTTTTATAATTTCTCCATAAGGGACTGCCTGCATATCTTTTGCTAGATTTATTCCTAGATATTCCCTAGTTCATTATGCTATTTCAAATGAAACCTCTTTTTAAATGTTCTTTTCTGGGGTTTGGGTTGATTTTTTTTTTTTTTTGCTAGCACTTTGCTGTTTAATATTTTTGGATCCAGATAGCTATGTTATTAATTCTCATGATTTATCTATGCAATCTTTTAAATTTGTTAACAGAATCATATCATATGCAAATGATGAGTTTTGTTTCTTCTTTTCTAATCCTTATACCATTTGGTTCTTTTTATTACATTTCTGTGCTGGTTAGGACATCCAGTACACTGTAGAAAAGATGTGTTAATAGCACACATTTTTGCTGTTTTCCTGATCTCAAAGAAAATGTTTTCAGTATTTCAGCAAGTCTGATATTTGTGGCAGGTTTTTTAAGAAGATTTTTTTTAAAACTCCTTTATCAGTTTAGGAAGTTTTTTTGTTAAGAATATTAATCATAAATGGATGTTTAATTTTATCAGACAATTGTTCTGCATGATTAAGATAATCACATGATTTTCTCTAATCTGTTAAAGCGGTGAATTATGCTAATTGATTTTCTAATGTTAAATAAACTTTGCATTCCTGGGATAAACCCAACTTGATCGTGATACATTTTTTATACATTGGAAGATTCAGTTTGCTAATAATTTTAAAAAATTTTTGCCTCCATATTGATCAGTAATATTTGGCCTGTAATTTTCCTTACTTGCATTGTCCTTGCTAGGTTTTAGTATCTAGGCATCAAGGTTATGCTAATCTCTGTAAAAAGAAGTGAGGAGTATTTCTGTTCTTCTACACCCAATCTTTGGGTAAGACTGGAATTATTGTTTCTTGTAAGTTTGGTAGAATTCACTAATTAAGCCATCTGCAAGTCAAGATTTTTCATTACTGATTTAATTTTCTTAATGGCTGTGAAACTACTCAGATTTTCAATTTCTCAAATTGGTTTTGGTAAGTTATATTTTTCTAAAAAAATTTCCTCCTTATCTAAATTTTTAATTTTATTGACATTAAGTTGTATATGCTGTGCTGTTACATTTTAATGCTCCATATCACATGTACTTATGTTATCCTTTTCTTTCTTTAAAAATAGTGATTTGTGCTTTCTTTTATCTATTTTTATTAGTCTCGCCAAAGATCGTCAATTTAATGTCTTTTCAAAGAACCATCTATTAGCTTGTTGATCCTCTCTACTTCATTGATGTTTTCTATTTCAATTAATCCTGCATCTTATCTTAATTGCAGCTTCCATTACACATATTTTATTCTTTACTAACTTATTAGGATGGAATTTTCAGCCTATTTCCTTTTCCAATATATTCATTGAAGACTTCAACTTCCTTCTAAGAACTGCTTTAATATGTAGATTTTTCCTTATTTTATTTATTTATTTTAAAATAAATTTATTTATTTATTTTTGGCTGAATTGGGTCTTTGTTGCTATGCACAGGCTTTCTCTAGTTGCGGCAAGTGGGGGCTACTCTTCGTCGTGGTGCACGGGCTTCTCATTGCGGTGGCTTCTCTTGTTGTGGAGCACGGGCTCTAGGTGTGCGAGCTCAGTAGTTGTGGCTCGTGGGCTCTAGAGCACCGGCTCGGTAGTTGTGGCGCATGGGCTTAGTTACTCCACGGCATGGGGGATCCTCCTGGACCAGGACTCGAGCCCGTGCCCCTGGCATTGGTAGGCGGATTCTTAACCACTGCGCCACCAGGGAAGCCCCAGAATTTTCCTTATTGTTTGGTTCTAAATATTTCCTTATTTCAAATTTGATTTATTCTTTGACTCAAAGGCTAATTAGAAGCATGGTTCTTAATTTTGAAATGTATGTGCTATTTCTACTTATCTTTATGCCGTTGAGTTCTAGCTTAATTGTATTATACTCAGAAAACATACACTGTATGATTTTAATGCTTTGAAATTTATTGATAATCTCATTTTGGCTCAGCATAGTGAAAATGTTCCTTATGCACTTGAAAAGAATGCATCTTCTGCAGTTGTAGGGTGCAATACTCTGCATATATATCCATTGGGTAGAGAAAGTTCATTGTGTAGTCCAGATATTCTATATCCCTGCTTATTTTTGTCTGCTTGTTTTAGCAATTACTGAGATGGTAGTGTGTAAAAATATCTTTCACTATGATTACGGCATGATGTTTTTCCTTAACGGTTCTACCTGGAGGCTATGTTATTAAATGCATACATATTTTAAGTTATTATATCTTCCCAGTGGAGCAAAACTTTTATCAGTGAGAATTGACCTTGTTTATCCCTGGAAATGCTTTTTGCCTTAAAAATCTCTTTTGCCTGATAGTAATTAAACAACTCTCTTTTCTTTTAGTTTGGAATTTGCCTGATATATCTTTATCTTTCCTTTTACTTCCAGCCTTTGCATATCTTTAAGGTTGTTATATGTCTACTGTAAATAGTATGCAGTCAGATTTTGGATTCTTATTCAATCCACTCTTTGTCTTCTAACCAAAGCATTTAGTCTACTTATTTTATTGTGAATACTGATATATTTGGATGTGTGTCTATCATTATATTCTCGGTTTTCTATTTGTTTCCTCTGTTCTAGCATTTTTGTTCTCTCTCTTCTTGATTTATTTTGAACTGTTTGTTTTTCCTTGTTCCATTTTCCTCCTTTATTGGTTTGGAAACTAAATACTCTGTTTTTATTCTTTGAGTGGTTACCTTAGAAATGACAGCATGTATTGTTAACTTAAAGTCAAAAGTTAGCTAAAATCTTTACTTTTCAGGACAACTTTTTATTCCAGTTACCCCTTCCCAACTTACTATCGTGTTAATTATTTTAATTTTATCTTGTTTTTAAAAAGCTATATGACTTAATTGATGATAAATAATTCCAGATTTGTACAAACACTACTGAAGATTCAGTAGCTTAGCCCAATAAAGGTTTATTCCTCACTTATGTCATAGTCTGATGCAAGCCAGTCAGCTCTAGGTGGGACTCCTTCTAGAAGTGACTGTGCCATATCTGAAGGCCTGTACAACCTTCAAAGCTTGCCTCCTGCTTGTGGAAAGATGGCAAGGTTTACACAGTCAAAGACTTTTTTAGTCCGGGCTCATGGTTTCTTTTGCAATACAATTCCTTCAAAACTTAGATGGTTTCAGACCTCTGTGTGTGTTATACATCCAGAGTGCTTTCTTTGACTAAGTTCTCAGCTCCACTTTGTTTCTTTGCTCTCTTGTCCCCCTGCCTCTCTCTGCCTCAAATGGTGGCTACACCATTAATAGCATCTTTGCTAAGATGTGCTTCATTTCCCTGAAAAATTTAACTGGTCTTGAACACATAAAGACTTAATCCCATTGCTCAGTCTTTGAGATCTAAAGCAATGTACTTCCCTAAACCTTCAAGACTCTAAACTTCTGGATTATTTTATTTTTTTTAAGTATAGCTGATTTGGAATGTTGTGTTAATTTCTGCTGTACAGCAAAGTGACTCAGTTATACATTAAACTTCTGGATTCTATTTCCTTTTATTTCTTATCAATCAACCAAATATTCCCTGAACTCATCTCTTTCTTGTAATGTCTTGACAAACGTAACCAACTACAACTGACACATGATACTAAGGTTCTGTTTTACAGACCCTTTGCCTAGTGCTACTGGCTCATGATCTGCCCCAGAATTATTGCAGACAATCATTTTGCCCCTGCAACACAGATTAACACTTTCCAAGGATTCTTCTATCAGTTTCCTTGTTGTACACCACGTGATCACTAAGCCAGTGCCACATATCTGATGTGTTGAAATGGCTCTCTGCAATGTACCAATTTCTACATTACTCAAGAGAAGTACAACTAGTTGTAATGACAATCTCTAAATCTGTGAGTTAACATAATAGAGGTTTATGTTTACAGCATATTCAGTGCTGGTTGGGAAACTCTCCTGGTTTGTCTGCTCCAAGTAGTGACTCAGTGACTCAGGATGGTGTGATGTCACCACCATCTTCAATGGGTGGCCTCCATGGTGGCCATGGGAGGGGAAGAGAAAGTGCATGATGTTTTATGGCTCTGCCTGAAAGTACTATACATTACTTCTGTCTCCATCTCCATTCCATCAGCCAGAACCCAATAATATGACCTCAACTATTTGCAAATAAAGTGGGAAAACAGTCTTCCTTTGTGTCTGAGAGGAGTAAAAGTGAATGGTGACCATATAACCAGTCTCTGCCCTACCCCGTGAAACTTTACTGTTGTGTCCATTCAATGTTTGTTTAGATTCACTCTCATACTTAGCACTTCCTTGCTGTTTATCCATTCTTGCACATAATATGTTCCTTCTGGGATCACTTTCTTTCCACCTGAAGTACATCATTTAGAATTTCTTTCAGTGAGTGCCTTCTGGCAGTAACCTCTCTCAGTTTTATCTAAAATTTGCCATTCGATTTGCCCTTGTCTTTTTTCTTTCTTTTTAATTTGGTTGTGCCGGGTCTTAGTTGCGGCAGGAGGGCTCCTTAGTTGCTGCTCGCTGCCTCCTTGGTTGTGGCATGCGAACTCTTAGTTGTGGCATGCATGTGGGATTTGGTTCCCTGAGCAGGGATGGAACCCGGGCCCCCTGCATTGGGAGCACAGAGTCTTAACCACTGCACCACCAGGGAAGTCCCATGCCCTTGTCTTGAGAGATATTTCTTATGGGATCTTGCCTTAATGGTGGGAGAAATTCCTGTTATACTATCTACCTTAGGCAGCCCTGGGATGTGTTTCCCACTTGCTGTGCCTCATGAGACCATTAAAACTTATGCTCAGATTCATCAGTTTTGCAAATGTCTTCAGAGAAAAGCTGACTTCAGCAATCTGTTTATATCTCTGAATTCCCATAGTTATTTAATTTTTGGCTAAAGAATTACTTTATTGACAGATCATTAATGCACTTAAGATTTTATTATCTAGCATTTTTAGTAACTTTTTGATGGAAAGGGGAACCCAAGGGGGACCCAATATAGTCTACCATATTACTCCATCTTCTGATATTCTTCACAAATTCGAGGCCCATTTCATCACCAAGTGGTGACCTCCTCAGTAGAGGGCAGATATTAGACTTACCTTGCATTCTATTCCAAAAGTAAAGCATCCTCATTAAAATAAGTTCCAGATTAGATCTAAGGTGAACACAGACCGCCCCCATCACAAAGAAAAATACGTACGGAGCTTCCTGCATAAGAGGATTAAACCTTGGGACTTATTGCTGTGTTAGGTGATAAAACTGTTGCTACTGTGTCCAGCACAGCATCCCAGCTCCGTGGCCAGAGCCTGGCTCTTAGTAAGGGCTCCATAAATATCCCATGACAGCTGAGCTCACATATTTCTTTCTAACAAATTAAAGAACCACACAAATGTATTTTTTAAATGTTTAGACATCTTTATGCATGGTGCTTTTGTTCTCCTGTGGGACTTAGCACATTTGGGTTGACAGTGAAGACTTTCTGGGTCTTTGCCTTATCTCTGCAACTAAACCATTAGTTCCATGAGGACAGGAGTCCACAGACTTCTCTCCATATACCTCACAGGCTAGTACAGTGCTATGTATGTGCGTGGCTGGTGTCCAACAAAGTAGGTAGTTTGGTTGGTCAATTAAATAAGCATATGAATCCCAGGTTCATGAAATCACAGATACTTGCCATTTCAGAGATGGTGGGGGTAAAAGATGTTGTCCAAGGCCTCAGGATGAGAAATGCCCCAAGATGATGGGTAGCCAATACCTCTCAAATGCAGTGGGTTGTGCCCTACCTGCAGGAAGCTAGCCTCTCTTCAGGTCAAAGGTGGGCTCTTCTCACACATTTATGAGTTCCATCATACCCCACTCCACTGCATAGAATAGATCTACATTCAGGAGGCTTGTGGCTATAGAAGAGAGTACACGTCACATGACCAACACCCCAATAGGAGACCCCTGACTTTGCCACAATCAGTGGAGCACATTAGTAGTACATAGGGACCATAGAGGGTTGGTCATACTTTTGAGTAACTGGTGACATACGAAGAAAGGTCTTTGAAAGCAGCTTCCTGGGATCAACCCATGTTAATGGAATGAGCTACCTTGTGCTTTCTTTGTTTCTGACCAAGACTTGAGATGAACGGTGATGGAAGTAGCCACCAGGACCTGACACGGTCTCTGTTTCTCTGCAGCTGCGGGTCTTCAAGCTGGCCAAGTCATGGCCGACCTTAAACACGCTCATCAAGATCATCGGCAACTCGGTGGGGGCTCTGGGGAACCTCACCATCATCCTGGCTATCATTGTCTTCGTCTTTGCTCTGGTTGGCAAGCAGCTCCTCGGGGACAACTTCCGTGACAACCGGCGCAAAATCTCAGCACCCAACGAAGAATGGCCACGCTGGCACATGCACGACTTCTTCCACTCCTTCCTCATCATCTTTCGGATCCTCTGTGGAGAGTGGATTGAGAACATGTGGGCTTGCATGGAAGTCGGCCAGAAGTCCATCTGCCTCATCCTTTTCTTGACGGTTATGGTGCTGGGCAACCTGGTGGTGAGTGCATGGGCAATGCAGGAGACTTCCATGTTATCCTAGAAAGTTTGACATTGCACATGTCTTGCCCACATTGTACCTCCCTGACTGAAAAGTCTTCACACTTTTCCAAGTTGTGTGGGACACGTAAGAACTATCTGTTGGGAAGCAGCTGGAATAAACCCATACGACAGAGTAGGAAAGACCTGATGTAGAATTCCAGCTCCACCTCTAGTAAAGTTGGGTGACCCAGCACAAGAGACAATCTCCCAAGCTTTAATTTCCTTAAAATCAAGAAAATAGTTCTTACTTATGGGCTTACTGGGAAAATTAAATTACAGGAACAACATACACAAATTGCCTAGTGCAGTTTCTGGGCCAAAGAAGTTGTTGAAGGAAAATTTCCCTTCTCCGTTCTAGGGTTCTCAGAAGGTATTTCTGTGGGAGGGGGAGTAGAGTTACATAGGTTCTAGCTAGGAGCAGGAGGGGAGGCACAATGGGACAAGAGGAAGGAGAGGAGCTGGATCATGGACAACATCCAACGCCATGACAATAGCAAAACCCACTCTCAGGTTTCGGGGGAGCCCCTCTGGAGGCCTTTCTCCCAATTGGCCCCAGCACCCCTTCTCTGGCCCAGTCTGGCTTCTTGTCCTCAGTTGTCTCTACTCCCTCAAGTTCTGGGTGCCTTTGCTCTCCCAGCCTTGACCAGGGTGGGGGAGGGTGTTATTTTTAGGAACCCCTTTCTTTTTTTTTTAATTGAAGTATAGTTGATTTACAATATTGTGTTAGTTTCAGATGTACAGAATAGCGATTTGGTTTTTTTCCATTATAGATGATTACAAGATGTTGAATATAATTCCATGTGCTATACTGTAAATCTTTGTTGCTTATCTATTTTATGTATAGTAGTTTGTATCTGTTAATCCCATACTCCTAATTTATCCCTCACCCCCTACCTTTCCCCTTCGGTAACCATAAGTTTGTTTTCTATGTCTGTGAGTCTGTTTCTGTTTTGTATATAAATTCATTTTTATTATTTTTTTAGATTCCACATATAAGTGATATCATATAGTAATTTTCTTTCTCTGTCTGACTTATTTCACTAAGCATTATACTCTCTAGGTCCATCCATGTTGTTGCAAATGGCAGTATTTCATTCTTTTTTATGGCTGAGTAATATTCCATTGTATATATAGACCACATCTTCTTAAGCCAGTCATCTATTGATGGGCACTTGGGTTGCTTCCATGTCTTGCAGGAGCCCCTTTCTTATTGCCCTGGAAGTCAACCAACTTGAATTCTTTTCCCGTAAGAATTTTACAGATAAGAGAAAGCTAAACCAAGAGAGGGGATGAAAAAACAAATCCAGACTCTTCAAAGTCTTTCCCAACAGGGTCCCTGAGCCAGAGGTGCCTTCTGCCTGCTCCCCTGAGTAGGGGGCTGGACAAAACTCCTTTCTTCCAGGCTGAGCTCCCCATCCCTGCAGTGTCACAGAGGCCCCTGACCCTGAGGCAGGAAGTTTGCCTCTCCCAGCACTTTTACATCCTCGTGCCATTTCCTCTTCACAACCACTCTGACAGGTAGGGGGTCCCCACTCCCTGATTAAGGGGGAAGGACATGAAGTTGGAAGCAGTGAGGAGATGTGCCCAGGATTCCAGAGTGAGCAGTAGAACCCAGGGTATGGCTGATGAGGGTGGTCCTGGGCAGGCCCATGCCTGCTCCTCTCTGTTGTCCCTGAATGTCCCTTTGCTCAGCAGGGGTGACCCTCCTCTATAGTGGAGAATGTGCTTCCAAGCCTTGTCCACGTGAAGCAAGTTGCTTGGGGCATCCCCGATGTTCCTCTCAGTTGCTATCAGAATGTCTGTTCCCCCAAGAAGGAAAGCATCTTGGGTGGGCAGGGAGAGGCCCCAGTGTGGCTGTCTTGCCACCCAGCTGCTGACCTGGTGGGCCACGGAGGGGGGTCAGCTCATCGATTGAGTGATCTTCCTTTCCACGCCTTCTCTCCAGGTGCTTAACCTGTTCATTGCCCTGCTGCTGAACTCCTTCAGCACCGACAACCTCACAGCCCCAGAGGACGACGGGGAGGTGAACAACCTGCAGGTGGCCCTAGCGAGGATCCAGGTGTTAGTCCGGTGCACCAAGAAGACCCTTTGCAGCTTCCTCAACTGGCCCTTCTTGCTCCCCCGGCCCAAGGCAGAGCCCCAGCTGGTGGTGAAACTCCCACTCTCCACCTCCAAAGCTGAGAACCACATTACTGCTGACACTGCTGCGGGGAGCCCTGGAGGGCTTCTGACTCCCAGAGGCCCCAGGGATGACCACAGTGACTTCATCACCAATCCTAACATATGGGTCTCTGTGCCCATTGCCGAGGGCGAGTCTGACCTCGATGACTTGGAGGATGATGATGAGGAGGATGCTCAGAGCACCCAGAAGGAAGTGATCCCCCAAGGGAAGGTGAGAGTTCTCCCACGGGACAGCCACAGGAAGCAGGGAGGGGACTTAGGACTGGAGTGACAAGGGGCAGTAGGGAAATTTTGATGAAGAGGTTTTCCAACCTCAGGGCTGGCACAGCCTTGAAGATCCCCAGGCAAGCCCGGCCTGAGACCACTACACATAAGGAAGCACAGGCCATGCCAAGCTTTCTGGAGGAGGTGACATTTAATCAGGGCCTGGAAGAAAGGGTCAGAATTCACCAGGCAAGCAGGGAGCAGGGGCACTGCTTGAGCCTCAGGCCACTCGGAGTTGCTTGAAATTGTCTTTCATATAGCTGCCCCATTTGCTCCACCCAACCCAGGCTCTGTGCAGGAGGTGCTAATAAGATTGCTCTAAGAACAGGATGTTGTCCAAGAGCAAGTCTCATCTCATCTTCACCAGCAGCCTAAAAAGTCCTGATCATTATGTGACTCATTCATCCAGCTTTTCCTGACAGGGGATGTCACAGGGAAATGACACTTGTTCCTTTGGCACCAAAGAATTTGAACATATTTTCGGGTAATACATATATTTTTAAATGCTTCGCATAGTTCCTTTCTACCTTAAGCTGATAAATCAACCCTCGTTAACCTCTTCTCAGCGACTCAGGGCATGCACGTCTCCACAATGTAGGAAAGCAGGGGTCCCTGTGGGAGCCAGGGACACAGCACTGCTGGCCAGGCCACTAAGTGGCCTCAGACAGCTGTGCTTTGAGTCTGTAGCTCTTCCCTAGCCTCCGTCCCTTGCAGCTGTCACTGCTCTTGTGTTCCAGCAGCTGCTGTTATCAGCTGCCATATTTTACATGCCTTTGCCTGGGTGACAGCCGAGGGCAGGGCATCACCATCCCCAGAATAAAGGACATAAACTCTGTGACGCTGTCTCCACTGAGAGTCATTTTCAATTACTTTGGGGGTTCTTGGGGTCTCCAAAGGGCAAAGTTCACTACCACTCTGACCCCTGGACAAGTGATAATGGTCATGGCTAACATCTATGGAGCCAAGCACTGCTTGTGAAGTGCTTCACAAGTATGAACATATTTAGTCATCAAAATAACCAAATGAAGTAGATCTTGCCTTCTCAAGTTTGCAGATGGGAAAAATGAAAATAAGAGAGGTTAAATAACTTGCCTAATGTCACACAACTTGTAAGCAATGACGCCAAATATTACACACAGATCTATCTGGCTGTATGTATGTATGTTTGTTGCATATATTAGGTCCTTGGCTCTGGCAGATGATGATGTGCAATATCTCTTCAAAGTTAGAATTGGTTAGCTGAGGGTGGGCCCAGGTACCCAAGTTGGGACTTTCTCTCACTAGCAGGAGCAGCTGCAACAAGTTGGGAGATATGAGGACCACCTGCCACCCAGGAGCTCAGGTTCTGGAATGTCCCCTGAGGCCCTGGCTCCATACCTAGGTGAGAAGTGGAAAGACGAGGCTCCTGCTCAGGGCCCTACAGAGGTAGGTGTGTGAGCTTCCTGGAGAGGTTAAACAGCCTGCCGGACAATGACCAGTGGGATGGAGGGGACTGGAGGATAAGGCTGGGCGTGGGGTATTCCAGACTACACTCAACCGTGGAGCCTCATGTCTCATCTTGGGAATTTTTAAAGTCCTTCCAAACCTCTGGGCTAATCAGCATGATTTCACTGGGAAGAATGAGGTTCCATAGACTGGGGGACCAAGGACCTGTTCCTCAACCTCTCTGAGCCTCCATGTCTCCATCTGGGAAGCTGAGTGGTAATGGCTACTTGGTAGGATTCTTTTGAAGCTTCAATGAGATGCTGCTTGTCAAATGTTTAGCTCCTGCCTGAAATGGAATAAGTGCCCAGAAAATGGCAGCCAAGAAAAAAGGAAACAAAAGACAGTGCACAGAGAAAGTTAAGTATCTTTCAGAGACAGCAGATAAAAGTGGGAGTTGCTGTGGGTGAAGAAGT
The DNA here is from genome assembly GCF_002837175.3 of Physeter macrocephalus. NCBI lineage: Eukaryota > Metazoa > Chordata > Mammalia > Artiodactyla > Physeteridae > Physeter > Physeter macrocephalus. The sequence goes on along the minus strand of NC_041231.1, from coordinate 46,562,925 downwards.
CTTCCCTGTGACCATCTCCCCCTCCCACCCCCACTTTCTGTTGTCCACACTGTCTTCTCGGGCCCAAAGCAGACTGGTGCCGGGGAGAGGCTATCTGTACTGAGTGCTGTACTGACAGACTTACATAGGCTGAGCAGGAAGAAAATTTTATAAGAGGTAAAAATAAACTTGGTGGTTTCATTACAAATCTTTAAAGAAAACAAGCTACATTGAAAGAGGTATCTCTAAAGATTTAGCATCTGTAATAGCACTGTATTAAACGCAAGAATTTAACTTGACACCTAGCCACTGAGTGCCGATGGTGACAGGCACCGGGTAAGCAAAGATAAGGAAGACATAATTCATCCCAAAGTTATCAAGCCCATCAGCTTGAGGAGTGCCAGCCACTGGCTGTGTGCCTCTGGGCAAGGCTGACCCAGTGGGGTGAGAGAAGAGGGTGGGATGAGAAGGGATTTGAGGGCTCTGGGTGAACACCAGCCTCTTGGTTCCAGATGGGTGAGGGTTGCCATCTTCTACACGTAGAGAACATGTTTCTGCTGAGCATTCGAAGGACTCCCCTGGCTAGTTTTCTCTACTTGGCGTTTTCAGTACACTACCACTGGGGATTGTTTTTGTTTTTGTTTTGATTTTGTCCATGACCCTGGCCAGGCAGAGAGGGTCTGACAGTGACAGATGGGGACCCACCCCACCATTTGGGTCCATTAGCCAAGCAATCAGGTTTACTAATATGAGAGCAGCTTCAGCTCCTAATTGAATTCATCTGGAGACATTATAGGGCTGAAGCTGTCAGGAGGGCAGCAGGGCCCCTGCAGCATTGCTCCATGATTAAATATTCAAGCCCAATGAAGGCTGAGAGTCTTTATGGGTGTAATTACCGTGTCTCGGGCCATTGCCAGCCCTCCATCAGGGGCCTGGAGGTTTAAAGCCTCACACAGCTGAACCTCTGGGGCTCTTCAGAGAGCATGACTGTTCTGGGGCTCAGCTGGCAAGGCACCGAAACAGAAGGGATGCCGTGGTGGGTCCAGCCCTGAGGGGCTCTCTCTGCATCTCGGAGCTCTGAGCCAGTCGGACCTGTGGTGACAGTGTTCAGATTCACTGGGCCCCTCAGAGAGCTGGGTTCACTGCCGGGGCTTCTGCCCTGCAGGGAGTGGACGACATGAGCTCCTCAGAAGGCAGCACCGTGGACTGCCTTGATCCGGAGGAGATCCTGAGGAAGATCCCTGAGCTGGCGGATGACCTCGATGAACCAGATGACTGCTTCACAGAAGGTAGAGTGGCAGCCACAGACCTCCTCCACTTGACATTCATTAGGGCCAGAATCCAGCTCAACAAGTACTCATCTGGTCACCTCTGTGTCCAGGGTTCTGGCCTGGGGTCCAGGGGAGACAGGCAAGCAATGCCCCTTGCTCCTCACTCCCAAGCTTGAGGGCCCAGCATCAAACACAAATGCCAGACTCGCAGCAGCTGAGTGGTGGGATCTGCATCTCATGCCACGTCAGACATGGCAAACAGATGCTCTGCCTTCCTCATCACCCTTGAAAACACCTCACTGAGTTATAAACCAGCCCTCTTGAGGTTGAAAGGGAAAAGGTAGCCACCACCATAAACACTTGACTTGGGACATAAAAGGACCCAGAGGAGGACCATGATGCATCTGTGTCCCTGCATCTCCTATGTGACTCTTAAAGGCAGAACCTGCATCTACTCTTCTTTTTCCTCAATGCTTAGAACAGTGAAGCCTGTTATATTCTCAGTAGATATTTGTGCAATAAGTGAATAAACATATAGTTCATACTATGAAAGTAAGTGTGGCCTAAATAATTAAACAAACAAACAAATAAACACTTAATTGAGTTTCCACTTTCACGTGACCCTGAGCTGGGCTGCCCCCAGGCCCCATTCCAGCCATATGGAGACCCTCAGTTCAGCACAGGCTCAAGGCATAGCCCCTCAGACACCCCCAGGCTCAGGCCCCATGTCTTGTCAAAGCTCCAGAGAGGGTGGGATAAGGATAAGGACTATGCTATCATCTGTAGGGAGGAAGATGCTTGGGAGGAGGTGAGAGTGGGCAAGACCAGTGGTGGAGGGGGACACCTGAAGGGCATGATGGAGAGACTGCCTGAAAGGGACCCCACTTCTCTCATATTCCAGGAAAGAATTCTTTTCCAATATAGCGGCAAGTGGGTTTCCCTGCAGAGTGGTTTCCCTTCAGGGCTGGAGTCGAAACACGCCTCCTTTACCAGTGGGACATCACTCACCATCAGTCCCCTCTCCCCACAGGCTGCATTCGCCACTGTCCCTGCTGCAAAGTGAACAGCTCCAAGTTTCCAAGGGCCATGGGCTGGCAGGTGCGCAAGACCTGCTACCTCATCGTGGAGCACAGCTGGTTCGAGAGCTTTATCGTCTTCATGATCCTCCTCAGCAGTGGAGCGCTGGTAAGTGGAGGTAGGGGTTCCATGCCACAAAGCCCTCCAGGTGGGGTCTCCACCATCCAAAGGCCCTGGAGCTGCAGCAGTGGGCTCCCCTGATTCCTGGGCTGAAAGTCCCCAATGTGTGGCTGGAAGGCGAGCTGCAGCCCAGCACGAGGACTCCTCTTAGCAGGAGGGCATGGTAGGTGCTTGAGGGGTCCGTGTCATGGCCTGTTACACCTGGCTGCTTGGATTTCAAGCAGTGAGTGTATACATCCCACTTTATTGTTGGGGAAACCGACACTCAAAGGGTTTATGGGACTTGTCCAAGGTTACCCAGCTTGTCAGTAGGAAAACCTAACTTTGCCTTCATTTGATCCCAAAGTCCCTGATTTTCCACCTTCTGACCTCCCAACACACTTCCCTTTTCTGAGGGTCCAGTACGAAGAGGACCATCCTTCCCTGCCCTATCAAGCTGCTTGCAAGTACTGCTATCACTCACTCAAAGTGCATGGCAAATCATTACAACGGCACTTCTCAAAATTTAATCACCCAGGGAACTTGTTAAAATGCAGATTCTGATTCAGTAGATCTGGGGTGGGGCCTGAGAATTTGCATTTCTAACAAGCTCCCACGTGATGCTAACACTGGTCCACAGGCCACACTTTGAAAAACAAGGCCTTACAGTCCTCTAGATTCTGAGTTAAGAGACACTTCCTAAGCCCCTTGCTGGGTGTCGAGCTTTGTAGGACAAGGAAGGATGTTCTCTCTGCACCATGGCGTAGGCTCACTACACAGTCTCAACTAATTTTCCCAACGAACCAAGGTAGACGTAGACACAGGAAGGGACTCATCCTTGGCTGTCCACATTTTATGGATGAGGACGTCACAGCCCAAAGACATGGAGGGACCTGCCCAGGCTCCCAGCTCATTAGTTAAAGGGAGGACTAACATCCCACTCTCTTGATTCATGGTTCCCAATGTTTCCACTTGTCTTGCTCCCTGTGTGCCATTTACTCCCTGAAAACAATCTACTGACCATCTGGGCACCCACTTAAATGCCATATTTCCCAGGAAGGAAGCCCAAACTGCTCAGGGTGTTGTCTCAGCCTTAGGGAGGAGCAAAGGCAGGTGAGAAGGTTTGATCTGAGAGGTGGAAGGAAAGCTAGGCCAGCAAGGGCACAAAGCTGAGGGAGAAGAGTCTCACGGAGCAGGCTGGCCTGCCATCTTGGAGAGGGGGTGGCAGCGTCTGATGGTGCCCACTGCCCTGGCATAGGGTGGTGACGGCCCCCCTAGAATAGCAGTCTCAGCACAGTCCTGAGCGCAGAGGCCACACTGTGGGGCAAAGGGAGGCTGGGCAGTGCATTCTCCACACCTGCCCTTCCCTCTATCCTGCAAATGATAACCTCAACCATTTGATGAGGACTAAGTGCTTTCTTCATCACCTCCTTCCCTTGTCTCTCTACTCCCCTTCTCCACACACCCCTGCTGCTTCCCTGTGCTCCCCTCCTGGCAGGGAGCTCACATCCTAAACCAGCTGCTGGCCCCACCCCAGTGCTCTCCCTCCCCTCCCCATCTCCTTCCCCAAGGGACTGAACTGGCTGGCACCAAATTTAGTCTTCCTTATGCTTTTACTTTGAGTACGTTTAAAAAAAAAATAGCATGAGTTTTTATCTGACAAAGTACAGAGAAAAAAAATACTTGGAAATTATGGGAAAATGCAAAGAAAAAATGTCACCCATTTTCCTATCACTCAGAGAGAATCTCACTTTGAAAACATTTTGGTGCATTTCCTTCCCATCTTTCTTATGCATGTAATACATAAATATTACAAAACGGAAACCACATTTGTGCATTCTGTAATTTCTCAGTAAATTTTCTCAGTAATATAGTCCTCCTACCTCATTAAATGGCTGCAATGTAACTAACCCCCAAGCTCACTCCTAATAAATGTTGAATATCCTATGCACACTCCTTTGGAAACATTGGCTTATTTCCCGTCTTAGGTCTAGCTTTAGAAGTAGAACCAGGAGCAGGAATTCTTGTGCAGTTTGTGGAGGGTGTGCTCTGAGCTGGAGCATGTGAAGGAAGTAGGACAGAACAGGGAATGGAGCTGGGAAAATACATGGGTTCCCATGAAGCCCAGCCTCAGCCTGATCCCACAGGAACTCTGAAGCATAAAGAGCCTCACGGGACTGTCCCACCTTGAGGCAAGGGGATGGTCAGACACTAGCTGCGGCTGCCCGCAGAGGGGTGATATAGTCTCCTAAGGTGGAGGCACTTCCCTTCAGCCCAGGGACATGTCCTCAGGCAACAGGGGCATTCACCAGCCTTTAGCAACCAACGTTCACAGCAGCTGGGGATGGTCATACTGGCTCCTTAAACAGGATCTAGGTGGGACACCAACAACATCTAGTGTCCTTAGGATACATTCTTGAAGGCAGAATTGCTGGATTTCTAAAAGCTTTGAGTCATATTACCAAGTTGGGGTCCCAAAAACTGAAGCAGTTTTCACTCCGCCCAGCTGTATATGAGAGTAGCTGATTCCCCACAGCCAAACTGACTGCGCGGTTCCCCCTGACCATCCACTCCCACCCATGCTCTTTCCTCTTCATCAATCTGATAAAAGAAAAATGGCATCTTCTCTTCATTTGAATTTCCTTGATTACCAATGAAATGCAGCATTCTTTTTCAGAGTTCACTGGTGAGTCTAACTTTCATTTTCGCGAACATCCTTTGTTGCTTTTATTTTTAAACTAAGTCACTGTTAGCAATCCCTTTGGTTCACTTCCAAAATCCAATTAGAGAAGGTTTCCTTTCTCACTTGTGTTCAGCTCCCCTGCAAAGTATAAGCAGGGCTGTGTGTCCTTGTTGGCTCCGAGGAAGTCCTCGTTTGTATCTCGCAGGGCCTCCTCCACTACCCCACCCTACCTCCCAGAGCAGAGAAAAAAAATGATGCAGGCAAACTGGTTACCAAAGCTCTCTCAGGGGCTGACTAGGTCCTTCCCTGTCCCTGGGCCCCAGTGCTGTGGGTCTAGGCCACCTACCATTTTGCTCCTTTCCTTCCAGGCCTTTGAAGATTTCTACCTTGACCAGAAGCCCACGGTGAAGGCCTTGCTGGAGTACACCGACAGGATGTTCACGTTTATCTTTGTGTTTGAGATGCTGCTCAAATGGGTGGCCTATGGCTTTAAAAATTACTTCACCAATGCCTGGTGCTGGCTGGACTTCCTCATCGTGAATGTGAGTGTCTCAGTGGGCACTGGTGGGGATTTGGGGTCTTTTCCCCTGGCTGATGGCTGCAACTAGTGCAAAGGAAGCTTGGAGGCCTGGCCTTCAAGGGTGACTCCAAAGAGAAGTCTTAGCAAGGGGTCTGAGAATAACCCTGCATACCTGTGATCCAGGTAAGATCCAGGCAGTGCATGATTCCAACACAACAGTGACACTCAGGTGAGTCTTCAGTTCCTAGGTCTCCATCCAGAAAGACCACTTACTACCTCTGTATTTTACATCCAAAGCAAGATGGCACATGACCTTGCATCCATTGTCAGGGCTTCTAGACCTAGGGATGCTGAGGACTTCCTGGCACAGAGAACCTGCCCTCCCACTGACTCAATGATCCCCAGCCCTGGCTGCGCTTTAGAATTTCTTGGGAAACTCTTAAGAACACAGTGAACAAACACTACTCTTCCCAGAGATTGGGGTCTTACTGATCCTGGGTGGAGTCCATGCATCAGTATTTTGTAAAAGCCCCTGGGCATGTCCAATGTGTAGACAGGATTGAGAACCACTGAGCTTAAACCATTGGTGTCTCCCCAGTGGCGCTAAAAGGGGAAAAGGGTCCCTTTGGAGAGGTAATGAGCTGGAGCTCATGTGTTCAGATGAACCTGTGGCCACTAGCCCTGCATTAGGGGATTTACCAAGTGCTTCCCACACATTAAACTTGAGATTCCTCAAAGGTGTGAGGAGAGGTCCTCAATAAATTCTCCTAAGAGCTCTCCTAGCCCCCAAAGCCTGAAGTGAGCTCCTCCTCCTCTTAACCATACAGTCCTCTATCTATCCAGGCCCTTGCAGTCTTGGCTTTTCAGGATGGCTGCCTGAGCTATTTGTTCACTGCTGCACATCTGAGGGTCCCTGCAGGTGGGGGAGGCACGTGCTATGTTTGCCTCTGCTTCCCACACTCCCACAGCCACTGGTGCCAAGGTCTGCACATCAGAGGTGTTAGGAAATGTGTCTGTATTTGGTGCTTGCCTCCTGAAGCTGGATGGAGTCCAGTTCAGAACATTCTGTCCAGCCTCCTGTATTGGCAGGTCCTCCACAGCAGGTCTGTGCACCGAATTCTCTTCTTTCCTGATACCAATGCGCTAGCAGCATCAGGCCACTGTACCACAGGGATTAGGTGTGAGGCCTGCAATCTGAGTCACAGGTGATAATTCTGTGCATATCATATAATTATTCATAAATGAAAGGAAAATTTTATTACAGCTACCCACTCTTGTTAGGGGCAGTCACTCCTAAGTAGGTCTCACTAGTTTCAGTCCTGATCCCCTGATGTGGTCACCCACTCATCCATCCATCCATCCACCTACTATTTCTTCCTTCTGACCATCCATCCCTCCTTCCATCTATCCAACCATTCACCCTTCCTTTTTCCTTCCTTCCAAACATCCATTCATGTTTACTTCTTCTGTTTATCCTGTCAGTACTCTCCTCCCATCCATCTATTCTCACTCTTCTTTCCCTCCTCCCTTCTGCCCATCTATTCATCCTAACCTTCCTTCCATCCTTCTATCAGTTTGTCCTTAACCCTTCTATCTTTCTGTCTTTTGATTTGTCTTTCTATTGAACTATCCAGTCATCTAACCTTCTATTCACTCATTCAAGCACCTTCCATCCAATTTTCCTTCTGTTCACACATTTTCCATCTCTCTATTCTTCCTTTACCTCATCCATCTATCCTTCCTTTCTTCCACCCATCTGTCCACTCATCTCTTTTTCTTCCATTCATCCATCCACCCACCCATTCTTCCATCCAGTCAACCTTCCATCATTCTCTAATCTCTTCCATTCCTCTCCCCATCTCTCTATCTCTTTATTCATCCATCATTTATCCAGCCATCCATCCTTCTCCAATTCATCCATCCCATTCATCCACTATCCATGATTTTATATTTTATCTTTCTTCTTTGCTTTCTTTCTTCCATTCTTCCTTTCAACTCTCATATCCATCTTTGTATCATTTAGTCCATTCTTCTATCCAACCATCATTCAACTTTCCATCAAGATTTCTTCCTTCTTTCTTTCCTTCCTTCCATCCATCCATCCCAACATTCCTCTCTCTGTTTTTTCAATTTATCAAATGCTTATTTATATCAATAACTACTGCATATAGGATTGTTTTATGAAGTGCTCTGGGGGGGGGGATAGAAGCCAAGAAATAAAAATTCCCTATCTCCAGGAATTTACACTTTACTCTTCCAGCAGATAGGACAACAGAGAGAAATAAACATATGATGAGGGAGGATGTGGTGAGCACTGCTGAAAATAGTGTCTTAGGGACACAGAGACATGAACCTGCTTCCACTCTGGGGGTGGGGTAGCTGGGCAGGCTTCATATAGGAGGTGGCATTAGATATAAGGCTTAAAATAAGCAGGAGCAACAAGGTGCAAAAAGGACTGGGGGTGGTCAATCTTAATTAAAGAATGACCCGGGCTTCCCTGGTGGCGCAGCGGTTGCGCGTCCGCCTGCCGATGCAGGGGAACCGGGTTCGCGCCCCGGTCCGGGAGGATCCCGCGTGCCGCGGAGCGGCTGGGCCCGTGAGCCATGGCCGCTGGGCCTGCGCGTCCGGAGCCTGTGCTCCGCAACGGGAGAGGCCGCGGCAGAGGGAGGCCCGCATACCACAAAAAAAAAAAAAAAAAAAAAAGAAGTCTTGTTTCTTCATAGGAAGGCTTCATATACGAGGTGGCATTAGATACAAGGCTTAAAATAAGCCGGAGCAACAAGGTGCAAAAAGGACTGGGGGTGGTCAATCTTAATTAAAGAATGACCCTGGGCAAAGGCACAGACACAGGTACATTTAGGGAACAACTTGATTTGGGTAGGATACGTGGGTGAAATATGACTGGAAAAGCAGGCTGTGGCCATATAATACAGGCTAAGGAGTCTGGAGCTTATCCTGAGATGATAAAGCATCAGGGAAGGTTGGGAGTAAGAGAGAAACATAATCACAATCAAATTTGCAGAGGAGAATGGGTGGGATGGATGCAATACGGGAGCCTAGAGACCAGTTGGGAGGCTTGTGGCCTGAGCAGTGGGGATGGAGCTGGGCTTGGATGGGAGGGCTTTGTTGGAGAGGCCCCAGCTCCTAATTGCCCCAACTGCAGATTTTGCACATACGGCAGCCTTCCCAGGGGCTGAGCAAAAGACTGAACAGGGCCCAGCATGGAACTGGCCCCAAACCTCCTGCTCTCACTTAGCCAGGCAGCTGGGTGCCACCTGCTGGTGTCTGGAGCCTTGCCTGGTTGGAGGAAGGGGGTCGTTTCCATTCCAGTTTTCTGTCCTGGTGGAATAAGCCACCATTCAGAGAACAGGCATTGTTTGGGGCTCTAGTACCCAAATGTAAACCCTTCCCTTTCTGACATCCCCTCCTAGCTGTCAAGATAAGCTGAGCCTGAATTCAGCCCACCAGTCGTGGTGCAGTTGGGGGTCTCCCAGGATTGGGTCACAGTCTCTGGCAAGCTCAAGCCAATGCATAGGGTATCTCCCTGGCATCTTCAAAGTTCCTGGAAGGTGTGACCATTTTTCCATGTAAGTTTGTGCCTTTGCAGTCCTTGGTCCAACACTTTAAAAAATGCAAAACTGACCAACCAACAGGGACTCACAACTCAGTCATTATATCTCAGCTGTCTGTCAAAGCTGAATCTCCTGGCCCCATGCCAGTCACTCTTCCTGAAAAACTGCAGAGCTGTGAGGGCCTCGGAGTTCTCTTACTCTGATTCCTCATTTTACAAAGGTTGAAAGTACAACCTGCACTAACAAGACACTGACCCAAGGTCACAAAAATATCAGGGTTGAGAGGGAACTAGACCCCACCCAGCCCAGGACTCTTTCTTCCCCACTTTTCTCAGAACGTACGATCGAGACTCACTTTATATTCCTCAAGATAGACTTTCTGCATAACCCCCATGAAGGGCCAGCATCTCTCCAAGTCTCTGAAAGTCAATCAGATTTTAAAGGCTGTTGGGACCTGGCTGGTGCCTCTAGAGAGGAAAGGGAAGGCTGATTTACTACACTGGGAGCTTGATCACCTACATACAAGGGGGTGGCGATGTGGGAGACTGAGATTTTCTTGGCCAAAAGTTCAGATAAATGATGAATGAAATCTTTAATGAAAGAGAAGAGATTGGACTCTCACTATACATCTCGTTGGAGTTCAGAATAAGGTGGGAGCCAGGATGATGGCTCTGACAGAGTAGGGAGTGGGAGGGATTTCCTGTCTCCATCCACCAGGGTCAACTTTCTGGAACCCTAGGGTGATGCTTTTGCTCTCTGCCTGCACTCAGATCTCACTGACAAGCCTTATAGCGAAGATGCTGCAGTATTCTGATGTGGCATCCATCAAAGCCCTTCGGACCCTCCGTGCCCTGCGGCCACTGCGGGCCCTGTCTCGATTTGAAGGCATGCGGGTAAGACCTATCTCCTAACTGCTCTGGTCCGCAGCATTTGGTACCCATTCCCCCTTTACACCCTCCATACTACTGACCCTGAGCTCCAGGCCCTACCCCCACAGGTCAGCTCAGGGGTCCCCACTTTCTGCTGTCACGTTGGTGGTGCTGCAGTATCCTAACTCTCCTAGTTCTCCTTCAAGTCCCTCTGTAAGCCGTCTTCCCTTCTCACCTCAAACATCACATCTACAAGGACTCAGACCTCACTCTCTCCTACTCTTAGTGAGGTAATCCTGCTTCACGCGTCACAAGCATCTCTTACCTCAATCTCCCCACCCTGCCTTTTGTCCTTATTGCCAAAATCTCCGGAACACCCCAAGCTCTTCATCTTTCCATGACAAATGAGCCTTGCCTCTGACACTCCATTTAAATGCAGTGACATCAGCAGCCCAGCAACTCAGTCACCACCCACTAGAATGCATCTTCTCTCCAACCCAGCACAGTCATTGGGTCCTATGGATTCTCTCCTTTCATCCATTCCTCTCCTCATCCAAGGCTTTCAGCCACCACCTCGCCCTCACTGTCTTCCTCAGGATGGAATGCTCACAAGTCTGGCCCTTGTCTTATGGCGGATGAGGGACTGCTCATTTTCTCCCCTCCCCTTCCACGTAATTATGAATGTCTTCTGGTACAGAAAGCAAGGTTTGCTTTCTTCCTCCACCACTGCCTCAAAGAAGACATCGTGCCTTCAAAACAAAAGTGGACTTTTAAAATTAACTTGTATCTTTACAAACGCTAGGAGCTTATGATTGAAATACTTTGATGTTTATTTTATTTTATCTCCAGGTTGCTAATTTACAAATAAGCAAGTTTGTGAATATGGATTTGGGTTTTCAATGATTCTTGACCAAAGCACACTATAAACTGTATTTTATAAACATATAGTTTATAAAATAAAGCAAAGTTCTAGAAGTCTGTATGTGCAAGTGCAAAACACACACTGGCACCCCTAAATGAGTATGTGTGTGCTTGTAAATGTGTCCATCTCCTCAATCCTAAGGAGAGACACTGAAACCTGCCCTGAATGAACTTTAGAGAGATTGTATAAACCCATCCTCACTGCCCAGTGTCTCTGTCTTCTGAGTCTGAATTATGGCTCTAATTAACCCACTTCTCTTGCTTCCACTGGCTCATGAAGCAGCCCTAGTAAGGGTAGAAAGAACTGGGATGGGGCAGGAAGGGTGTGGCATCGGTGGGGTTCCAGGTCTTTCTGCCTTTCCCCCCAGGTGGTGGTAGATGCCCTGGTGGGCGCCATCCCCTCCATCATGAATGTCCTCCTCGTCTGCCTCATCTTCTGGCTCATCTTCAGCATCATGGGTGTGAACCTCTTCGCAGGGAAGTTTCAGAAATGCATCAACAAGACCAGTGAAGGCTTTCTTCTTGTGCCTTGGACTACTGTGAATAACATGTCTGACTGTGAACGTCAAAACCACACTGGAAGCTTCTTTTGGGTCAATGTGAAGGTCAACTTTGATAATGTTGCAATGGGCTACCTTGCACTTCTGCAGGTGGTGAGTCCTGAGATCAACCATGTCTCTTCCTTTGGCTGCTCGATAAAGTGGAGGGCCTGGGGTCTCCCAGAAGATGCTATGTGGAGACTTTGCAAAGAGTAGCACTCAGTGTAAAGTGAGATTATTCCCTGTTCCTACAGACTGCATCATGAGGCTAGAGGGCCCTACCAATGAGTGTGATCTCCCAGTAGTGCAATTAAACCAATTTGGGCTAATAGAATAGAATAAAGGGATAGGCCTTCCATGGGGCTATATCAGGTGATGACTTAGAATTCACTACTTGTACAAAAAAGACCTGGTATAGCCACACAGACTGAACAGTCTTCTATTGCAGATCGTCTCCTAGAGGGTAATAAATTATGTTCCAGTCTATTGTAATGATAGATAATGCTTGTGATGATGGCAGTTGATAACATTCATGCTTCCATTCATTCATTCATCCTTTGCCTTCATCCACTTGTTCATTCAGTGTTAATGCAGTTGCTTATACATTTGTCATGCAGTTACCCACAACTTCCTGCACTCCACCCTTTGTTCATGCATTCGTTCAACAACTAGTCCCTGGGTAGCTATGGTGTGCCAGGCACTGAAATCAGAGACATGTCAGAACTGGCTCCAGGGGGGCCAATGCTCTATGAGAAAAACAGACAAATAAGTGAATCAAAACGGAGGCCAATGTAGATGGATGGGCAGACACTGAGTGGCCTCTGTTCCTTGTTTCCAGGCAACCTTTAAAGGCTGGATGGACATCATGTATGCAGCTGTCGATTCCCGGGAAGTGAGTCTCAGCTCGTGGTGCCTACCGCCTCCTCCTCTGTACCTCCCACCCACATTAGTCTATTTGAAATGGGGTGAAGGTGGCCTTGGTGCTGGAAGAGGCGATCACCCTGCAGTCTGGCACTATCCCCCCTGGAGCAGTGTCCAGGTGGCCTTCTGTTGGATATTTAAGCTGACCTAGTCTCCTAGGCTTCTCAAGTTCTTCTTCTGTTCACCATTGAGGAAATTATCAGATAACCTCTAAAGGACTGTGCATGAGGTCACTCCCTGGGCAGAGGCAGGGCGAGGGCAGTGGCTAGCTAGAACAGTGGAATTTCAGGTACTGTCACGGCAGCCAGGTGGAGGAGATGGGTGCTGTTGGGGAAGGACCCTTTCCTGCTGGGGCACAAGACACTGCTGATGCCCTGCCCCATATCCCCTCAACCCACCTCTAAGTTCACTCTCATCTTTGTTTCTTATTCTGTCTGAGATTTGATTTTCTTCAGTGCCTCAGAGCTGGCTCAGCAGCTCTTCCCCCAAGGGCAGAGGACTTCCAGTCTACAGGGACAACCCTCACAGATAAGCTCTGAGGGTCTGTAGATAAAAGTTCTCACTTCCCTGTCCCTTGGAGGTACAATTCTGAAGTGTGTTCTACAGTCCTTAGAGCATGGAGTGCCTGTTGCCCATGGTAGTGGTGCTGCCTTTATCCTGTTCCTGCCTCCCCCTCTCTCACTTCTGCTTCCTGGGATCACCTCCAAAATAAGCCACCTGCAGCCAGGTCCTTGTCTCAGGGTTCTTTGGGGTAAACACAAGCTAAGATGCCCCCTCGTCCCCATGCCCCCACTTGTCTGCTCACAGGTGAACATGCAGCCCAAGTGGGAGGACAACGTGTACATGTACTTGTACTTCATCATCTTCATCATTTTTGGCGGCTTCTTCACACTCAATCTCTTCGTTGGGGTCATCATTGATAACTTCAACCAACAGAAAAAAAAGATAAGTGGCGCTTAGGCGTTTCTGTGGTAGTGATGAGTCTTAGACTTACCGTCGGTCCCCGGGCCTCATGACTGAAGCAACACTAGTCACAGCCCCCATGCCTGACCAGGAGCCCAATCTTGGCTTTTAGCACCAACGCCTACCTTTGCACCCTGATTGCAGGCTTCACCCCTGTCTGGGGTCTGGGGCCAGAGAGGGCTGAAGGCTGCCATCTGGGGGCAATAACAGTGGTGTGTGTTATCCTGTCTCTCTGCACTTAGGGGGCCAGGACATCTTCATGACAGAGGAGCAGAAGAAGTACTACAACGCCTTGAAAAAGCTGGGCTCCAAGAAGCCCCAGAAGCCCATCCCACGGCCCCTGGTGAGCCCCAGAGCTCGCCTCTCTAGCAGAGAGTGTCTGGAAATCCAACCTGACAGCCCATGCCTGTGCTGGTAGGCGTCTGGCCAATGCTCTCTGTGGAGGAGGAGATCTGGGTTGAGTTTGAGGAAGAGGTAATGAGAGTTCCCAGGCCCAAGGAAGAAAAGTCTGCAAGAAGCAACTCTGATCTTCTGGAGTGAACATACTCCTGCAGGTGTTCCAGACAGACATGTTTAGGGAAGTACTTGAATTGCCCAACAGGCTTAAGTTTCCAGCACCAGATCAGGAACAGATTAGGCTAAATGATAGTAAGGATGGTTAGAGCCCTGAGATGAAACATTTGTGGTTATGCATTTTGATGTAGGTTGCAATGGATTGCCAGCCTCACCCCACATTCTACCCCATGCCTACAGGAAGACAGAGAGGATATGGCCAAACCCAACCACCCTGGGATCCTGGGCCCTGTCATGGTCATGGTCAGGTGACACAATAGGAACCAAAAATTATCCTACTCTAGTGCTTAAAGATTGACCAAAACTTAGAGGCATACTCCACTGTGATTCCTTTATTCACAGGGTTCCATGGCACAATCCCATTAGCCCTTCCCCACACAAGGGCAAAACCTAAGGACCTTCAGCAAAGGTACAGGCCTTTCCCTAAATGAATCAGGGAGACATACATTCTGTTGGCCAAGACATTAGAATTTCTAAATCAAAGCATGGGGTTTGCATAAGATACTAAAAACTTCATGAGCACAAAGTCTTAAAAACATTTACAGGAGGAAAAGAAAATGCTATGACCTTTCACATGCTTTACTTGGAAACAGTGGTCACAAATGTATTACTATTCTCCATTCTGATAAGAAGTGTTACAATGGGGAGTGATAAGATGTTCAGACCTCTGTAGTGGCAGAGGTGTCCTTCCAAATACCTCATAAGATCAAGATAACTGGGGTTGAGTTAGCCTGAGGGAGAGTCCCTAAGGCTCAGGGAGTATCCCTCCAATGTCCAGTGGGCAGGAACAGGCTCAAAATTAGAAGATGTAGGTGAAAGGCTGAGCCCAGCCAATCAGAGTCAAGCAGGGGTTACGGGAAAAGAATCCTAAGACCTAATGAGAAGCGAGCAGTTAGGTCCCTGCTGACCTTTTCTGGTGGCTGGACTGATGTTGAATCCACATTTGAACAGACACCAAGGTGTTCTGTGCTGGGGTCAACCCTTGGCAAAATCATGACAGTTTGGGGTACCCTTCCCTACATACTTGCTCCATCTCTCTATAACATCTCAGCTTCTCCCCTCTCATCAGCCAATCCCACAGGCCACCATAGCTTCTTCCTCTCAAGGAAGACAATTTCCTTGGGACAGGGTGAGCTGCATTTCCAAAAGGGACAGTGGAAAGGACACTATCTTAATATAAAGGTAGGAACCTAATGCTGAAATTCCAGGCACTGCAGTAGGAGTGGAAGTCAGTGGTTGGGCAGGAAGACCTACAACAAAATCATCATGTCTCCTAATCAAGCCATCCCCAAGGTCCTCCAAGGTTGGCACTGGAGGAGGTCTTCCATATGGATAAGCGAAGTGAGACCTCATAGCCCAGCTGTGTTCCTGACATTAGCCATCCCTTTGGATGGGAGGGGGTGTATATTACTAACTAACTATCCACACTATAATAGCTTTAGTGGAGGAACATGGCTCTCTCCTTAATATTCTGGTCCAGGCATGGCAAACATTATTTCCTTTGTTCCTTTTAGCATAGCTGAGGCAAGGCTGGAACATTTAAACAAGACTTTGAGGTTTAGGGATACCAAAAGGGAAACTAGCAGATCAGGGTCCAGGCAGCAATTGCATCTGGCTGCTCTCCAGGGCCCACGAGCCTTGGCCCATCCTAGCTCCTGGACGGCATCCATATGGCAAGCAATGTCTTGGCACCCACCCCACAGTGGGACAAGCCTGATCATCTGCCCTCCACAAAGTCCAGAGCCAAGAAAGAAGCCCAAGCAATAAGAGAAATGCCCACTCCCACCTAAGACTCACCTTCCCAGCTCCAGTTTCCGCCTCACTAGATTATTGGCACTGGAAGGGCCATCTTCTTCCCTGAGGGGTCCCAAAAGGTTGAGATGGTCAGGTAAGCTGAGCATTGGCACAGGACTCTGCTCCACAGGTGCATGGGTGCCAGTTCATGGCAGGGCCAGCCTCGGATGACATAGGGACCTCCAACACAGGCATGTACATACTACTCCTTGCCACACGTGAAGCCCAAGTTCTAAATCTTATGCTTCATCCATAGCAGACACTAATGCTTCCACAAGACTGGGAAATTTTATTCTATAACATTCCCTACTATAGAAATCACTAAAAGCAGGTTTCACATACTCCACTTTATAGGAAGATAATAGGCTCCAGAATATCACATCATCAGTCACCCACTTCATCATCTCTGAGAGCTCTGAGGGTTGCAAAGAAGTGATCCCTGCCCACAAGCTAAGCCAAGAGCAGCTAGAAAGCTGCTCCATTCCCCAGCAGCTGAATATCCAGGGCAATCTTGATGCCCAGAACTTAGTAATGCTCCCTGCTCTGTTTAATTAGAAGTCATGAATGGGCCTCTTTTTTTTTTTTTTGCCATTTTCAGTGATGAAATGAAAGCTGTTAGTTGCTCAGCATCCCAGAAAAGACATGAGCCAGCAGCTATGCCTGGAGCCAGACCCACTCTGATTCTTTGCTCAAACCCTGCAGGGTAGCAACCCATCCCCACCATGAAGCAGAAAGCAGGAACCAGCCTCTGTCACAGCCCTTCTCCCCTTTGTGGCTCCTGAGAGCTCCCTGGTGAGACTCACGACAGGTTCCTTTCTCCCTCACAGCCACTCATGCAGAGCCCTGTACATAGTACACATTCAGGAAGTGCCTTTTGTACAGAATTAAATGTAATCAACCTAGTGGAGTGGCTTTATAATTCTGTTGGAAGTGTGTGTAATTCAGAGCTGTCCGTTCTGTCATCCATTCATTCATCTGCCTATTGATCATCTATTGCATTCCAGATACTATGCAGACACTGGGGATAGGGCAGTGAGATGTTCCTGCCCTCACAGAGATGACAGTCCAGTGACACAGGAAAACAGTTAGTAAAAATCACACACATATTAATTCACAGGCTGGAGAAATTGCCAAGGGAGAAAGAATGGGGTGAAGAGCAAAGGGTACATAGGACTAAGCCTTGAGGAATGCTAATATCTAAAGGTTGAGTAAAGAAGACTCAAAAAAGAGCAGACAGAAAGGCAAGAAAAGAACCAGGGAAGTAAGGCCTCTGGGAGCCAAGAAAAGAGAGTTTCAAGGTAGAGGGGGTGGTAAGCGATGCCAAACCAGTATTTTGGACATTACAAGTGATCTTAACAAGCACCATTTCAATGGCAGGATGGGGACAAAACCTATGTTAGAGTAGGCTGAGGTGTGAATGGGAAACAGTGATTGCACACAACTCCTTCAAGAAATTTAACTGTGAAAGTGAAGAGAGAAGTAGGCTGGTAGCTGGAGAGAGATGTGAGATTCAGGAAGATTTTTCTCTAAGTTAGGAAAAACTAGGTCTTTAGAGATTTAGGTAAGGAACCAAGAGCTAATAGCCAAGAGTGGGCAAGTGTGGCCAAGAGTCTCACTCATCAATAATGAAGCAGAGGGACCAGGAGGTCATTAAGTGGTAGCAATGAAGAGGGGGCAAAGGAAGGCTAACTTGAAGACACGGGCATCAGAGGAGGAAGGGTTTTACAAGACACAGGAGGAGCAAAGGTCTGGGAGTGACAATGGGGAACAAGAGGGACCTCAGCTCTGCCCCCAGCTCTGGGGTCCATGGCGTGAGGAGAGTGAGCAGCCACTGAGTAGGAGGAGAAGTTTGCAGATCAAGGCAGATGAGTTCAACAGAACTCAGAAGTGTCTGAGAAGGTGAGGGTGGAGGATGAGGTTGGAATCAAGAGCTCACAGACCAGTAAGATGTTAACAGCACAGGAAAGTCTAGAGGGCCACACCAGGAAAAATTTTTTAAACACCATAAAAATAGCCCCCTAAAAATGATCTCTTGGTTGTCCAGGCCACTCTGCCTCTCTCCAAGAATGCAAACAACCAAGACCTGCTTAGACATCTGCACAGCCCAGGAATAAAAAGAACATTTGCAGGAATCAGTTGCACCACTACACTTGACTTTACCCTCAAATAAATACTTTTTCAAGCAGTTCTTGAACTCTCACTCTATGCAGGGCACTACAGGAGCACAAAATTAAATAAGACATGGCTCTATGCTCAAAGAGCTCATTGTCTAGTAGAAAAGAGAAGTATACATGAAACGCTAGAACTCAAGACTGACTGTAAAGGTTGTGGGAGCCCAAAGAAGGGACAGAGCAATGCAGTGTGAGGTGATTGAGGAAGATTCCCTGGAGGATGGGATTGAGGAAGATTCCCTGGAGGAAGTAGAGCTTAAGAGAGATGGATCACTCAAGGCTATGGGGATTGATTTATTGATTTTACATCTTTATTGGAGTATACTTGCTTTACAATGTTGTATTAGTTTCTGCTGGACAACAAAATGAATCAGCTCTATGTATACATATATCCCCATATCCCTTCCATCTTGAGCCTCCCTCCCATCCTCCCTATACCACCCCTCTAGGTCATCACAAAGCACTGAGATTATCTCCCTGTGATATGCAGCAGCTTCAAGGCTATGGGGATTTAGATGGCCAAGAGAAAGGACTGGAGGGGCACTGCAAGTGGAGGGAGGGAAGAGCATGGACAAGGACAAAGTGCCTAGTGACTTCATGGGGCCAGGAGAGGCAATGAGGTAGAAACAACTAAGAGTGAGATTTTGGAGGGTTAGGACTCTGCTTCTGTTGGAATGTGGAGTGTGAGGGAGACAAACGAGACAGACTTTAAAAACCCATCTGTGAAGAACACAGCCTCTCCAGATGCCTGGTTTATGTTGCCAAAAGGCCTGATGTACCATCTCTTGTTTTCTCAGAACAAGTACCAGGGCTTTGTCTTTGACATCGTGACCAGGCAAACTTTCGACATCATCATCATGGCCCTCATCTGCCTCAACATGATCACCATGATGGTGGAGACTGATGAGCAGAGTAAAGAAAAGACAAAAATCCTAAACAAAATCAACCAGTTCTTTGTGGCCGTCTTCACGGGCGAGTGTGTCATGAAGATGTTCGCCTTGAGGCATTACTACTTCACCAATGGCTGGAATGTGTTTGACTTCATTGTCGTGGTCCTCTCCATTGGAAGTAAGTGGGCATCACATGTGGTGGGGACACCCAGCCTCTGCTTGGGCTTGTTTTGGCTGCTCTTTCAAAACCAAGGGGACAGCTAACAAACTTTTAAAAACCTACGTTGTATGTTAGAGGAGCCCAGTATTTGCTGCTTTGCAAGAGCAGCAGATTTAAAATGTCCCTGGCCTCTCAGTGAAATGCAGAGGTTGCACTAGCCTTCTCCATGCTGCCATGAAGGGTATTGAGGCACCTACTGTGTGTGCAGCCATTGCCAGAAATTTGGGAGCCGATAGGGAACAATCACTCACAAGAAAACCTAAGATGGTGGAGTTTCCAATGGGTCTTATCTTTATGGCCTTCAAAGCAGAGAGTGGGTGGTGTGGTGTGAGGTGAGTCATAAAATACTTTCTGGAAAAGGAGGTGGTTGCCAGAAGAGTGAGGAAAGACTAGGAGGAGATTGTTCAAAGGAGATTCTTAAGTCAAGGGTCTGGAATTAAATCTCTGTACAACTGTCCACTTAGGGAATATGAGTGACAGAAAAGTCAAGGGAACAATGCCAAGAGATCAATGCTATTATGACCTAGTCTGGGTGTTGTTGAATGACAGGCTCAGTATTTGGGGGCCAACGGTGTTCAGAGAAAATGAATGGAGTGAGAGGTTAAAGTGGGGATTGGAGCCACCACAATTGAGTGCTTGCTGAGTTCTGAGCACTGGGCTGGGATCCACGGATCTCCACAGCAGCCCTGGGAAGGAGTGTTACTATACTCATTTTATACATTTAATATGGAGCCTCAGAGATTAAGAAAGTTATGCAAGGTCTTATATAGTTTGTAAAGGGTGGAGCTGAATTTAGACCATGCTAATGTTCTTTTCGATAAACTAACAGCCTCCTACTAATGACCAAGATACTGTCCCTGGCCTTCGTGTGGTTTAGCCAAAGTTGGATCCTATAAAGGCCAAATCCCAGCACGCCAGGTTTACTTTGTTTTTTTTTTTTTTGTTTTTAGGTTTACTTTGCATTGTAAATATATCCTGACCTACTATATCATGACCTGCTTACTTTTCATGTCAGGGCATAGCTGTAGATTTTATTTTCCATTGATTTACCATCAAGAGCTATTAGCATCTGAATACAACTCAGCGGCACTTAATCTCTCTATCCTGATGCTGAAACACAGCCTTGGGTTGTGTTTGTTTGGGGAGTTTAAATTTATTTTTGTTTTTTGTTTTGTTTTATTTTCCTATTGCTGCTGGGTTTTCCAGGGGCGGGGCGGGGGAAGTTTGTTTTCCTTCCAAAGTAAGAGACTCTAAAGGCCATTTTTTATTTTATATTAGAGAAGGGAGCTTGCTTATGTGGCTTCCCATATCAGTACTATAGAAATAAAATATACTCAGAGTACTCCATTCTATCATGGGGACACCTTAACTACCAGTTCCTATGACCTACACAGCAACACCCATCACTGGACAGAAATCACTCATAACGACAGCTCGAAAACAAGTGCAAGAACCCACTAGCCATTCTTCTACTCTCCCTCCCTCTCCCCTTCTTCCTTTCCACCTGTAAGACATGTATTGATTGTCTAATTGTTACAAGTATGAAGACTCATTCTCCCTTGTAAAGGTAGGCTAGTTGGCTGGCAGAATCTTAGTAGATTATAAAAACACATATGTATCTCACACTATGGGAAAATGCCCCAGTTAAACTGGACTATAAGAGGGGGGCTTTCATAAAGATTTCATAATACAAAATTATAATTATCCCAATTCTCTTCCATTTCCTTCCTCCTTCCAACACAATACTGTGACCACCCATATTCATAGGACAAAAGGCAAGTAGGAGAATGGGATCAGGGGCACCCTGGCAAGGAGAGAGAGCTTCTATCATACCCCTCACCATTTCTCCTGAGAGATTTTGAATCCTGTTTGACCTAAAGGCCTTGCCTAATCTTTGGTGGTCTTAACAGGCATCCACAGGTCCCCAAGACCAAGCTTCACAAATCTTCAAGTTAGATATCACATAGGGAGATATACACACTGTTGTTCATAGTTCAGGTTAGGGGGCTATAAATGACCTTAAACCAGCCCATCTCTAGGCCCTAACACGGAGTTCAAACACAGCTGGAAATGAAAGAAATAAATAAAATCTATTATGCAGACAGCTGGCCATTCAAAACCATTCTGTTTTAGCTGTCAGCAAGTTGCCCAAGTCCTCAGGCCCCTTATAATTAACACTAGCCTCTGTACAATTATCCACAGGACCATGTGCCAGGAACTGAGTCAATCTTTGCAGTAGGAGATAGGGAGATGAATCACAATGGGTCCCAGCCTTCACAGAGCACAGGACCAGGGTGGAAGTAAAGGCATGACCCAAAGGCTGAATTCTCAGGGAAGAGCTGGGTCTGTGTTACAGACGGAAACAGACAAAGGACTGTGAGCATGTGCAACAGGGTGCAATCACTTCCAGCTGAACTAGGCTGCAGAAGTTGGGTTTTGACCATGTAGGTTGACTAAGAATGTATCTGGATGGAGGGAAAGATAAGAACATGGTGGGAAAGGTGAGACTTACTCGAGGGAGACAGGATTTATGCAATGGACACTTACTGAGCCCCTACTTTATGCCATCCACTGTGCCAGGCTCAGAGGGTCCAGAGTCCCTGAATATGAATGCTCATTTGGAGGTCCATACCAGGCAGAGAAGAGGGGGTGTGATCCAGCCAACTTTGTCAGGGCTCGTGGTTGGTAGTACTAATTAGATCATTTCCCCTCACTTTTAAAGGCCTGGTGTTTTCTGCAATTCTTACATCACTTGGAAATTTATTCTCCCCAACGCTTTTCCGAGTCGTCCGCCTGGCCCGGATCGGCCGCATCCTCAGGCTCATCCGTGGGGCCAGGGGCATCCGCACACTGCTCTTTGCACTCATGATGTCCCTGCCCGCCCTCTTCAACATTGGGCTGCTGCTCTTCCTGGTCATGTTCATCTACTCCATCTTCGGCATGGCCAACTTCGCCTACGTCAAGTGGGAGGCTGGCATTGATGACATGTTCAACTTTCAGACCTTTGCCAACAGCATGCTGTGCCTCTTCCAGATCACCACGTCGGCAGGCTGGGACGGGCTCCTCAGCCCCATCCTCAACACGGGGCCTCCCTACTGCGACCCCAACCTGCCCAACAGCAACGGCACCAGAGGGAACTGTGGGAACCCCGTTGTGGGCATCCTCTTCTTCACCACCTACATCATCATCTCCTTCCTCATCGTGGTCAACATGTACATCGCGGTGATTCTGGAAAACTTCAATGTGGCCACAGAGCAGAGTACGGAGCCCCTGAGCGAGGATGACTTTGACATGTTCTACGAGACTTGGGAAAAGTTCGACCCAGAGGCCACCCAGTTCATTACCTTCTCTGCCCTCTCAGACTTTGCAGACATGCTCTCTGGCCCCCTGCGAATCCCAAAACCCAATGGGAATATATTAATCCAGATGGACTTGCCCTTGGTCCCTGGAGATAAGATCCACTGTTTGGACATCCTGTTTACCTTCACCAAGAATGTTCTGGGAGAATCTGGGGAGTTGGATTCTCTGAAGGCAAATATGGAGGAGAAATTTATGACGACTAATCTTTCAAAAGCATCCTATGAACCAATAGCAACCACCCTCCGGTGGAAGCAAGAAGACATTTCAGCCACTGTCATCCAAAAGGCCTATCGCAGCTATGTGCTGCAGCGCTCCATGACGATCGCCAATCCCCCGCCTGTGCCCAGGGCTGAGGAGGAGGCTGTGCCACTGCCAGATGAAAGCTTTGTTGCATTCGTGGCAAATGAAAACTGTGTGCTCCCAGACAAATCTGAAACTGCCTCTGCCACATCTTTCCCACCATCCTACGACAGTGTCACTAGAGGCCTTAGTGATCAATCAACTTAAGCACATCTAGCTCAATACAAAATGAAGGGGAGGCTGCCACTAAGGAAGCCACTGAGCCCTAGTGAGGACCCTCCAGCATGGGCATGTCCAGCTCTGATGTGTTCTTCTGCTCTGTGACAACTTACCACCACCGCCTCGCCAAGGCATGCCACTGGTCACAATGTCAGAATGGGGCAGGGAATACAGTTGGTACCCACCTTTGGAGAAACCCTCACACACCAACAGGAGTCAGAAGCCAAGGGCATCTCCACTGTGACTTCCCTTTTAATTTTCAATATCAGATGATGGGTTC
Source organism: Physeter macrocephalus (assembly GCF_002837175.3). NCBI lineage: Eukaryota > Metazoa > Chordata > Mammalia > Artiodactyla > Physeteridae > Physeter > Physeter macrocephalus. The sequence goes on along the minus strand of NC_041231.1, from coordinate 46,539,704 downwards.
CCTTACTTTCCAGAAAATGTCCCTGGTCCTTTTATTTTGATGGTGACCAGAGCTTATATTTACCAAGACAAACACCTCAGGACCAGAACTTCCAAAGATATATGGCAAGGATGTTGCTAAAGGTCCAAGGTCATCCTCTGTGAAACACCACATAGAGATTGGCAGTGTTATTTAGGATTTTGCATGACTGCATGCTGAGAGCTGCCAGACAGCTGCTCCACCCCAGGGTAATACCTGTGGTCTATGTCATGAAAGGCCTCTGAGATACCCATTAAAATTAATATTTTTAAAGGTATGTCAAAACCAATGTTATATCCTAAAGCATCGTTTAAAAAAATTATATGACACTGACATGTCATAAATCACTTCTCCTTCACTTTCAGGTTTCCTGATATTTTGCAGTTTGGGTTCAGGCTGTGTAGGCAGGAAGGAACACTGTCCTGGGAGCCTGTTCTCATCCTAACTAACTCTCCCACTGCTTGCCTGGCTGACCTGGGCCAAACTCATTCCCCTCTGAACCACTTCCCCATGGTGGCGGGGGGCAGAATGGACAGTCTTTGCAGCCTTTGCATTTCATGTTGTAGAACTCAGTGATGCCCTGTCCCAATTTAGATGACGAAAATACTCTCCCCTGAAGCGGCAATGGCCACACCTTTCTGCTGTATGGTCAAAAGACAGCTTTTGAATATATTCTAGAGCCTGTTTCACATCTCATAGACTTTAAGGATGGAGGTTTTCACATTCCCCTCGGACCAGGACTCCATAATTAGTATAATAAAAAATAAAGGGACATTTTGAGAAAGATGATCTGGGAGACAAAAGGTAAGGCCAATACTTTCTTTAATTCATCCTACAAATGTTTTTAAGTACCCATTATATGACAGGCACTGCTCTAAGCACAAGACATAATGAGAGTTAAGCCCAAAAGATTCACTGGATTTATGCAGTGAATGGAGGAAGGGTTGTCAAGGGATGATATTCAGGCCAAAGTCACGTGGCAGGTCTTGAGATGAAGGAGATTAAGAAGTTCGTGTGATAGCATAAGACATAAAGGGTCTTAATGAGAGCCATGATCGTCTATTAACTCTTGGGACATTCCCTGCCGTGATGACAAGGATCAGATCAATTCATTGATATGTATTTTATCGCTTCATAAGATTTCCTGTTTATTCAATCACAACGACTAAAGACTGGTGCCCCTTACAGGCTTCATGGACACAGATTTTTCTGGGGCCTCACAGAAAAATCTATCCTTTCTCTATCACATTTGGCCCAGCAGAGGCCAAAGAGGCTTTCAAAATGCTTGTTGGGGTTTGCAAACACCCACAGAAGCAGGTTAATAAGACGATGATAGAATAGCTGAGGGCACAGGCTGACCCAGTACAGATCAGCTGTTCTCTGGATGCTTGGTTTGTATCTAAAAGATGAGTTCAACCAAATGGCACTGGACCAGAGAGTACACATATTCACTGTGCAGCTACTTCAACAGCTAAATCTCATGCAGCTGATAAAAATGCCCTCGGAGAGGATGCTTGCCCAAGTGTTTTTAAGACAGCTGGGTGGACAGAAACCTGGGGGACTGGCTTACTTTTACAGTGTTTTGTGGAAGAATTAAATGTACCCAACCATCAGACTACTTTTATTAAGTAGATGATATTATTCTCAAAGATATTCTTGTTACATATTTTGTCCCAGGTTGAATTGTGTCCCCCACAAAAGATAAGGACCCCTACCTATAACTGTATGGTACCTAGGAATCTGACCTTATTTGTACTTAAAATCAGTTCCAGGTGTATCTATATTTGAAAGGCAAATCTATAAACGTTTTAGAAGATAATACAGGAAACTATGTGACCATGAAGTTTTAAAAAGGCTGATAAACTTGACGACATTTAAAATTTAGAACATAAATTCATGAAGATAGATCATTAAAAAGAATGAAAAGGCAAGCTGTCAAGTGGATAAAATATATAAAACACTTACATCCAACAAAAGTCGAATATTCAGAGGAGATTTTTATTAACATCTATAAATCAATGCAAAATAGACAACACAGTAGGAAAAACGGCAAGAGATTTGAAAAGGCACATCACAAAGGAGGAAACCTGAATAATCAATAAGCATATGAAAGAGCACACAACCTAATTAGTAATCAGGGAAATTCAAATTAAAACCATAGTGAAATATCACTACACACCTATCAGATTTATAAAAGTTTTAGAATCTAACAAATATCAACTGCTGGCAAAGATGTAGAGCAACAGGAAGTTTAATGCACTGCTGGAGCGTGTAAATTGGTACAACCATTTTGCAAAACAGTTTAACTTTACTTAAACTCTTTACATATACTCATGACTTGGGTTTTCCACTGGTAGGTATGAAACCTAGAGAAATCCATGCACACGTGCTCTAGGAGACATGAGCAAGATTTCTTATTATCATTGTTCATAATAGGCCCAAATTAGAAACAACCTAATGTCCATCAGCAATAGAATAAATTAATAAATTGTGGTACATTTTTAAAATGTAATTTTATGTGGTAATGAGAATGAGATATAGCCTTGTACAAGTTTATGGATGCATTTTAAAAACATAATATTGAGTGAAAGAAGCCAGTCACCAAACTATATATACTATATGATTTTATGAGGTTCAAATCAGGCAAAATTAAATATACTGTTTAGGGATGCATAAGGAAAAGCAGGGATTTGTCCATTAAAGTCAGGGTAGAGGTTAGTAATAGGCGGAAGGAGGCATTGTGACTAGGTCTTTGGCAATGTTCTAATTTCCCACCTAGGTGGTTCTCTTTATAAGTGCTGTCTTTATAACCATGTGTTAAGCTAAGCATATATATCTAATTGCAGTTTTCTGTGTGTGTGTTATAGCTCACAAGTTAAAATTTTTGAATAGCTTAGGTTAAATTCTCCTCCCTCTTCACAGAAGTAGTTACTATCTGCTGCTTTGAATTGTGGTGTTTCTGTCTTGGACTTGGATTATCTGAGCTGAGTTATAAAAGGATTAGGAGTTCTATCATAGATAACAGAAAAGGAAATTCTAGAGAAAGGGAACTTTCGACTATCAACCTTATTCAATAACCATCATCTCTCACAAGTATTATTTCAGTACCCTTACAGCTTGCCCCCATTTCTACTCTTGTCCCCAGCAGTCTATTCTCAAACAGCAGCCAGAGCTCAAAATCCACCCGTGGCTTCTATGTACTCCAAGTAGACGTTATTACCATAGTTTTACATAATTTAGCCCTTACTCCTCTCTGACCTCATCTTCACCCCAACTCTCTGTGCTTCAGCCACACTGTCTTCCTTGCTGTTCCTTACACACACCAGGCATGCTCTTGCCTCAGGGCAAAGGCTCTTGGAACTTGCTTTTTCTTCAGCCATTATATCCACATAAGTCACTCCCACATTTTCTTCAGTTCTTCCCATACCAACCTATCTAATTACCAGCCCCATCCAGCAATTACCGCGCTCTGATATGTTATATATGTACTTGCTCATTGCCTGTCTTCCCCACTAGAATGTAAGCCCTGTGAGAGCATGGACTCTACTTGCTCACGGATGTATCCCCAGCACCAAAAACAAAGTCAAAGTTAAATTCACGATATTTGGCTAATTTTTTCTTCTTAATCTGTCCAAAGTTATCTCCTCATGGCCCAGTACCCAAAGGCCAGCCATCCCATAGACAATAGCATAAGATAAACATGTTAACTTCAATAAAAATCTCTATTTAGAAAAAGAGGAATTCCTGGTCGTCTAGTGGCTAGGACTCTGAGCTCTCACTACCAAGGGCCTGGGTTCAATCCCTGGTCAGGGAATTAAAATCCCACAAGCTGCGTGGCACGGCCAAAACAACGAAAACATTTAGAAAAAGAAAAACCACATCCAGAAGTGCCAGTCCACAGTATACCTGGGAGTATGTACTGCTGGCCTTGACAGTGGAAGGATTTCTTGGTCCTGCTTCTGGGAGCATTCCTTATCCACTGTCTTACTCCCTCATGAGACAGGAGCACTGGGAAGCAATTTCTTCTAAGGAATGAACAGCTTATTGTACTTTCTGTTGGTTACCAGTGAGCCCTGGAAACTGTTTTCAGGTTTGAGCAATCTTGGGCTGTTATTTCCCTGGACTAAAGTTTCCGTGGCAATACAACTCCCTTGAAACACTAGTATGATTTCTATCTCTCGCATTTTACCAACTCATTAGATCTTGTCAGGTTATGGTCCTTCAATCTAGAATCGGGACTGGATATTACTGCCTTTTAGCAATAGATGATTTGCCCTCCTTCAACCCTCAGCTGAACTGCCTGCATCCTGGCCTCAGGCAGCCACCATACAGAAATATTGTTTAAAAAAAAAAAAGAATTGGCTTCTGTGTAGAGGCACAGCTTACCTGCCCCTACCCCAGTCTGTATTCCACTGGACAGCTCTTTAAATTGGAGTAATATCTCCTTTGCCCTGTAAGAGTACAGGGATAGGATCCCTTGAGGGAGTGTGGGAGGAGGGGAGAGTGTAAGGCTTCTCTCAGCTCCCATTCTTACCTCTATCTCTATATTTCCAATCATCAGTATGCTGGTAAATAGTTTAACAGTTAGCTCTTCACAAGAAAAAAGAAATCCCGTATATGTAGCATATTCTGATTTATCTGATGTAAATACTCCCACCATGGCCCATGTCAAGCTACCGATGTGACATACCTGAAGGCAGATTTGGGAAGAGATGTCGACCTGGGTCAGTATAAGCTGGCTCCAGCACACCACTTGTTTACAACCTCCCTGCTTTTCCTCCACCATTATTAGCTTGGGACAGAAACCTGTTTCTTCTACTCTCCAAGGCATGATTATAAGATCTTGGGTTGCTGGCCATAGTTAGAAAAGGCCTCCCTTTCCGCTTTCATATGAGCCAGTTTTGACAACTCTTTTTTTGTGTGCCTTTACTAAGCCTGCAAGAAGTAGCCCACACCTTTCCAAATTCTGTAGATTTTTCTATCAAGGTCCTTCAACTCCTGCTGTGAGAGGTAGGTGGTCTGAATCTCCAGATATAACAAGCTACAGCTAAAAAGCATAATAGAAATTTCCAGTGTCCCACCCCATTTCATCTTGGCCAATGTCGCACTTTAAGGTCTATTAATAGTAACACCAGTTTCCATGTATCAATTTCTATGTTGGTAAGAGTTATTTGGTTACAAGCAACAGCCCATTCTAGCATAAAAGAAATGTACTGGGACTTCCCCGGTGGCGAAGTGGTTAAGAATCCGCCTGCCAGTGCAGGGGACATGGGTTTGAGCCCTGGTCCGGGAAGATCCCACATGCCGCGGAGCAACTAAGCCTGTGTGCCACAACTACTGAGCCTGCGCTCTAGAGCCCGCCAAGCCACAAATACTGAGCCTGCATGCCACAACTACTGAAGCCCGTGCGCCTAGAGCCTGTGCTCCGCAACAAGAGAAGCCCCCTCTCGCTGCAACTAGAGAAAGCCCTCGTGCAGCAACAAAGACCCAACGCAGCCAAAAATGAATAATAAATAAATAAATTTATTTCAAAAGAAAAGAAATGCACTGGAAGGCTATGGGGAAGTTCAGAAAGAAACTAAACACTGAACACTCAGCAAGTACAGCAGCAAAGGCTGGTCAGGTTTCTGGATATTAGGCACCAATAGACAATCTCTTCATGGGGCCAGGACCAATCAGTTCCTACTTCCCGCCCCCACCCCACACCCCAGCCGCCAGTGTCCAGATAGGATTCAGATTCCAAGGAGAGAACATCTGATTGGCCCAGCTCCAGCAAGAAAAGGGAGGGGCATTTTGATTGAGAGCTCCAGCGAGACTGCAGTCAATTATCTCTTCCCACCCCTTATGCCCACCTTCCCCCCAAAAAAGTTAAGGCACTGTTACCAAATGGAAGAAGGAGGCTAGGCTGACAAAAATGCCTGATGAATGTTACAAACTTCGAGTTAAATTCATGTTTTGTAAAGAGCCCTCTGGCAACAGTGACAAATTACAGAGAAGTTGAAGTTGGAAGCAGAGAGATTAAGGAGGGGGTATGCAAATGGATTTTTGAGTTTCTCATGCACATTGACTAAAAGTCACCAAGTCTGCTCAGATAGAAACCCCACAGCATGGACTGGGGTGCCAGCTTCCACCTTCACCTCTGGTGACAGGTCCAAGGCCTTTTCCTCCAAATGCTCCCTAGGAGCACCCAAACATCAGTCATGTACTCTGGCTCTGGAAAATCACTCATATATTGCCTGAAGTGGAAATATGTTTGAGGTGTGTTCTCCTGAGAAGCCCCAGATGAATCATCATCCAAGTGAGTTCAGGCAGAGAAAGCCCAGATTTGCCTGTGGGCATCAAATCTATACCAAGAAAGTTTGTGTCTACTGTCGACACTTTAAAACACCAGTTCTGACAGTAGAACCAACAACCACAACAAAACTTGGTCAACATGGTTCATTGTACAAAGATAACAAATTCTAAAGGGGTATGCATGAAGAGGAGCAGAACTGAGTTAATTGATTATTAGAAATGTGGCTACTCTTGCTTACAGATTTAATCATATTACAAAGTAATATAAAGGTATGTGTGTGTGTGTGCCTGTCGAATAATGATGCTTCTTGTAGTTAGAACAGGGAGCCCAGAACCACTTGGAAGCTGAAGATGTCTGCAAATGATCCATACAGAACTACTCAACTCATCGGCTAAGCAATTTGGTGCTCTGGACCAAGCTCTGGATGAGGGCAGAAAGTCCCACTTTGATTCCAGACCTTCTCCCGCTCACATGTCACAACTTCTCTGAAAACCTTCTTTATCTATACAATGAGAATAAAGATTCCTGCCACGCTGAACTCACCAAGGAGGTTTAATGGAGATAAAAAATGCCTTCTTTGCCCACTGAAAGAAGCAGAAAGATAAAGTGGGAGAAATAAGAGAGCCCATCCTGCCACACTGTGTCCCAGGGTGGTCCTCACATAGGGCAATGCTGCACCCCTCCCCCATTGAATACGTATAGGGTTGTTGGGTGGGAAACACTGTGCTTCACATACAAAGGAACATCTAATCACACGCAGGGTCCTCCCTGGACAAAACCAGCACGTTGGTGGTCAGGATAGAAAGTAGCTCCTCCAAAATCCACTATGGGAAGCCATGCTTGGATCCTACTGTTTCAACTCTGTAGCAGGTACTATTGGTGCCCCACACCACATTCCTTGCCTCGTCTGATTTTGAATAGAACTATGCAACTGTTTGTCTCAGGGCTTTCTCCAAAGCCACTGGGCTTTTCCCCACACAGCCATCGCAGCCCAGAAGTGCAGGGTGAAGGGGAGATGTTGACAACCTTGAGGACAGTCCTTAAACAATGCAAGACAAGAGTTGGAAGATAAATTAATATCCTAGCCTCCCATACCAGGGAGGAACAATTCTGAGTCAAGTTTCTCAGAGAATCCATAGAAAGTCTGAGCCCTCGTTGTAGGGCCAGTCTTTCACAATCCTGAGAGTAAGTGCCCCCTTAACTTTTAACTCTCTAGGCTCACCCTACCCCTGCCCTGCCCAGTTGCTCACAGCACTAACCATCTTTGGGGGGAGTTTCTCCCTTCCTTAGCTAATTCTCTCTCTGCTTCTTCACTTTTGCCTCCTGGAATCACCTCTGAAATAAACCTGCCCCCAAATCCTTGTCTCAGCTCCTGATTTGGAGGAAGGCAAATTAAGACAAACTCCAAGATAGTCCCCTGCTCAGTATTAGGAAACTGTTTTCTCATGCCGTCCACACGTCCATCATCCCATCTGCAGGCTTGCTGTATATGGCTCCTGGACAAAGGTCTGCAGGAAAGGAATCACTTCCCCTAGGTTACACGGGGTGTGCAAAGGGTCCCACCCAGAAGTGATACTGTCATCTCTCCTCCTAGCTCCCTACCCATCACCCACCTGCTTCTGACTGATGAGACGGTTAAGGCTCCTCTCCCCACCTTCTCAAGCACTACTGAAGAATTGATTTTGGTGATAACTGCCTTGGGAAGTAGATCTTTGCCTCCCCTTCAAAACTGTTCTATGATGAATAAAAGTTTAATTACAAGATTGAGTTTCAGTTTCTCACCACGTCTTGTGAACTGACAAGATTCTTGACAAGTCCACAACCTCTTATGGCCCCCTTTTCCATCAGTTTATTGTATTGGGCTACTTTGACGTTCCACAACTTGCAACAGGACTCTCCAAACTGGGCCTTTACACAGAAGTTGTCATGGTGCCTTCTTCTGGCACACAACATTATATTGGTTAGCCAAAAAGTTTGTTCGGTTAGTGAATACATCATTCAATAAAATTCTTGGTGAAAATGCAAAATGTATCTTTTAGTTTTACTCAAAACCGAACGAACTTTTTGGCCAACCCAATACTACGTGACTATCGGTTAACAAGGAGCTTGGCTTGTGCCACTCAGAGCAGCAGGGGACTATGGGAGAAACTTCCTGGCTCCCGCCTTGGTGTCCACCCCATAAAAGAAATCAATGAGCAGCCAAAGCTCTCTCCTGACCACTGAAAAATAAGGGGTCAAACTGGTGGCTTCATTCCAGTGGCATCATTATGTGTGGACTGTGATGCCACCTAAGTCACCCACTGTCCGTCCTTTGGACAGAGCCTGCACCGTGTTTTACATTGTTCTAAATCTCTCTGGATAGGGATCTCTTTGAGGACAATACCGAGCACTTCTAGATGTCCTTATCCTGCCAGTTGAAACATTTCCTGCAGCAACCAGTTCTCAAAATCCCTCCCTGGATCTCTCCCAAAGAGAATCTATAGACTAAGACAAACTTCTCCCACAACACCATGCCATAGTGTGGAGAGGACTGCTGTGTCCATCCTGGTCCTCCAAGAGCTAATGTCAGGTCAGAACTAGATGTGCAAGAGATTTACTGGGAGAAACATTTATAAAGAATAAAAGGGAAGGAGCAGGAGTCAGCAGAGAGAGCCTCAGACTGCGATGCAGGTCTGCCACTGTGAAAGGAGAGAGGGAAGGAAGGAAGATGAGACAGGAAGAACCTCAGACTACAGTGTACCTCTGAGAAAGTCGCAGCCAAGTTGGTGGGCAGTCCCAGAAAAAAGACTGCCCAGTGAAGGATTCTTTGTTAGGCAAGAATGGCCCAGCTCTTGTTCCCCCACCTTCTTTAGTCATGGTTGGGAGCAGCACAGGCAGAACATAGCTTCTGCATAAATGTTACAGTAGATCCTGAAGGTGCCACAGTTGGAGGTCACCAGAGCAGATCCTCAGAATATATTGTCCGAGAATCCTGAGCTCTCTTGGACCAGAAAAGATGTTTTCTGTTTAGATCTAGGAACACCTCCTCCCTGAGTGCCCACAATCATCATGGATTGCCCTGAAGCAGAGGCGCCATTCAAGAGGCCCCCACACAATAATTCTGATATTTTTCCACATCAGTACAGAGAAGTAGGCTTACCTCCTCCCCTCTTGCAAGGACTGTGCCTTCTCTTCTAGTACTGTTCACCAGGGTGGGGACTAGAGTGAGGCAAACAAGGTGCCCTGGGCACAAAATTTAGGGAAAGTGCTCATTCTCAAGTGCTGATCTTGCACTTGCTTAAGCCTGAGAATTAAATTTTGCACGCTGACACCTTTTTGCCTCATCCTGGTTCACCCCGTGACCGCTGCTTCTAATCTACCTACTGATCTCTGAAGTCTCATCAGCAGTAACAGCCTGAGGATATTCTCCACCATTCATCAATGTGATGGCTGCTGGCTCACTGTCCACAACCCTATTCCTGTCCTTAGTTCCAGAATGGTTTGTCCAATACACAGGTTTCTCAGATCCAATGATCATATCCTCCACCCTACATTCGCTACCTACTCGGTGGTCATATCCCGAACCTTGTCATCACTATCAGCAACACCAGTCATATAATTTTGCCAACTATCCCCTCTCCAGTACGCTTACCTTATTACCTCCACCGAAATAATTCTTCAAATGCTGTAGGTCTTCCATCCTTTGCCTTTCCATCACTCCCATTCTCTCCTTACCCACTCTGATGTCATGGTCTATCTTGATAATCACATGCTTCCGAACACTTTCAAATCTTTTGTCACTTTCTCCTGCATCCTACTTGTCCAATGAAACCTTAACTACTCCAGTTAAACCCAAATTTCTACCCTCTCGGATCCTGCTCCAGAGAGTTGCTGGTCTCACTTCAGTTTCATAACCACAAACCTTAGATGGACTCTAAATACTGTCCAATGATCCTATTGTATTTCCCTAGAAAGTTCATTTTCCTACCCACCAAAATGATATTTTTCTGCCTCCTTCTCTCTTCTCAAACCTCCAACCATCCTAACCCCTGACTTCTCCCCCTCCTTCATTCTCAGTCTATGCTCCCAATTCTTACTTCTCTATTTAATGATGCAACTTCATTTTTGTCATTCATCATTCCTTAAATTATTTTATTTTTTTATTGAAGTATAGTTGAGGCACAATATTATATGTTATAGGTGTACACTATAGTGATTCAAAAAATTTAAAGGTTATACTCCATTTATAGTTATTATAAAATTTTGGCTATATCCCCTGTGTTGTACAATATATCCTTGTAGTTTATTTTATACATAGTAGTTTGTACCTCTTAATCCCCCACCCTCATATTGCCCCTCCTCCCTTCCCTCTCCCCACTGGTAACCACTAGTTTGTTTTCAATATCTGTGAGTCTGCTTCCTTTTTGTTATATTCACTAGTTTGTTGTAATTCTTAGACTCCACATATAAGTGATATTATACAGTATTTGTCTTTCTCTGTCTTACTTATTTCACATAGCATAATATCCTCCAAGACCATCCATGTTGCTGCAAATGACAAAATTTCATTAATTTTTTATGGCAGAGTAGTATTCCATTGTGTAAGATCTTACAGAAAGACCTGAACAAACTTTTTGGCCAACCATATGCATATATGTATATACCATAGCTTCTTTATCCATTCATCTGTTGATGGACACTTAGGTTGCTTCCATATCTTCCATTTGTAAATAATGTTGCTATGAACACTGAGTATATGTATGTTTTTGAACTTGTGTTTTTGTTTTTTTCAGATATATACCTAGGAGTAGAATTGCTGGGTCATGTGGTAGTTCCATTTTTAGTTTTCTGAGAAACCTCCATATTGTTTTCCACAGTGGCTGCACCAATTTACATTCCCACCAACAATGGACGAGGGTACCCTTTTCTCCACATCCTTGCCAACGTTTTTTATTTGTGTTCTTTTTGATGACAGCTGTTCTGATAGGCGTGAGGTGATATCTCATTGTGGTTTTGATTTGCATTTCCTTGATGATTAGCAATGTTGAACATCTTTTCGTGTGCCTGTTAGCCATCTGCATTTCCTCTTTGGGACAGAAGTTGTAACACTTCCGAATGAAATCTTGGATTGTCCCAGAACTTTTCTGACTACTCATGTAATAAGAAATCCGTTGGTCACTTTAAGTCCCAAAACACAGTTGATGTGATATTTAGCATGTCAGTCCTGTGTAATAGCCACAGTTTACAACTTCATTCAGATTTTTGCTCCTCCCCCTCCCTCAGCTGAGGCGAGCTGCAGCAGGCTGCCAGCTGCTGGGAAGGGGAGTTGATTGCTTTCTCACTCACTTGCCTGCTCCTGCTTCCTGGTTGCTGTCTCTGACTCCAACAGGGTTTGGGGGTTGGAGAGAGAAGGGAACTGGAAAATTCTCCTGCTTTCTGAGCCTGGCCAACATTCAAAGATGACTCTTTGGGAGCTTTTATGAATTCAGCTAAAAGCTCTGGTTCCTGGAGATCTCTCACCTGCAGTTACTTTGTCTGGAATAATATGCTCTCCTCCAGCTTATCTGCCTACTCACTTCCTTCCACAGCCCTGAGAAATCCTGAGGTGGTCCACCTCCAGGTTCTGTCTGCTGAGGGGCCCTGATAGATTCATAAACTCACTCTCTCATAACCCACATCTGATGCATGGGAACAGTTGCGGGTCTGACAAATACTCTGACAAATTCTGGGAGGGCCTCTCTGTCACAATAGAGTCAACTCTCCTTCAGCATCCCTACCAACAGCTAGGGCAGCCCACCTTTAGCTGTTTAATGTCCCAGGCAAGAGTCAAACACCAGCCAGTGCATCTCCCAGTTGCAGGGGTCCCAGATTTGTCCTCTTGAAATCCTCCTCACAGGGTTCAGATAAAAGGCAAGCACCCGACGCACAATACATCTCCAGTGGAGGTGGGGATGGGTCTCTGTACGCTGTCTCAGCCCACTCTAGCCCCTCGCATCAAAGAATAATCCTCAAAAATCCTTCCACCTTCAGGAAGATTGCCTATCTCCATTTCATTTAGTTGTTCTTCTGGGGTTTTATCTTGTTCCTTCATCTGGAATATATTTCTCTGCCATCTCATGTTGTCTAACTTTCTATATTTGTGGTCTCTGTTCTGCAAGCTGCAGGATTGTAGCTCCTCTTGCTTCTGGTGTCTGCCTCCTGGTAGGTGGGGTTGGTTCAGGGGCTGGTGTAGGCTTCCTGGTGGGAGGGGTGGGTTCCTATCCGCTGGAGGGTGGAGCTGGGTCTTGTCCCTCTGCTGGGCAGGGCTGTGTCAAGGTGTGTGTTTGTTTAGAGGCAGCTGTGGTGTCAGGATGACTTTTGGCAGCCTGTTTGCTGATGGGTGGGCCTGTGTTCCCGCCCTGTTGGTTGTTTGGCCTGAGGGGTCCCAGCACTGGATCCTGCAGGCTGTTGGGTGGGACCAAGTCTTGTGTCCAAAATGGCAGCTTCTGGGAGAGCCTGCAGTGAGGAATATTCACTGGGCCTTCCACCACCAGTGTCCTTGCACCCGCAGAGAGCCACAGCCACCCCCCGCCTCCCCAAGAGATCTTCCAAGACCCACAGGTAGGTCTGGCCTAGGCTCCTATGGAGTCACTGCTTTGCCCTGGGTCCCAGTGCATGAGACACCTTGTGTGCATCCTCCAAGAATGGAGTCTCTGTTTCCCCCAGTCATGTGCAGCTCCTACACTCAAGCCCCTCTGGCCTTCAAAGCCAAATGCCCCAGGGACTCCTCCTCCCGATGCCAGATCCCCAGGCTGGGGAGCTTGAAGTGGGGCTCAGAACTCTCACTCCTGTGGGAGAACCTCTGCGACAGAATTATTTACCAGTGTGTGGGAAATGGTGGGTATGGGATTTGATTATATATTGAAAGCACCTCTCCTATCATCTCATTATGGCTTCTTCTTTGTCTTTGGGTGTAGAATATCTTTATTGATAGGTCTGAGTCTTTTTTGTTGATGGTTGTTCAGCAGTTAGTTGTGATTTTGGTATTTTCGTGAGAGAAGGTAAGCTCAAATCCTTCTACTCCGCCATCTTGTCACCTGCCGTCTCTGAAGTGTTGGCATAGGTCTGTTCAACAATACATTCAATTTTTAAGGTAGTTGCAGGACTTCCAGAAAAAAAAAATAACATCTAAAGCATGTCTCACAGCATATATAGGTGATCTATGGTTTTAGGATTCCTCTAGTTCCAAAGAACCCGAGAAGATTCTCACGCAGGACTCAGGTGGCCCTTCCTCACCTGGACCTCAAAAAATTCTTCCACCTTCCTCCAGACAGCCTGACTCATTTATCCCTCAATGCAGGTGGGGTTTAAGAGTCAAATAACTACTTCTTCAAAAATTTGTATCTTGGTCTAGCACCTCACTTTAGCATGTCAGATTTATTATATTTTGGTGTCTCAATCAACACTTACAATTTAACATCCTGTTACACTTCATTGAGGGAATAAAATGATCAGACATCTTCCCATCAACAAATAGATGACTCCACCTGCCTCTATAAGCATATTCTTTGTGTTCCCTCCTCCTAAAATGGAAAAAAGAGTTTCTGCTCAAATCGAAAGTCAGTCTGTGCCCTGGATCACATAACATCCTCATCCACCCTATAGTTATCGCTCTTCCTTCATCCTCAATGTCATCATTCCCATCATCCTTCAAATAGGTTCTGTGTCCCTCATCTTAAAACACACATACTCCCTTCCCCCTTCTCCCCACATCTCACTCCTGTCCCATCTCACTGCTCTCCTTCACAGCAAAACTTGACTGAACAGTGATTTAGACTCACTCTCTACACTTAACTTTTGTTTGTTGGTTTGTTTGGTTGGGGTAGAATTTCTTTCTTTCTGATTTTTATTCTAACTTTAAAATATAGAGAAAAGTAGATAGCCTCATCCACCAGAGGGCAGACAGAAGAAGCAAGAAGAACTACAATTCTGCAGCCTGTGGAAAGAAAACCACATTCACATAAAGAACAGACACCTGGAAGAATTAAAGAACAAACAAACAGAGATGAACAATACAATAACTGAAATGAAAACTATGCTACAAGGAATCAATAGCAGAATAACTGAGGCAGAAAAACAGATAAGTGACCTGGAAGACACAATGGTGGAATTCACTGCTGTGGAACAGAATAAAGAAAAAAGAATGAAAAGAAATGAAGACAGCCTAAGAGACCTCTGGGACAACATTAAACGCAACAACCTTCACATTATAGGGGTCCCAGGAGGAGAAGAGAGAGAGAAAAGACCCGAGAAAATATTTGCAGAGATTATAGTTGAAAACTTCCCTAACATGGAAAAGGAAATAGCCACCCAAGTCCAGGAAGCACAGAGAGTCCCAGGCAGGATAAACCCAAAGAGAAAGACGCCAAGACACATAGTAATCAAACTGACCAAAATTAAAGACAGAGAAAAATTACTGAAAGCAGCAAGGGAAAAATGACAAATAACATACAAGGGAACTCCCATAAGGTTAACAGCTGATTTCTCAGCAGAAACTCTACAAGCCAGAAGGGAGTGGCATGATATACTTAAAGTGATGAAAGGGAAGAACCTACAACCAAGATTACTCTACCCGGCAAGAATCACATAAAGATTCGAAGGAGAAATCAAAAGCTTTACAGACAAGCAAAAGCTAAGAGAATTCAGCACCACCAAACCAGCTCTACAACAAATGCTAAAGGAACTTCTCTAAGTGGGAAACACGAGAGAAGAAAAGGACCTGCAAAAACAAACCCATAGCTTACCCTTCCCCCTCCCCATATCCTCAAGTACATGCTCTAGTAGGTCGGTGTCTTTATTCCCGTCTTACCCCTAGGTTCTTCATGACCTTTTTTTTTTCTTACATTCCATATATATGTGTTAGCATATGGTATTTGTTTTTCTCTTTCTGACTTACTTCACTCTGTATGACAGACTGTAAGTCCATCCACCTCACTACAAGTAACTCAATTTCGTTTCTTTTTATGGCTGAGGGAAGAGATATGGGAACATATGTATATGTATAACTGATTCACTTTGTTATAAAGCAGAAACTAACACGCCATTGTAAAGCAATTATACTCCAATAAAGATGTTAAAAAAAACAAAAAAAACAAACCCATAACAATTAAGAAAAATGGTAATATCAATCCAAGAAGAAGATATAACAATTATAAATATATATGCGCCCAACATAGGAGCACCTCAATATATAAGGAAACTGCTAACAGCTATAAAAAAGGAAATTGACAGTGACACAATAATAGTGGGGAATTTAACACCTCACTTACACCAATGGACAGATCATCCAGACTGAAAATTAATAAGGAAACAGAAGCTTTAAATGACACAATAGACCAGATAGATTTGATTGATATTTATAGGACATGCCATCCAAGAACACCAGATTACACTTTCTTCTGAAGTGCACACAGAACATTCTCCAGGATAGATCACATCTTGGGTCACAAGTCAAGCCTCAGTAATTTTAAGAAAATTGAAATCATATCAAGCATCTTTTCCGACCACAACTCTATGAGATTAGAAATCAATTACAGGGAAAAACGTAAAAAACACAAACACATGGAGGCTAAACAGTACGTTACTAAATAACCAATAGATCACTGAAGAAATCAAAGAGGAAATCAAAAAATACCTAGAGACAAATTACAACAAAAACACGGTGATCCAAAACCTATGGGATGAAGCAAAACAGTTCTAAGAGGGAAGTTTATAGCAATACAAGCCTACCCCAAGAAACAAGAAAAATCTCAAATACACAATCTAACCTTACACCTAAAAGAACTAGAGAAAGAAGAACAAACAAAACC